>NW_022589705.1:25745965-26266808 GCF_004348235.1 Phoca vitulina
TTCCCTTCCCTTCCCTTCCCTTCCCTTCCCTTCCCTTCCCTTCCCTTTCCTTTCTGCCTGAGAGAAGGTAGGCACCTTAGCCAGGAATTTTTGCAGAGATATTCCGGGTATGTTCTCCCCACCATTGGGTGAGCTTTTATACCTTCATTCTTCGGTTGGTTGTTTTTGGTTGTCCTCTGTCTTTCCCTCAGCAAGATTTATTCCAGTAGAAGAAGGTTGCTGAGGGGTTGGGTGAGTGGGTGCTTGGGGGGACTCTCTGTTCCTGCCAAATGATTTTTTAAAAGAAGTATTGAGTATTTTTCTTTTAATTTCCCAATCGTAGTGTGAATTCTTCTTCTCCAGATGGTTTTTGGGGCTTTGCCTGGGCCCTGTGTGCCAGAGTCGAAGATTCATCTTGGCCAGACGCTGCCACATATTGAAGAGGGAGCCGTTTCCAGGAAAGCTCAGAGCTGTGGCTCCTAGAAATCTTTCCTTGATTGTGTGAGCCAGGCCTTTTGACCATCTGGAAAATTTTGGACCCCAGCACCAATATCTGTCTCATACACATTTTTCTTTTCATTTCCTAAGTTTTTTTTTTTTTAATTCTTGTTCATTTGAGATATATATTTATTGCTATTTTATCTACACACTTCAGGAGTGGTATGCCTGAGGGCTGCAAAGGAAATCATCGGAAAAAGGGTTGACGTGCCCTTGGTGGATAGGCATGGCTATTCGTTGTGCCGTGATGGTGCTTGATAAACAATTTTGGAATGAATAACTCTGGAAACTTTTTACTGACACACAGTGTTCATGACAGAGTGTTTCTTAGCAATTTTCAGGTACTCTTGAACAAGTAATGACTTCATTTCTCCTTTTTTCCCTCTCCGGAGGGTGTGTTTTCTGTGGTGTGCATCTCTCTGTTCATGCCACATTCAGTTTGATGCTTTGCCCCTGCTCAGGTTTTGCAGCCTCTCTTGTTTACAGCGGCCACCAGTCTGTTTATTTCTAGATGCAGACAGCTGTGCAAAATGTTGTGAGGTAGAGTTTGTACAACCAAGAAATGTGTTATTATGCTGTAGCCGTACTTGACATCACTGTTCATTAGTACTCTGCTTTTAGTACTTTGCATATGCCAAATGGTAAAAATGATCCTAGCTGTGTTGCAGAAATAGCTCATGATAGTATTGCTCGTGTTTTAAAATTTTTCTGTAAATTAGCTAGCTAAGTCCCTTTGAACCTATTAATATACTCAGCCTTTTTAATCTTTTAGATAACATAAATTTATGAATCTGCTGTGATAAATCAATCCTTGAAACAACTGTCTACTACTCTGTTTGAGCACAGTATTAAAGTAAGACATATCTTTGCCTACTGAGTATTTGCAGTCTATTTCAGAGATTAAGATGCGCACACTCAACTGTTAATGAATAGACATGATATTACGTACCATAGTGCAAATTATTAATAGAATAAAGTACTTTTGTAGCATTGGAAATTAGAAAATTAAATATCTAATTGGCACTCACTGAGTGCCTACCATGTGCTAAGGCATGGGTATTGAAAGTAAAGTTTGTTGCCTTATTATCAGTGACCTGAGAGGCTACTGTAATAGGTGACATCGGTGTCCTAGGCAGTCCCTACAATAAAATAAAAGGCAGAGATACATTGAGATCGAAGTGGGCCAGCAGCCACTGGAAGATGTAAAATAGTCCAGCTTTGAGCGCTCTATCCCTGATGGCTCTCCAGGCTCAGATCATAGATCTAGGCCATTTAATCCTCATACGGATTAGGCCTGAGATGTTCTGTTATTCCCAGTGTATTACTCGGTCTCTGTCTTGCCAACTAAGGTCATTTTTTGTGCTTTCCCTCTCATCACTTTCTGGTGTTCTTGGGTGAGTTCAGCTTTTTACCATATGTGCTTCTTGGGTCTTGTCTCACCCCTCTGTCCACAAAGCCAGTAGGAGACATGCTTCTATGAAAGCATCTGCTATTTCTTTATGCACCCTTTTGCTTTTCTATGTTCACGTTGACCTACCTTGGCTGGTGTGCTCCAGGAAGATGTCGTTGGACCCACTGTTTCCAGCTGTCCTCGTAGGTGCTTTTTGATGATGTTAATGATGACAGTCGTAACCTACAATAGTCCTTGATCTGCTATCAAAACTGGTCACACTTTTCTTATCCAGGCTTGAGGTTTTCTTCCCTGTTTTTTTTTTTTTTTTTTTTGGACCAGGTTTATATACAATCAGTTTTTATTCTGTGTGTTCTCTATGCTTCATTTTTTGGAAAACCCCTTCAAGCTCATAGCTGGGATGATGAAAGCACTGGCAGTTCCCCTTGGCAGCCCCTTTCCCTTAGCTTTCGGCACTTTTCTTTGGCAGAACTCATTTAACTTTTTAGAGGTTGGAGCTCACCTGGAAGAGAAGAAAGTCCTTTCTCTGGTGATCCAGAGGGATGACCCGTCCCCAGGGGATTCTGTACTCTCACTTTTCAGCTTCATCATTTGCCTTGAAGGAGAAGACAGTTCTGACGGAAGGTCACTTTTGTTCTGCCTTTGCTAACTTTGAAAAGAAAAAAAAGTGTTCTGTTTATTTGTGTTCCACTATTACTGGGAGCTGAATCATGTTTTGGTTGAGATTAGTGTGGGTTGAATTACACGAGGTAGCCATTTGTGTAGTAAAAAAAAAAAAAAAAAAAGGCCAAATATTGGCAGTATCATGGAGTTCAACTTAATATATCTTATCCGTAGACTCTGAACTAACTTACAGCTTTTCTTAACGGTGAGCTGTGAAAAGGCATTCTAAATGCTGCGCTAAGTGAGTTTAATGGGGAGCCAGTGTTAAGATTCCTCTTTCTGTTGCTTCCTAGGTCACTCTGCACCTCAATCCTATCTCCTCCGTCCACATTCACCACAAGCCTGTCGTGTTCCTGCTCAACTCCCCACAGCCCCTGGCCTGGCATCTGAAGACAGAGAGGCTTGCAGTTGGGGTCTCTAGACTTTTCTTGGTAAGTGTTTGAAACCCTCCCAGACTATCCTTCGCACTATCCTTAGGGATATAAGGACCCCAAACCTTTGCAGGTCTTTTTTAAAATCAAGGCTTATTTCATTGAAATAATACCCGAGTCCACAGTGTGTTAAATTTGAAGAATGCTCTTAGTGGGGTTTGGACAGTGGAGATAAGCAGTCACAGAAAACAAACATTGCACATGTGTGTCTGACTGTGGATGGAGGGTCTGGTCTAGTTTGCACGTCAGAGCAGGACCTGCAGTCATACTCTGTGTGGCCTGGGCTTTGGTCTCAGCTCTGAGACTCCTCTGGTGGCATCAAGGGCAACGTAAACATTGTAAATAGCCTCTAGGTGTGTGGTCTCTGACCACAAAATAAATACACACAAGCCCATTCTATTTGTATATAACACAAGCCTGCTTTCTGATACGAGAATCTGTTTGTTGAGAAAGTGACACAGCGAGTTCCAAAATGAAAACATTTGTATTTTATAAAAAAACTGGAACCCAGCTCTTGTGGAAAGATCCAAATATTACCTACTATTTGTAAATCATGTCCTTTTGAGTTTGCCAGAACATTCAAGTTTGCTAGTTGTGGAGAAATTGATGGGTTGTTTGGATGGAATTTTTGGGGCATGATATCATGTCTGATGATGAGCAACACTGCCTTTCGCAGTGATAACTCATGCTGTCTATTGCTAGAGCTCCATGCTAATGTCCTTGACTGCAGCGCCTCAGGCTCTTAAACCTCTTTGCCCCAAAGCATCCAGAACAAGAAGAGGCCTCAGTTAATATTCTTTCTCTTGCAGAGTGAGCAGACTTTGCCAATTAGTGACTCTTAATCCAGATCTATATTTTCTTGTCACTTGTATTTGAAGAATACTGTTAAAATCTCAAAGGTACCTACTGAATAAAGTAGGAGTCTGTAATCAATACAGCTAATAAGTAGATAAATAAATTAGTAAAAAGGGATAAGGAACAGCTCTTCTTTACAGTCAAATGCCAATCAATAATATAGAGGGAATGGTGGAGTTAGAAATTCCTGATTTTGTAATCATTTATTGTAAAAGTTTATTGGGCAGGAATCATCAATAGAAGCTAAATGTAGGGGCACCTGGGTGGCTCAGTTGGTTAAGCAGCTCTTGATTTCGGCTCAAGTCATGATCTCAGGGTCATGAGATCAAGCCCCACATCAGGCTCTGTGCTCAGCGGGGAATCTGCTTGGGAGTCGCTCTCTCCCTCCCCCTGCTCGTGTGCTCTCTTCCTCTCTCTCTAAAATAAATAAATAAATCTTAAAAAAAAAAAAAAAAGGGAAGAAGAAGCTAAATATAGCAAAGGTGAAGGGAGTTTGAGGAATAGTATATTTACATAGTCTCAAAGTAGTTATTAATAACAAAAGAAAAAACAGTAACTATATACAGTAGGGGTACCCAGCAATACCTCAACCGAGTGATCAAAGTTAGTTTCACCAATATGGTGCAGGTGAACATTGTATGCCTTTAAATGAAACAGCGTCGTTTATGTTGTATTCTAGCCAAACAAGCACATAACCTGAATCTAGTCATGAGGAAACACTGGACAAAACCAAATTGAGTAACATTCTTTCAAACCCAGATGGAACTTATTCTATAAGCTCTTACCCCAGACTGCCTCTTTCATACTCATAGTCATTGTCTGTCTCCTGTAATTAAAGGTATTTGTGATAGTAACTGAAATGGCTACGATCATGAAGTCTATGTACATTTAACCCTTAGAGTGCTGAGCTATATTGTCCAATACTGTAGGCACTAGCTGTGGGTGAGCTGTTTAAATTTAAATTAACTAAAATTACAAATATATTGGGGCACCTGGGTGGCTCAGTTGGTTAAGCGTCCGACTCTTAGTTTCAGCTCAGGTCATGATCTCAGGGTCCTGGGTTCAAGGCCCACATCCGGCTCTGCACTCAGCATGGAGTCTGCTTAAGATTCTTTTCTCTCTCTGCCTCTCTTCCTCCATGCTTGCTCTCTCTTTCTCTCTCAAATAAATAAATAAATAAAATCTTTAAAAAAATAAAATAGGGTACCTGGGTGGCTCAGTCATTAAGCATCTGCCTTCGGCTCAGCTCATGATCCCCAGGGTCCTGGGATCAAGTCCCACATCAGGCTCCCTCCTTGGGGGGAAGCCTGCTTCTCCCTCTCCCACTCCCGCTGCTTGTGTTCCTGCTCTCGCTATCTCTGTCTCTGTCAAATAAATAAAATCTTTAAAAATAATAATAATAATAATAAAATAAAATAAAATTACAAATATAGTTCCTTAGGCATACCAGCCCTATTGCAGGTACTCAATAGCTATATGAGGCTACCACACTGGGCAGTTTATGGGAGAGGTTATGAACAAAGGCTTTGCCCACCCTCCTTTGAATGCAAGTAGTAATTTGAGGCAGATTATTTTATTTCTGTGAGCCTGATTTTCCTCACTTGTAATACGGGAAAATTAACAGTCCCTGCATCACGGGGTTGTTACCTTGATTAGATGAGATTACATGTAACGTGTTTAGTGCAGTGCCTAACCCCATTACCTGCTGTTATTGTGACTGTTTGTTATTAATCATAGTAAAGAACACTTGGGAAGGACGTTGAATCTGTATTTCTAATTATAAATGTCTGGCCTGTCCTGTTCAAGATTGAGACGAGTTCCTATTTTTCTGGGCTACAGGTCTAGATGTAAAGTGGGGGCTGCATATATCAGAGTTGTACTGGTCACTTTTGGGATTCTTCATGAACCTACCGCTCCATGGGTTTTAATGGAAAGTATCTTAGCCCTAATTATTATTTATTTGCTTTAGTTTTGTTTAAGATCTATAAAAATTGTTTTTGGGCCATCAGTTTAAAATGTACTAACAATGAAAAAAGGAGATGGCTTTAATTAACAATTTAACATCATCCCTACTTGGAGTTAATCCTGCAGAAGGAGATTGCAGGTCAAGTGATGAACCTAAAATTACCAATAAAGGGGAGACAGCATTGGGAGAAGGCAAGGATTTAAATTCGGGGACACTTGAGCTCTGCTTTGTTGTCCAGCAGGCTTTCTTTAGGGAGAATGCTGTCCTCCCATCTGTACATTCCTTCAAGGTAGAACATCTTTTGTTCCTTTGGGTTCTCAGGTCAGTGGATGGGTGATGCAAACTCTCTCACAAGCTGGGTAGCTCTCCCTAAGAGAGAGTGTGTGAAGTGAAGAAGGGAAGGCAAGCTCTTCCCTTGCTCTGTGTACCTGGAAAGGAATTTCAGGGTCTGCGCATCCACTGGACAGCTGTTGCAGCAGAGGGATCTGCTGCTGGATAGAAAACCCGTGGTGAATTCTGTTTACCCATTTATAGTAGTTAAGAGTTAAAGTTTGGCGATAAGATAATTACATTATTTTACAAACACTTCAGAAAGGCCCATGGAATTTTCAGAAACTGGGGCTTGGCCATTTCCATCACTGACTTCTCCCAGGTTACCCAACGAGCTCAGAGTTGCAGAGGAGAGAGGCAGTCTTTTTGGGGGGTGGGGGACAGAAGAAGAGGGAGAGAGAGAATCTCCAGCAGGCTTCCCGCTGAGCACAGAGCCCAAGGCAGGGCTCAGTCTCACAGCCCTGAGATCATGACCTGAGCCAAAATCAAGAGGTGCACGCTGAGCCACCCAGGCGCAGTCTCTTGATTCTTAGTCTAAGATGGGTGTGTCCGCATCACTGCCTTAAAGCTGTCTTTACTTTCCAGGTAGAGTTACAATACTAAGCAGTTTTGGTTTGTTTTTTCCTTTTAAGTAGGGTGGTGAGAAAAGTTGAAGCAATGGTATTAATCCTCTGTTCAGGATGACCTTTTAACTTAACTTGACACGTCTGCATTATAGCTGCCCCGACTTAAAAAAGGAACCTTTCGTAGTTAGTTAGCAGGGGCTTGTGTTGCTGTGTCTTAGCCACCCATGAGAGTGACTAGAAACATTATACTTTAATAGTGTCTGATAAAGGTATCTGGCTTTTTCCGTCAAATCATTCTAGGCCTTCTTAGGATTTCACAGTGTGGGCAAGAAGGAGCGTGTCAGGTAGGGGGAGAGTATGGGATTGAGTTTCCCCTGCGAGTGCAGTTCCTTTATCTGGTTGTTCTGGTTACATAGGAAACAGAGTGGGATGAAGAGTGATCGTTTCATTGTCAAGTAGTGAGTCTTTGAGTATGAGTGTCTCTCTCACACACGTGCACACACACATGTTACGGGCATGTGTGCATGCATGATGGAGTTGTCACAGCTGTGTAGATTTTCTTTTGTAGGGTGTATGGGTGGCCCAGAGAATATTGAATTGGTTAGAGTTGTCCCTCAATGCAATTAGAAATAAGAATAACCCTACTCTCTCAGTCTGCAAAAACTTTATTTATGCAATTATTTCCACACTGAAAAGAAAGCATAGCTCAACTGGGCAATAAATATCTGAACTGTCAACCTGAGTTTGCTTAAAAAAAAAAAAAGATGGGGACAATACTAGATTGTCTTTAGAAATATGCTACAGTTTGAATAGACATTTCATCACAGAAAAAACACAAATGGCCAATAAGCACACGAAAACGTTCAATATCATTATTCATTAGGAAAGTGCAGACTTAAAACCACAACAAGATGCCACTTTACACCTAGGATGGCTCTAATAAAAAAGGCAGATAATAACAAGTGCTGTTGAGGATGTAGGGAAATTGGAACCCTCATAAATGGCTGGCAGGAACGTAAAATGGTGCCTTAGAAGACAATTGGGCAAAACATAGGTCTACAGAAAAACTTGCCCACAAGTGTTCATAGCAGCATCATTCTTAACAACCCAAAAGTGGAAACATCCCAAATACCCATTAACTGTTGGATGGGTTAAAAAAATGTGTATCCATGCAATGGAATATTATTTGGCTATTAAAAGGAGTGGCGTGTTGATACATACCACAATATGGATGAACCTCGAAAACATTATAAGTGAAAGAAGCCAGACACAAAAGGCCGAAATTGTGTGATTCCATTTGTTTCCAGAACGGGCAAATCCATAGAGACAGAAAGTACATCAGTGATTACGAAGGCTGGTGGGACAGGAGAATGAGGAATGACTACTAATGGTATGCAGTTTCTCTGGGGAATGGTAAAAATGTTCTGGAATTAGGTAGTGATGATTAGATTACAACTGTGAATATACTAAAAACCCTGAAATGTACAGATTAAAAGGATGGATATTATAATATGTGAATTATATCTCAATTAAGTTGTTAGGAAAAAAATTCTCTCCAGCACTCTTTTTAAAAATTAAGGTGTAGGGGCTCCTGGGTGGCTCAGTCGGTTAAGCGTCTGCCTTCGGCTCAGGTCATGATCCCGGGGTCCTGGGATTGAGCCCTGTGTCTGGCTCCCTGCTCGGCGGGGAGCCTGCTTCTCCCTCTCCCTCTCCCGCTCCCCCTGCTTGTGCTCACTCTCTCTCTCTGTCTGATAATTAAATAAAATCTTAAAAAAATAATAAAAATTGAGGTGTAAAACCAATGAACTGGATTTAAAAATATATTTTTTTACTTTATTCCATGTACCTGATTTTTGTTTCATTTTGTTTTAATGTTGTTTTATTGTATTCCGAACCTGAGTGTGCTTTCCTGTGAGGTCCACAGACTCAGAGCCCTGGGACAAGCAGAAACGGCTCAAGATGAGACCTAAAATGTCTAATCCAGAGGCCTTGGCCAGCCTTTTAATGTCAGCCTTTTAATGTCTCATCATGTCAGTGTTAGTTGTTTTACATTCTTATAAGGAAGAAAGGCATCTAAGAGGAACAAAATAAAAAAATAAGCAGCAACTTCTTCCAGTCTCATTAGTCCTTGGGATTACTGTGCTGCAACTTCTATTTTCCAGCCATTAATATTAAAAAGAAAGAAATGTATGTATACATGTGTATGTTTGAGTGGAGGTATGGAGTGGGAGAGGATATTGGTTTCTAAGATAAGGTTTCCAGAGTTGACAGATTTACAGGATGCCCATTAAATTTGAAATTCAAATAAACAACAATTACTTCTTTTTTGTATGCCCATATGATATGTGGGGCATACTTACTCTAAAAAATTATTCACTGTTTATCTGAAAGTCAAATTTAACTAGCTGTTCCATATTTTATCAGGCAGCTCTACTCAGAGGTAACTCAGATTTTTGTTCCCGCTGAATACCCTGGCCCGGGTACCAGGAGGCCTGAGTACTAGGGGGCTGTGCCACTAACTAGTTCTGTATCATTGAACAAAATCACTTCACTCCTTGGGCCTCAGTTTCCTCATCTCTAAAGTGAGGAGGTGGTACTAGCCAGTCTCTAAAGAGACTCTCTGATTCTTTGATAATACGACTCTAGATATTATATTCCAGTTTAATTGGAAACAGAAAACGGTAATCTGAACATTGCCTCTTCAGCAAATCCAAGTAAATATCAGGGCAGGGCAGTTGAAAAAAAAATGAGAGAAACCAATCGCTGTGCTATTGGCTTTGGAATAAAAACAAATCAAAATTTAATCCTAATGAAAAATGTAAATTAATACCAGGAATATGCTTAATATTTAAAATCTAGTTTTGTGTTTCTGAGATGGGGGGGGAGGGGTCGGTGAAGAGCCTGGGTTGCCAAAATCTGGTTTATTCCTTGTACTTCAACTTGGGGGAAAAAAAGGTCTAACTATTTTGGGCCTCTGCCACCAAACCACAGGCAGTTCTCTGGTCTGCCCTGCAGTTTGGATGACTGACAAGGCTCAGTGAAAAACAAGTGTTATTTGTTTTCCTGTGCCCAGTATTCAACTGGAAATCAGAAGGCGAAATTTCCAATCAGTTGTTAAATAGCCCCAGATGTGCGCTCAGCTCCGCTAGAGGAAGGGACATGCACAGCCTATACCCCAGCACATGTCCACGCATTCCTTTTCATGACTCCAAGTGATGTGTAAGTGAGAGTTGTAGTATCCAAAAATGCCCTTTGAATAACTCAGGCATTCACATTTGGTTGTGGAGGAGGGAACTTAAAAACAAAACAAAAAAATTTCCTGTATCCTCCACTACGTTGCATTTAAAAATCTGGAAATGATTTTTTTTTTTTTTTCTTTTCGAAATTCCTCCTTTCCCTTGTTTGGCAGCTCTCCCCACGTTTAGAAAAACATGAGATGAGGATACCTGAGATGACAGTTTATGCATCTACTTGTTCGTTCATGCCACACCTGGGTTTTTAGTACCTGCAGGCTGTTGCGAACAGAGGCTAGGTATGGAGGATTCCAGAGAGAAATAGAGTGGACTACCTGCCCTCGAGGAGCTGCCCGCCGGAGATGGTGAAGAGATTGGGAATTGCAGTTCAGCGTAAGAAGTGCCATTGTTGGATCCTGAAGAGAGGAGAAGATGAGAATCCTCCTCTTGCAAATGCAGTGAAGGCAGCTCCATCTGTGAGGCGGGCCGGGGAGCAGCCTGGGTCAGGGCTGCAGACACGAGCACAGCTTTTTGCTCGACCGCAAGTGTCACTCCTGTATGCTAGGAGCGTGCTGGCCAGGGGTCCACATACACCATTTTGGATTTGCCAGTGAGGCTTTCCCCAAATAAATTCTCTCTCAGAGGCAGATTAAATAACTAAACATTTCAAGATTGGTTCTTCTTCTTTTTCAAAAAATGTCTCTTGCGGAATGACTCACTGTGCCCTGTGGGATATTCCAAGTGGTTGTGTACCATGCATTTTTGTTCCAGAGACTGCTTATCTGTTGGTTTTGTGGCTTGTCCATAAGAGCCCTAATTGTACGGGGCTTGATCCTCTCATGAACTAGGGTCAGTCAACTACCATATTTCCTAGGAACGAATTTCTGGCCCATTTGTGGTAAGAGAGCTCTTCCTAAATGTCACTGTGGCAATTCAAGTGTTGGAAAGAGCCCAGTTTCAGCTGGTAATCCTTGTCCAGAAAGAGTTTCTTGGAAGACTTCCTAGGATTTATCTTAACTTGCCGGGTTAAGGCTTGTGAATGTTGCCCGTGAGTGGCCCCTTGGCCTTATGAGGTTTGCCTGGGTGTATTCTTCCTGATCAAGACATCCTGTCCTGGAGGGTTCACGCAAGCGTCGACTTTTCCTGGCTTGGCTGGACTTGCTGTGTCATGTCTGTGTGCAGGCCTGGGCCGCATCTCTGTGAAGGCTTTGCTTTCATTCAACAAATTGAGGTTAAATAAACTTGATTTCACTGAGGGGGGAAGGCTGGTTTCTTTGCGTAAGAGTTCCGTTACTTGCTTTAAGGCTTTATGGTCCAAGGTAATCTGGCAATCTGATGGAGCTGCCCCTCCCAAGCTTTGGGCAATTGTATCAAACGTGACATCGCTGGTGCCCTTGGTTAATGTCGTAGGCGGCCTCCAAGGGGCTGTTTGGTAGAAAAGTGAGTGTTTTGTTAAGGGAGGTTGCAGAATATTTTCTTGTGTTGCGGGAGGGGGAGAGACCTGTCTCCTGGGAGACTGTGGTGAGGCTGGCTTGAAAGCTCGTGGCTGCGCCTTGGTCCTCTCATAAGCTGTAGACAGTGAGGCTCTTGGTAAGCATTCCCCACAGGTGGCCTGCATTCCCCGTCTCTGACGGGGACTGCGTGATGGCCTGACTCCTTCCTGGGCACGGAGTCATTGGGTTTATTTGAGGCAGCCCAATTCTGGCACTCCAGACCTCCATCATCCAACCCCCTGGCTTGGAAGCTGATTTCTGCAGAAGAAAGGGTCCCTTTGGCCTTTCTTGTTTCTTTGTCCGAGGTAGAAGTGTATCCCAAGAACAGTTTTTCCTCTCGGTTTTTGCCCGTGGTGCTAACACCCTGTCCTCAGATGGCCTCTGAATGCCCCAGGGCCAGGGAGTTCTCTTCACTGTGCTCCTGCCTTGTCCCATTTGGGTGGGTGAATGACACAGCTGTGATCCTCGGACCCAGAGTGTGCCTAGAAGCCAGGGGCTTATCCATCTGCCACCTCTGCCAAAAGCCCCCCAAAGCCCATTTGGTCTCTAGCCCTTCCATGTTTATCACAGAGAGCCCGTTCTGGAGATTCCGTAGTTTCTGGCTGATACAGGCTGCTGGGTGATGTTCAGAGCTACTGTTTGGAGCCAGCCCTGCTCCAGCCCTTGAAAACAGGGTTCATATATCCTTTTCTGGCAGTTTGGACAAGAAGGCAATGGTCCAGTCACAGTGAGGAATGAATTGTGGCCTGTCAACCTTGCCGTCTGTCAGACAACCCTTGTGGCCTGCTGTGAGTCTATGTATACACGTATGTGTACATTTGACAAATACTTAGAGCGCGAGCCATGTGCTAGACACTCTTCTAAGCATTTTATATATATTACCTTATTTAACCTTCATAACAAGCCTATGAAGTAGGTCCTATTATTTTCCTCATTTTAACATGAGGGAATCCATTTCCATGACAGAGGTTTGTTCACTTGGTAAGTGATCAGTAAGAATGTTTATGGTTTATTATCTCCCGGTGTTCTATTGCTTGGAGACTATGGTGGGGCTCTGTCTACCCAGCTGTACTGATTTCTTGAGTTCAGTAGCTGATTACTCCATGGTAGTGGAGTAGAAACAGCTCTCCAGTGGGAAAGAAAGTCTGTGTTTCTGTTGTCAGCTCTGCTTTCTACTAGCTGTGTGGCTCGGACAGATCCTGTAGCTTCTCTGAGTGTTAATTTCCTTTTCTATAAAATGGAACTTAGATTATCCATCATGATAAAGAGGGATTCTGTAAAGGGAATTCTAAGAACCTATTTGGAGCCAAGCACTTGTAAATTTCCATTTGTGCCCTTGAACCTGGATTGGCAGACTGGACGTAACTTAAAAGAAAAATAAAAGAATCTTCCCTGGTGAGGGATTTCCCAGAAGCACATTTGGAGGGCAAAAACAGATTGAGGATCGTGGCAAGTAATAGTAATGATGCCAACGTTTTGTTTTTTTTTCCTGGAAAATACCCTTCCTTTTCTTTTCTTTTCTTTTCTCTTCTTTTCTTTCTTTCTTTTTTTTTTTTTAGAGAAAGAGTGCGCAAGCGCACCCATGCACGCATGAGTGTAGGGGTAGGGGTGAATCTTAAGCAGAGGGAAGGAGAGAATTTTAAGCAGGCTCAGTATTGAGCCTGACATGGGGCTTGATCTCATGACCCTGAGTTGGTGACCTGAGCCGAAATCAAGATTTGGATGCTCAACTGACTAAGCCACCCAGGCTCTCCTGAAAAATACCCTTTAGATGGCAAGTGCACTTTCAATTTTGGGTCATGCTCATCCTAAAATCCTGCTAACATTGGCGGGTGAGAAAGGGTAAATTTAGGAGTCTGGAGAGCTCATTTTCTAAGACCATCAAGGGTCCCTGTGTGGCCTGGGACTCTACTTTGGAAAACCGTACATTATAAAGCAGCTCATGCTTCATTAATTTGGTAACCTGTGTGGACTGAGTCTGTCTTTCAGGTGGAGTGACATATTTTGCTTCTCTTTGTGTATTCATATGTACTATCATTTTTGTAACATCGCCACGGGAGATTAGAGTATTGCTTCTGTAGTGGCTCACGTTCAAGTTTGTGCATGTTTATATTCAGAGGGCAGCATCTCAGAGCTTTCCTCTTGGACCTGTGTAAACATGTTGGGTGTTAAGAACAGAGGGCAGTTTCAGTCCTTCAGTTCTTTATAGTTCAGCAAAAATAAAAATTAAAAGCAGAGGGTGACCATTATGAATGTTTTGAGAAAAAGTGTCAAATATGTTTTAAGTCGTTTTAGTAGAAGAAAGTAATCTGGTTGTAGATACAAAATAAAAAACAGCCAAGAATTTTTAAATGGTTGCATGGACTTGTGTTTCTTGAATGTGTGATTGGCAGATACCATAATCACATGGCTCATGAATATGTAGCATTACAAATTATGACTGTAGTTTCATGGGCATGGAAGTTATTTCTTTAAAACAAACTTAAAAAAAAAAAAACATTGAGTCATGATATATGGTTAATAGAAAACATGTTTCAGATCACATTTCACATCACGTGGCTTTGGAGGAAATAGGCAAGCACAGCCCTCCCAGGAATTGGGTAGGGAGAGCGTGTGATTTTCCTCTTTCAGAATGTAGGGCTTAGTCCTCATCTGGGAGGTAAATATTTCAGTACCGTTCCAGTACTTTATGTGAGTTTGTTTTTACTGGACTTTATGCACAAAATACACCAAAGTATAATCTCAATGCCTTTCTGTGTGGGCACTGTTATGAGTCCTAGGACCCATCTGCATAGATACTATTTACATAGAGACCTAAATTCTAGAGAAATGCCTGTTGTCTTTTTTTCCTCTAGAATGGAATTAGTAAATACTTGACACAGCAGGTGTTTTGGAAATACCGATGTGTTTTTCTTTGCTTTATTTGTTTTTCTTGCTTTGCTCTCTTTTCCCAAGCAGGCAACTCCAAAAAGAGATTTGTCTGCACAGGAGTCAGGGCAAAGGAATAGGAGTGGGTAAAAGTTGGGGTTAGGGCAGGACAGAAGAGGGAGAGGAGATGATCCTGATTGTCTACGTGCTGCCCTTTGACCAATGCCAAAGTCATGTAAATATGTGAAGCTGGGTGTTCGAGCAGAGCAGAGCCGCCCCAAGGAGCTGTACAACCTGAATAGCAGGCATTCGTCCAACCGATAACTCAAGCTCCAAATGGACCACAGCTGAGCTAGAGGGTGTTTGATTCCTGGAACAGATTTTCCTCTGAGATGTCAGCAGGCTTTTCTTTATCTTTGGGGGGCTGTGGCTCCTCTGATTTCACAAGGCCCATTTCTTTCTTTTTAGATGTGCAAGAAGATGACTCCATCCATGACTTGACTTTACTCTCTCCCTCTTGGCTTTTTTTTTTCCCCCCTTTTTTTCTACCAGTGCAGAGGAGAGGATTCTTGCTCGATCTGTATGCAATCCTGTTCATGCTTGACAAAGATTATTTGGAATTTAAATAATATGTGTATCTACAGTCTAGAGTGATCCTCGAGTATGCCTTGGAATTACGGGGGTGGTGGTAGGAAAGTCATAATGCAGTTTCCTGGACCCTACATTCCTACCCATCCTGGAATCTGCAGGATGATTAAACTGATCTAAGGATCACACTTTGTGAAGTATTGGCCTTGAGGAGGCTTCTTGACATTAGTTTATGTTCTGAGACCAGATCAAGAAGCAGATGGATAGACTGATATTATCAGTGCTTCCTTATAGTCATATTGGAGGAGGTTCTGAAGCAGTGCTGTCCAATAGAAATAAAATGTGAACCACAGAGGCAATTTAAAATCTTCTATTAGTGCATTTAAAAAAGTAATAGAAATGGGGCACCTGGATGGCTCAGTGGTTAAACATCTGCCTTTGGCTCAGGTCATGATCCCAGGGTCCTGGGATGGAGTTCTGCTTCGGGGTCCCTGCTTAGTGGGGAGTCTGCTTCTCCCTCTGCCCCTCCCCCCTCTGGTGCTCACACGCTCTCTCTCTCAAATAAATAAATAAAATCTTTTAAAAAGTTAAAAGAAATAAGTGAAATTAATTGTAATGGCATATGTAATTTAACCCAGTATAGTCAAATAATATCATTTGACATGTAATCAATAAAAAAATTGTTGAGATTTCTTTACC
The DNA here is from genome assembly GCF_004348235.1 of Phoca vitulina. Lineage (NCBI taxonomy): Eukaryota > Metazoa > Chordata > Mammalia > Carnivora > Phocidae > Phoca > Phoca vitulina. The sequence continues at coordinate 25,761,546 of NW_022589705.1, forward strand.
TTTTTCTTGTGCTGTATGACACAGTACAAAGTCTGGTGTGTAGTTCACATTTACAACACAGGTCAGTTTCCCTAGCCGTATTTCAGGTGTGCAGTGGTGGCGTGTGGCCTGTGGCTACTGTCCTGGACAGCTGTGGAGCACGCACAGGCTGCCCCAAGCCATTGGCAGACACGTGATGGATCACGGCACTCCTCATTTCTCCACGACTTCTCTATGTGAATGACCTCTGAATCCTTCTCAGGGACAAAACTTTAGGCAGGTACTACCAATTGATCAGACCTCAAGATTCATTGGTTCATTAAACAAGTACTTCTTGAGTATCTTTTCCATACACAACACTATTGTAGGTGCTTGGGATATCCCCACGAACAAAGCAGACGAGGATCCCAGCCTCTGAAGGAGCTTACAAGCTGGTGGGAGGAGATGGGCAATAAGCATAATAAATAAGTAAATTATATGATAGTTGGGAAGGTGACTATTCAATCTAATAGCAATAAGAACATGGAAAGCAGGTTTGGGCGGGGGGAATCAGGATTGCTAGAGTGGGGCTTCTGGGGGGTTGGATTGTAATTTTAAATAGGCCCCATGAGAAGGTAACATGTGAGGGGCCTTGAAGAGGGTGAGGTGAAACTTCAGATGAGACTTCTTTATCAGGATCGTTCTATCTGGGAGCATTCTTTGTGAGGTGAGGGCAGTGGGGCAGGAGGAAGGGGACAGGATGAGGTGAGTCCTTATGGGATGGCACCATCCTCCGCGAAGTTTCTGTCTCCCCCCTCACTGAAGACCAAACCAACTTGGGGGAGGCCCGGAGGGATACTGTGAGGCAACCACCAGGCCTCTGAGTCAGCCGATGTGCTGAGTTAAGTGCTAAAACAGAGAACCCCTGTTCCAGGAAATTGGTGACTGCACCCATCGGCCAGGATTTGTTCACTTCACTTGGGCTTGGGAGATAAATCGTGAGGCTTCTGTGGATCTGCTTAGGACTTTAAGAGTTAAAGCTTAAATGCAGGTGTGGAAACAAAAGGGCTGGTTGCCTCTTTTGCTTTTTTCTTGCTCTTTTTGGACAAGGTTGTTGAATCTGATCCAGAAAAAATAATAAACTTGGCTCTCGTTTCCTAGCCGTAAGTTCTTGTAATAAAACTCCCAGCACTGGCAGATAGAGTAATGTTCTGCTCTTTAAAAAAAAGTCTGGTAGCATAACCAGAATCGAAAATACAAATGTGTGTGGTTTAAGTAGGGAAGAGCATTCAGGAGAGGAGGTGGCTCCGTGTGCATCTCGGCAGCTCAGGGGTTGTTGGGCAGTAAAGTGCTTCACGTTTGCCCCTTCAACAGACACTTACTTGCTGAGGATCAGGATTCTTGTAGCTCAGCGCTCTGTTCATTCCCACAGGAAGATGTTTGTCATGTCAGGGAATGTCAGAGGATTGGGTTTTAATTAGCAAGCAGGAGGAAAGTTCACTGAATTTGGGGGGAGGGGGGGAAGACATGGAACTACTGACTGATTTAATAATTGGTTTTTAGTTGGAGTTATTGGGTGAAAAAGCAAATCGTGGGGTTTAAAGATTGGCTAAAAGATCATTTCCCGGGCAGTGAGGGAAGTGAGGAGTTCGGGTTACAGGAACGAAGAAATTATGGCATATCCTTTCCTGTAAGTAACAGAACTGAGTTCCATTCAACAAGCAATTACCGAGTCCCTGCTTTGTGCCAAGCTCTGTGCCAGGCCCGGGGATTTAGAATGAACAAGGTGCTTTCTTGGCCCTCCTGGTGTTGTTCTTGTGTCAGGTTTGCTGATAGTCACAGTTCATGTGAGAGAGGGGCTAGACTAGAGGTGTGACAAGACACCTGTGCCCCACTCCACCCTGAGGAGAGGAGGGGAGTCAGGGAGGCTTGGGAAGAGCGGTCCAGGTGGGGAGCAGGATGTAAAAATACTTCAGAGCCTGAAGCAGCAGGATGTGTCTGCCGCTGAGTGATTCCATATGGTGAGTAGATGGGGGAGGGCTGGGGAGTGGGGCAGGGAGAGGCCCTCTCTGGTCATATGCCATCTAAGATGCTTAGATACTACCCTGCATCATCATGTGTTGACTTTTTAGAAAGATCCCTCAGGTGCCAGGGTGGAGGAAGGAGATAGGATTGGCGGCTTGGAAGATAGGAGGTGATTGTAATCCTTGAGATACAGGTTGCTTGAGATATTCGAACCAAAAGTGGGGTGGTAGCATGGCAAGAACCTAAAATAAGGTGGAGAATGGGGGATGGAATAAATAGCCTTGGAAAGTTTCTGCCGTTTTATCTGAATATAAAATCCTTGCTCTTCACATTTTCTTAAACAATTCCATATTCACTCATGTAGTTATTTTCTTTGCAATTGTGATTGTAACCCCTCCTTGTATGAGAAAAAATATTTTTTGGTTGTCGTTATTCTCTTTACATCTAGGTTCTTCCACAGACTTTAACCCAAGCCAGACTCTAATGAGGATACCATACCATGAAGATGAGGCAGGGACTAGGGAATGACCAGTGGAGGGATGACAGTGATAGAGCATGTCTTTATTTCAGCAGGACTCCAGGCAGGTTCTAGCACGATGCCCTTAGAGATGAGGTGAGGACAGTTCTGTGGGGTTAACTTTGTAGTTGCTGAACAACCTGGGACCCCAGCAAGTGTTGTTCAGCATGCTGGGGTCAGCATGAGAGTGTACCTGAAAGTCCACAGACCTTAGCCTGGTCTTACTCCACTGCTCAGGGATTCAGATGAATGTGTACAAGGCACCGTGTATGAAATACAGCGATGTTGACAGCTAACAGAGTGAGGATTTTTATGTGTTCTCCACAGACTTCAAATATGGGTCTAAGGAATAAATATAAAACTTTGTATTTATATGAAAGAGTTACTAGTATAAGGGAAGGATGCAAAAAGCCTCGACCCGATAAAATCAAGACCTGGGGATTTAGGTCCCAGCATCTCCACCAGCACCTCCCTGCTGTGAGCTGCCACCCTTTCTCCCCGGGGTTATTGCAGAAGTCTACTCCTGGACTCCTGCTCTTGTCTCCCTTTAGTCTAGACTGGCCAGAGCAGCCAGAGTAATTCTGTTAAAACGTTTGTTAGCTGTTTTCATGAACTCTCAGTGGTGGCCCATCTCACCCAGACTAAACACCACAAGTCCTTAGCAGCAGGGTAAGGTCAGATTGGACCTCCTGGTCTCACTGACCTCTCTGACCTTCTCACCTACCTGTCCCCCACTCCACCCCCCACCGCTCCGCCCACCCATCCCAGTGCTCCGGCCACTGGCCTCCCTGCTCCCCCTCCCCCTCCCCAACCTTTACACTTACTGCTGTCTCAACCACAGATGCTTTCCTTCTGACGTCCGTCCGCAGGGCTTGCTGTCTCTCTCTTTCAGGGCTTTAACTGCTCAATGACTTTCTCAGTTGGACTTTCCCCATGACAGCATTTAAACCTTCTCTTCTCTCTCCATAGCACTTCTTAGGCTATTACATATTTGACTGACTTACCATGCTCCTCTGACTTCCTTACTAGACTGTAAGCTCCACAAGGATGGGGAGTTTTGTCTGTCACCTTCTGTACTGTTATCCCAGCATCTCCAGCGGTGCCTGGCACAGTGGAAGCAGGTGCTCAATAAATATTTGTCACAAGTATGTTTAAGGTATAAATTAATGAATATGCGATACCAGTCAGCTGATAGAAAAGCTAATGTGATTTTGGGCCTCATTAAGGGTCCACGTATATATGTAAAGAGATGTAAGGAATTGGCTCACATGATTACGGAGGCTAGCAAGTCCCCAGTTCTGCAGAGTCTGTCCCAGTTTGAATCCGAAGGCCAGCAGGCTACTGTAGAACCAGGAAGAGCTGATGTCCCAGTTTGAAGGAGATGAGTTTGTCAGGCAGGAGAATTTTCTCTTACTCAGAGGGAAGGGTCAGGCCTTCAACTGATTTGAGGCCCACCCATGTTAGGAAGGGCAGTCTGTTTTACTTAGTCTGCTGATTTAAATGTTAATCTCATCCACAGACACCCTCACGGAAATACTCAGAATAATGTTTGACCAACTATCTGGGCACCCTGTAGCCCAATCAGGTTGACACAGAATTAACCATTACAGTGCATTTGCCAGACCGCACCCCAAACCCCAAGTCTTGTCCCGGGCACCACATTTCCGAGACTGTGCTGGTGAAGATCTGAGAACCACAGTATCTGGGGAGGAGTTGAGGGGGCTAGAAATAGTGCCCCGAAGAACCGAAGTCATGATCGGGGTCAAATGACATCTTCAAACATTTGAAGGCTTGTCTCATGGAGAAAAGAAGAAGGAATGCTTGGTCTGGAAGGCATAGCTCAGGCACGTGGGTGGAAGGCAAAGCTTACAGAGAGAACAGAAATCTGCCTTGGGAGCTAATGAGGTGTTCTTTGTGGCAGGGTTAGCTCAGAGGCCAGCTCTGACCAGGAGTCAGAAGTCTCCTGTTCTGGTCTTGCTCCAGTGCTGATTCTCTGACCTTGGGTAGGCCAGTAGCTTCTCTGAGGTTTCTTCCTCTCTACTGTGGAAATCATAGCCTCGTTCACAGGTCGCCCCGAGGATCAGATGGAAATAACATTACCTCCTAAATCTCAGTGGGGGTTGGGGGAGGCCTTTGTCCACGTCCAGCTTTTTCAGAGCCAGGAGAACGGGTGGTCAGGAGGAGTGCTGACTAACCCCTTGCCGCAGCAGAAAATTTCCACTGACCTGCAGTCAGGGACACTTCACTGCCTCTGGCAGCTTTGCTTTCTTCATATTGGAATGTGCCTGAGGAGTGGCAGCTCACTGCTTTTCCAGATTCCTCAGCCGTGAGTGTATGAACCTAGTTGCCGCTGGCCCAGGAGAACACAGACTTGAGCGGGGTTGATGGTACTTGGAGGGATCAGCCAGGAGTTGCCCCTTCTTGGAGAACCAGCCATGCCATAGGATTGCTTTTCTTGCATTTCCAAGTTGCTCCCTATTTCTTCTCTCATTTACACGGTACAGCCCACCTTCCACTCTGAAGAAACACACTCTCTGTAAAACACTTAAAACTCAAGTGTTTTATTTTATAGCTGTCACATGAATGAGGACAAAAGGAGTGGAGCTTGCCTAAACATTCAGAACTGTGCTGGCAGAGGGACGATGGCCTTTGCACTGTTGTGGGTTTTTCGGTGACAGGCTTGATAAAAATGGCTTTTTAGCACAAGTGAAAAGAAGATTTTACTACAGTGCTTAAGTCATAAAAATCAGATAAACACTGAAGTTCAGTGTTGGTGAGTAACTAAGCCTCGGAGGATTTGGACACAGGTTGGCGTGGTTATCGTTTGGCAGGTAGACGGTTCAGGAACTTTTTCTTAGGCAGGCATTGTCAAAACAAGGTTGAAGCTAAACCGTCCCCACTGGTTTTGCTTATATAGAACTGGCATCAGGACATTTGGCAAGTGTCATTACCACAACTCACAGCACTTCGTGGTGCCTGATACATAGTAGGTGTGCAGGACGTGGCAACTGTTGTTCGAGGTCATGGCTTATGTCCAGTGTCGTAATGATTAGTTCTGGGCTTCCTGGGCCAATACAAACCAGGAAGCTTCCCTTATTCTTTATTAAGTACTCGACAGCCCAACTTCTAGCATAGAGAGGGCTGTCAATTTGGGGATCCAATCTGGGAATCCAGTAGATATTTGAATGTTACTAATATGTGGTCAGTTCAAAGTGTAGACCAGGATTTCTCAGTCACAGTACTATTGACATTTTGGATAATTCTTTTTTTTTTTTTCCTAAAGATTTTATTTATTTATTTGAGGGAGAGAGAAAGAACATGAGAGAGGGAAGGGTCAGAGGGAGAAGCAGGCTCCCCGCTGAACAGGAAGCCTGATACGGGACTCGATCCTGGGACTCCAGGATCATGACCTGAGCCGAAGGCAGTCGCTTAACCAACTGAGCCACCCAGGCGACCCAACATTTTGGATAATTCTTGATTGTGGGGGCTGCTCTGTGCATTGTAGGATGTTTAGCAGCATCCCTGGGCTCTGTTCGCTAGATAGCTCCTCCCTCGCAATTGTGACAATAAAAAATATTTCCAGACATTGCCAAAAGTCCCAAGGGTGACAAAATCACCCCAGTTGAGAACCACTGGTATAGAGGAAGCTGCAAGGTACCCACACTGCCCCTGACCTATAATAATGCTTTTCAAACTATGGATCACTCAGTACCAACTAACGCAGGGCTTCTCGACCGTGGCTGACCTTGGGAATCCCTCAGGGAGCCTTAAAATATTCCAATGTCTGGGTCCCATCCCAAAGATTCTAATTGGTCTGGGATGTGGCCTGGACCTTAGGATATTTTAGAAGCTCTTAAGTGCTTCTACTTTTCAGCCAAGAGTGAGACCACAGCATTAGTAGGTCATGGAATCAATTTGGTGAAGAACTTCTTTGCTAGCATTTAAAACAATACAGTAGTGCCCCCTTACCTGCAATTTTACTTTCCATGTTTTTTTTTTTTTTTTTATTGGTGGTCAGCTGCAGCCTAGAAACAGATGATCCACCTTCTGACAAATTGTCAGGAGGTCAGTGGTACCCTAACACTGCATCACAATGCCTGTGTCATTAACCTCACTTCATCTCCTCACGTAGGCATTTTTTTAAAGATGGATTTATTTATTTTAGGGAGAGAAAGAGTGCACAAGCAGGGGGGAGGGGCCGAGGGAGAGAGAGAGAGAGTCTCAAGCAGCATCCCGATGAGCGTGGAGCCCAACATGGGGCTCGATCTCATGACCCTGAGATCATGACCTGAGCCAAAATCAAGAGTCGGACACAACCAACTGAGCCAGCCAGGAGCTCCTGCTCACGCAAGCATTTTATCATCTGACATCATCACAGGGTGAATATAGTATAATAAGATAGTTTGAAGAGACCACATTCACATAACTTTTGTTTATAACATATTGTTTTAATTGCTCTATTTTATCACTAATTATTAATCTCTTACTGTGCGTCATTTATAAATTAAACTTTATTATAGTTATGTATGTATAGGAAAAAAATGGTATACGTAGGGTTCAGTACTATCTGTGGTTTCAGGCACCCACTGGGTGTCTTGGGAGGTATGCCCCACAGATAAGGGGAGACTACTGTATATACATATAATTGAATGGAAAATATTAAGGCCAGCACGATAGTTAGGATAAGTACTATTTTGTATGTACGTTAAGCTTGAAAACACTGCCGTAAGCAATAGAACCATAAGCAAAATCCGTGTTCTCAACCTGCTTTTAGTCTGGTTATTTATAATCCCTTCAGAAACTATTTTGCTTTTTGTTAGTGGTAAATTGTTAATGTGAAATTTAATACATTTATAGTTGTGTGACTTAGGAATTTATGAACCTTTTTGCTGACAGTTTGAGGTTTCACCCTGATATTAATAAAACCAGTTATTTTTGCAAAAGCTAGCCAATTAAGATGACATGCATATTTTCACCAACTAAATTTGATTACAGTGCAGCAACAAGATGATAATTTTCCTCCTTTGTATGTGTTAATTATATATACCATGATGTGCTGGGTCAGCAATTGTCTAAATACATCGAGCAAGAATGTGGCACTTGCATAAATCATGCTGAAAGTTTTATGAGGATCAGTCTAACAGCCTCTTGACTTCATTATCTGTGGGTATTTGAGGGTCTTACACAATAAACGGTAACATACATGCATCTTTCTTCTAGGAAGCAGTGTAATGTGGTAGAAGACCGGCAGTCTCCAGTCATTCTTTTTACCTCCGTGTTCAGGAGAACATAAACCAAAGGGGGATTCTTGCTGTGTCTCTGTGGTGGTGACTGTCGGTAGATGCTATGGTCGTGGAAGACCTAGAAGTGAAGTTTACTTGCTACTGGGACTTTGGGTTGCTTGTCCTGATCTTGAAGCCCACTACAAGCCCATGACAACACTCACCAAGACTTTCTGCTCAACTTGAAACCCATTACTTGAAATTACTTCAATGTAATTGAAATGAATTGTATCAGAAAAAAACAGCAATGATAATTCACAATGCACTCTGCAGTCTCTCATCACAGAGTTCTTTGAAAATTCTTACGTACGTCCTGCATCATTGGTAGTTTTGTTGTTTTCTGGGAGAAGTAGCCTTGGGACTGTTTCTTGAATCAGCTGCTGAAATAAGATGATCTGCCTGTATAACAAAGAGAAGAGGTTGGATTGACAAATACCCATTGGTTGATAAGTGCCTTCTCTAATTAAGATTTAGCTCCCGGTGACTGCACCACATTAAATATGTATGTTCCTCTATTCTATTCTATTTCCTCTAGGTGTCTCAGGGTTCCATCGTCCAATTTTCATCAGGAAACTTCTCCTTGTCAGCAGAAACAGAAGAAAGGAGCTTCCCCCATGGAAACGAACATCTGTTAAATTGGGCTCGAAAGGAGTACGGAGCAGTCACTTCATTCACTGAACTCAAGATAGCAAGAAACATTTATATTAAAGTGGGAGAAGGTAAATTTTATGTGGTTTCAATTAATGACTGATTTATGACAATCAGTTGTTTTCTTTTCAGAGAGCAGGTGGTTAGGGCAAGGAATCATAGAATTACAGAATGTTGGAGCTGGCAGGGACCCGGGAGATCATTGGGCCTGCTCCCCTCATGCTCCCTCCTTCCCTTTTTCCTTCGGAGGAAACAGGCCTGGTAACAGCCAAGCAGGAAATGGGGAGTAGCATGGTTGAGAGAGGAGGAGGTTGTGGTGTAGGGTTTAGAAGACATCCATGCACAGAAGTCAGAGTAAGGGAAGGGTGAGAATCTGAGGTGAGGGAAAGGAGGTGATCACTAATGGAAAGAAGGAAGAGTTGCCAGAATGAGTCAACAGTTAGGGCATCCCCTTACCTATTAACCTGCAAACATTGGAAGCCAATGTTAGTTTATGGTCTTGAAACATCAGTTAGATTTTGGACAATAGCAGAGGAAAAGTGTTTGAATATATTTTTAATACCCATGCCAGTTACAAGGACAAAATTATTGGAGAACGAAACTGTGTGGCCTTGATCAGAGATGGCCCATTTTAATTTCCTTGCCTTGCAGAAGGATATATATATCTGGTCACTCAGCTTGAAGGCCCATTTTTAAAAATAACTTGTTTCATCATTATTTTTAGTTGAGTATATTTGGAGCCCCCCTAAGTTACTAGAAATAACAACTCTTGTGAATGAGTTCTTGTTATAGTCAGGTGATTATGTGAAAACTGCATGTCACATTGGCAGCGTCCATCTGCTTTCTGTTGAATTCTGCAGCACTTGCCACCTCTAACACAGGCAGCGTGACAACACAGCATGGGTTATTGAATGCTTGCTCTCGGCCCGTTGTGTGACAGGTGCAGGAAAGGCAGACCCTGGTGCTGGAGTGTGTGCTGTGTGCAGAGGCCACATCGGGTGCTTTTCCCATGGACCCCACTGAGCCTCGCCAGCGATCCTAGGAGGAAGCCATTATTTCCACCATTTTACAGAGGGGTTAGTGGTGGGTGAAGCTAGCTTGCTCAAATCCACATTATTAGCACAAATCCACATTATTAGCAAGGGGTGAAGCCAGAATTCAAACCCAGGTTTCCTGACTCTTGAGTCTAATGCTTGTTTCCTGATGCCGTATAGTAAGTCTTAGCCAAGTAAGCACAACCTAAAAATGCAAGTAGGCACCTGGATGGAAAGACTTGTTTCACAGAGTAGAGAGAAGAGTTTTAGATGAGTGTTGGACTCAAAAAGTTGAAGTTTGTTACTGGACTCTGAGGGTGGTCAGGTAGCTTATAATAGAAGTCAAATCCCATTGGAACAAAATGAAAAACCTCTTTTAACAAAGATTCTAAGCCCTGCCAGTGGTCTGCATTTCTGAAGGAGAACTCCAGTAGCATAAAAGAATGCTGATTATTCACCCTTTGCCCCCTAGAATTTGTTAGAATAAGAAAATGTATTACAGTAACACTTAGAATGTTGAGCTGTTCTCCTGACAGTGCATGAACTTCTATGTGCAGTCGTCGCCTGCCTTGAGAGTGAGGAGTTTAGTGACGTCCCCAGGGCCACACACTGAGCCAAGGAAGAACTTAAAGGACCTGGTGTCCAGTCCAGTAAAAGCTGATGACTCCTTGATAACACCTTTGGAGCCCCTGGGTATGAGTCACTGGTAGACAGCATGGAGAAGAGCAGTTGGGAGAAATGAGGGTCCTTGGTTAGGTTGGTGGACCACAAGGTGATGTCGTCTATCACCATGGATCAGGCTCCACTGAGCAGGACTCATCAGCCAGCTTCCCAGAACCTGACTTGTCTCTACCTTGCTTGAGTCCAGGGATCCCAGGCCATGAGCCTCCTCTTGCTGTATCCCCCAGTGGCTCTCAAATATGGTTCCCACCCCAGCAGCATCCTCATCACCTGGGAACTTATTAGAAATGCCAATTCTTGGGCCCACCCAAGACTAACTGGATTGAAAACTCTGGGGGTGGGGTCTAGCCACCTGTGTTTTAACAAGCATTCCTGGTGATTCGGATACGTGCTAACATTAGAGAACTACTACTCTAACCTGCATACCTAGAGTGGAAGAATCGAGGAGTTTCAGTTCTTATCCCAGCCAGTCTCGTTAACTGTGAGACTTCAAGCAACCCTCTGATTTGCCACCTATGCCTCAGTTTCCACAGCAAGAAAATGAGGAGTTTGCATTATCCCCCATGTTCCCAGAGTATATCATTCTAGGTTGCAAAGTCATTTGTCAGTCCTTTCCTAAAATACAAATAAGCATGTGACTTTTTTCCCCAAAAAACTTGCCAGGTTTCTACGCGGGGATTCCCCTTTGTGGTTTCCTTTCTACTTGGCAGTTGGTGTAAGTTTTGATGCCAGGCGTGCGGAAGGTCGTTTGGGGGAAAAAGAACTCATACACACACATGTATACACAACAGAGAGTGATCAGCTTATTCAACTTAGTGACAGTGGCATCTGGGACCAGCCCTTAATAACGGCAACTTTTAAACAAACCTTTCCTAGACACAACGTGGGTGAGTTTTTTGTTGTTTGTCTCAAATCTCACATCATTGTTTGTCAATTCAGGAAGCCTACACCATGTGCCCACTCTACGCCAGATGCAAACCAGGCACACCTGTGAACTGGATGGATCTACAGGCCAGAGTCCCAAGAGGGTCCTAGTCTCTTGAGTTCCGGACTAGCTTTTCTCCGACCCATACACACCCCCTCTGATTCTTGATTCCATTTCAGTCTTGCCACCCCGGTATCATTTTCTATCCTGTGATCTGGGGGAGGCATCCGCAGGCCTGCAGCTGCACGGTGTGCATTCCTCATCTGTTCATCTGGCAAAACCCTCAGCAGATGTGGGGGTGGGGGAGGCTGCTCCAGCCGCCGGAGTCAGCGGAGCCCTGGCCTCTTCTCTCTGAGGGGGTCTGTAGGGAAGAACGCAGGGTGAAGAGCCTGCCTGCTGGGGCCTCTTGAGCTCCTCTGGTTCCCTCTGGTCTCGGCCTGGTGCCGAGGGCGCCACGGTGCCCGCAGCCAGGATGCCTCCACGTGCGCTGTAGACTTCAGCACGAGGGGGGTGATGCAGGCTTGGGGGGGTTTGGGAGCAGGGCAGCATCAACCCAATCTGGGGACCTCCTGGGCCGATCCCGCTCTCCTGAGTGAAACCTGCACATGAATTTGAACCCCAGCATCCTGTCTGTTAAATGAAAGAGGCAGAAGGTTGTTTCATTAACGTGCCAGGGCTCTGATTAATTACCCCTTCTGAAAAAAAGTTTGCTACACCTAGAACTTCCTTGACACTGGTCCCAGCTGTCACACGGCCAGCATTTTCAAGTTCTGTTTAAACATTTAAACCACTGGCTGGAAATCCCATCAAGCGCAGTGCTGTGTAAACGGCATGTGTAAACGGGAGTATCTTCAGACTCTCGGTACTTGTGTCGCTTTCCCTGGTGGAGGTGATGAGCAGCCCTCAGCACAACGAGATGATGTTTGTGAAAGCACCTTGTAAACTGTAAAGTATTACCAAAGTATTAGTCATCTGTGTCAAGATTGTGAGAAAGAGTGGAAGTCTGCCCTCATTGTTTGCCCCGAACTCCTTCCTTCAGTCTTTAGATCTGTAGTGTTGTGGTGAATAAATATGAGGGAATGACTAATTCTCCATAGCAGGCCAGAGAATTAATTAGGTGGTTGGTTCTCCTATTAATTGAAATAACAAATATCCAAGGAGGAGCATATCTGGGGAATTGGACAGATCATGATTTCAGCAGCGAGTATGCAGGCTATGAACTACCTATTGGATTTTATGTGCTTGGTAGACAGAAGACAACACAAGTCTGCAACTCAGAAAAGGAGTGATGATCTAGGTGCAAGTTGAAGCCCTGGGAGTGATGGAGATCATCTGGAAAGAATATGAGATGAAACGGGGATTGAGGAAGGAACGGGGTTCTTAGCCTTGGTTTTGTATCAGAATCAACTATGGAGCTCTTCAAAAAGAAAGCTTCCTAGGCGGCCCCCACCCCCGCCCCAGATCTTCCAAATCAGAATCTCTGGGATGGGGTCCCAAATGGGTGGATTCTGGTGTGCACCGAAGATTGAGGATTGCTGGTGTTTAAAGAATGGGCAGAGGAGGAGGAACCAGGGAAAGGGACAAGAGATAGGTCAGAGGAAGTGGATGAGGACAAAGCAGTCTCACAGGGAACAGGAAAGGAGAAGATTTAGACCCAAAGAGACCAATAGAGTTGGTCAGTAGGAGGTCACTGGCGACCATATGGGAGGCATTTCAGGCCATGGCTGAGGAGTTCTAAGGCACTTCCTAGGGCTTGTGTTTCCCTGTGTCCTGAACCTGCTCAGTGTCACTGTCGCCTTCTTCCCTTCGATTCTGGTTACCACGTAGCTCAGCGGTTTGACGGATTATCCTGGGCTTCTTTACTTTCAGATCAAGTGTTCCCTCCCACATGCAACATAGGGAAGAATTTTCTCTCGCTCAATTACCTTGCTGAGTACCTTCAGCCCAAAGCAGCAGAGGGTTGTGTGATATCCAGCCAGCCCCAGGATAAGGAAGTACACATCATTGAGTTAATTACCCCCAACTCTAACCCCTACAGGTAAGTGAGTGTGATTGTGTGTGTGTGTGTGTGTGTGTGTGTGTTTTGAACTGAGAAGAGATGAAAGGGGTGCCTGGATGGTGCAGTCAGTTAAGCGTCCAACTCTTGGTTTCTGTTCAGGTCATGGTCTCCCGGTCATGACATTGAGCCTGTGTAGGACTCCTGGCTCAGCGCAGAGTGTGCTTGAGAGTCTCTCCCTCTCCCCCCACCCCTCCCCCCGCTTGCTCTCTCTCCCTTTCTCTCTCTCAAATAAATAAATAAAATCTTAAAAAAGAGAGAGAGAGAGATGAAAATAAAGATCTTTACTGACTTGAGGCAGAGAGAGGTACAGCCCTTCCTGTGTAGAAGGTTAGATGCTTTGGGTGAATTAACAGAAGTTTTGAAAAAGGAAGTGAAGGCACCAATGGTATATTTTATTTTCTACATCTGTCTCTAGATCCCCTATATTCTAGATAAGTTTCTGAAGCCTCTTCTGAACTTCTGGACACTGATATCTCCTTTGAGGTTATCCCTGATAAAAAATAATTATATGCCTTATTAACATAATTATAATTTTAATAACATTCTGTTTTTAATAAAATTCTGTTCCTAGCATTCTAGTAGCATATTTGCACTCATACTTTAAAGCTGTGTGTGTGTGTGTGTGTAGGTGTGACCCTTCATGGTGACACACCAGAGAGCCATTAGATACAACCTGCCTCTTGCTTGTGTTCTTTTTCTCCTTCTACCCTCAACTTCTTGCCCCAGGACTAAAAATTTAACTCTCCCCGCCAAGAATGGTTAGGGAATTAAAAAAGAGAATAAAAGAGGAAAAGTGGCTCTTTCTCCCACTTTAGCCTGCATTCCTGTGGACTAGTGACTTAAAATGTAAATTTATATTGTAGAGGGATTTCAAAGTTAAAATTCTAATCAAATTTTGCTTTCAAAAGTGAATAAACTACACATCAGTTTTGGGAAGATTCCATTCTGTCCCACATGAAGAATTTCGTGGAAAATTTAAAAGAGAACGGGAATAGAAGAAATCTGGCAAATGTGCTTAGATATTAAGCCTTAGGCTTCATTTGAGTATATCATTCATCATATGCTTTACAAGTGTGTAAAACCAAATGGAAAGAAATACTTTCCTTTAAACTCAGAATGACAGAAATGTTATTGTTTGGTTAAAAAAAATCTCTTTTATACTGAATTCTTAGAAGTTTGGGTTGTGTTCATCAATTTTCCAGTAATCACTTGGTTGGCCATCTGTTTTCTTTATTTTAATAACTGTATATCCAGAAGTTTGGGAAAGTAAATATAGATATGATTCTGTAGCTAATGTTAATGGCTTAAGCAAACCTTATATAATATAGTCAAATTTTCTAGCCTTTTGCTTAGTTTATCTGAAGTGTCCTAGTTTGGTTTTTTTGTTTGTTTGTTTGTTTTGTTTTTATTACCAGGCCTCCCTCCTCCCTGCCACCTTCCTTACCAAACTGGCACTTAAATTTCTGGTTTTGAAGGATTTTGAGCATATAGGAAATTGGAAAGTTACACATTGAAGGTGTTGAAGGTTGAAAAGCAACAATTCTGCTTTAAAAGTACACTCCTCTGGTTGCCCAAGTCCATTTCAAACAGTGGATGCATTAAGTAACCATCTTTTTTTTTTTTCCTAAAGAAGGAGAAAAATTTTAGCATCCAATTATCAGCAGGCATATTTGTCTATTGTTATGTAAAACCATTTTGTTTTGTGTGCACTAACAATCTGTTTTGCACATGTCATTTGCCTGGGATCAACTCCAGCTTTTTAATCAACTGGCCAGACACTGGAAACATGAAGACTTGGAAGAGAGGAGAGAGTTGCAACTTTCTGGCATTTGAGTCCTAACTTTGCCTTTGTTTTCCATTCACAGTGCTTTCCAGGTGGACATAATAATTGACATAAGACCTTCTCGAAAGGACCTTGAGGTGGTCAAAAATCTCGTCCTGATCTTGAAGTGCAAAAAGTCTGTCAACTGGGTGATCAAGTCTTTTGATGTTAAGGGAAACCTGAAAGTTGTTGTAAGTTGGTCGAGCATTTCTTTGTTTTGATGCATGGCAGCAATTTAAGCTGTGCTTAATGGGTGTTATTTTTGTGAAGTTTCTGCTTCTCTGAGCTCTCTCTGTTGTTTTTCACTTTGTGAAATAGGCTGCTCCTTGGTTTCTCCTGACAAGGGCAGACAGTGTAGTGGTTAAAAGCGTGGCCTCTGGGGTCAAGATCGAGATTTGAGTCCAGACTCTGCCATTTAAAAACGGTGACCTTGGGCTAGTCCCTTAACCTCTCTGGACCCTGTTGCCTCATTTGTGAAATTCCTGAAGTGTATGACTGTAGTTTCCAGTCAGAGTAAGTGTAGAATAATGAGCATAATGGGGCCTTTCATGGTTGACAGTCCTGTAAGGGCCTCAGTGTCGTGGTACTGAATATCAGCTCTTACTTTAGGTGAGGTATTTAGGGAAGGTGTGGAAAATTGCGCTGACCCCAGCTCCTACTGTTGACTTTTCTTTTTGAGATAAGTACATGCTATTGGCGTGTCTTTTTGCTTCTTCTAACTTCTGAGAGAGAAACACTGATAAAAGAATCACAGTAACAGAGAGGTTAGTGAAATGATACAGGAAGAGTACCCCCAGCCTATTCCCTAAGCATTATTTTCATGAAGGAAATATACTTAAGAAATTTAATTGGTTGGTGTGATAGGCAAACAGCAGCTAATCTCCTGAAAAGTTGAATGTTGAAATTTAGTAAAATAAATTTTTTTTAAAGATTTATTTATTTATTTGAGAGAGAGAGTGGGGGAAAGGTCAGAAGGAGAGGGAGAGAGAATCTCAAGCAGACTCCGTATTAAGTGTGGAGCCTGACGCGGGGCTCGATCCCACAACCCCAAGATCATGACCTGAGCTGAAACCAAGAGTCGGACACTTAACTGACTGCACCACCGAGGTGCCCCAAAATAAATCTTTTTCAAATATGTTTAGGAAGATAACTGTTTGACAGAGTATTGCACAAATTACATTGAAAGTTAAAGGAAAACTCCCCCTCTTCATTTTTAGGAATATAACTATCTTAGAATCTCTTTTGTAGATTTCAATTTTTGTGCATTGTCTTTTTAAAAAATTGTGTCTGATTCCTTTTTCAGTACCTGCATTGTAGCAGTTGGAGAGGATTTTATGTTTTCAGTATTTGGCGGGGGAGGGCTGCCTTTGGTTTGGGTGTTATCTATCCTTCAGTGTGATACAGCAGTGAACAAAGCCGGTGCTCCCCTAGGTACCGTCGTGCACGAGCACTCACCAGAGGCAGCAGGCAAAGCCACGAGCATACACATCTTAATTTTAAAGTAATCGTTTCTGGTTCCTGTGGGTTTTTTTTTTTTTAAACTTTGAGAGGATCCAAATAAACCATCGTGTGTAAGGGTGATCCATTAATTTGGTGTCGAGAACAAAGCCCAGCCGTGATTTTCTGAAGTCAGAGCTGTTTTGATTGCTTTCCCTGGCATGGCATGAGGGGTGTTGGTGACCTGGGGTGTCTACAGCATTTGCTGCCTGGCACACCAACCAAATGTTTTTAATTTTCAGAATAACAAAAACAGGAAAGGGAATCATGCTTTGAAAGGCAAAAACATACGGTACATTTTAATTCCCTGCTGGAGTTGTGTAAATGTTCTTTTGGCCCTGACCCTTCAGTGGCTCTTTCTGTACCTGAGCATGTGTTCCTGGAGTTCGCTGTGAATGCCTTCACTTTTCATATGAATAAGAAAGGCTAGAAATGAGATTGCTCATCCCAGTGCAAGATCTGTTTATATTCCCCTCTTTGGCTGTACTCCTGTTCCAGGCCAATTTTGGACAATGCATGACAACATTACTAAACAATTAGGTAATGTTGCATGATGTTCTTTTTTATTCTCCCAATCCGTTTCATGCTTTGTGATTTCCTAACTGCCAGTCTCAGATGTGAATTCTGCCTGTGCTGTGAGGGGAATGTCCCTGCTACTAAAAAAACATACAGTCATGCTTAGAAAGGGGATAGGGTTTATAGTGGCCTTGTTCATAGTATTTTCTTCAGAGACAGCCTGGTAGAGTGGCAAGAGCCATGGCTTTGGAGCCTGACAGGGCTGGAATCAAATCCCATTTCTGATTGTCATTCCTCTTAGTTGGTAGAGGAATGGCAATCCTTAGTTGATAGTCTGTGGCCTTACCTACGAAATGGGTATGATGATAGTACTCACCTCGAGAGTTCTTGTGAGGTGTGGTAGAGTTCGTTCATTCCTTCATTCATTTACTTGTTCAACAAACATTTGTCAGGTGCCTCCTGGGTATTTCGTCTAAAGCACTTGCCACACTGGGTGTACATGGTGGGTTCTCCACCATACGTGCTATTTCTGTGCATCTCAGGGTTCTCCTCTCTAATCAGGGAATAAGAATGCCCATCTCCTTATATTTTACAGGAGAATTAAAGAACATATGTAAAGCTTCTAGCACAATGCTTGCCATAAAAAGGGAGTTCATCTTCCTTCCACAAGCAATTTTTCAAAAATTTGTCTATAAGAGCAACTTCTCTAAACAAAGTGAAAAACAAAATGTCTACTAAAAGAATTATAAGGAACTTGATGGGGTAAATGTAAAGAAGAGCCCCATTAAACATGAATGGCATGTGTGTGCTTGTAGGGGGTGGGGCATAGGGCAGAATGCACCCTCCAAATGACAGAATGGTCCAAAGAGATGCAAAGGGCAGGACTGTGGACAAGAACGGGAATACTAGAAGCATCCACAATGCCCAGCTCTGGCTCTTTCTTCAGGCCCCTTATGGACCATGCATAATCACATTTTGGAAGAACCTCCAAAACATAAAAGAATAGATGGAGGAAACTTATTAGAAATTTTTTGTTATACTATTTCAGATGACCTTAGCACTTCAAAGTTGATGATAGGCAGCTTGTTCTTAGAAAAGACATGTTTTAATCCCAGTGGGAATATGCATTACATCTCTGACCAACCTCTCCCCCTCCACCATCAGTTCTGATGCAAGTGTGTGTTTGGCAGTGGAGGGGAAGGAGGGAGGGAGGTGCTTGGACTCTACCTAGCTCACCATCCTTCACAAAGATGTGGCTGAAACATAGTGGTGATATTTGGAGGACCCCCTCCCCGGGAAAACTCCCATTTGGAGTAGCTACACTGAAGCCTTGGAAAAGCCTGGGAACTCCCAGAAATACAGGGTGAGGAATTCGCTCATTGCTGGGAAGGAACCAACTTGCCAAGCCTTGCTGTTTTACAAATGTGTAGTAGATAGATTTCTAGCTTTGTAAGTCCTGAGGCGTAATCAATATGAGTTGTACTGACAGCTCCTAGATTTAATGTGGAAAGGTGTAAACAAATCATTCCATACTGGTACAAAAAAGACAGGTGGCAGTTGTGATGATAGTATTCTGGAAATACAGTATTTTCTCAGCTGTCCAACAACATGAAAGACTAGGGCAGATGAGGCCAAGCAGTCCTGTTTAGGCCAGTGTTGCAAGTCCAGCCAACCAAAACGACATGCTGCTTTGAAAGGCTAGAAGCTGCGCCTAAGAAACTAAGTTTTAAGAACGAATTGGATCCTTCTTCACCTCATTTTAGTTTAGTTTTTTTTTTTAACCCTTTCTTCCCCCAAGGCATTTTCTCTGAATCAAAGTAAGAGCTAGAAGATTCCAAACCTGTGAAACTGAGTTTTTCACAAATGGCTGCAAAGCATGGTTCCTTCGCATGCATGATTGTGACTGGCCAGTCACACAGCTTCAGAGAAGCACTTTGGGTAACAGAAAAATACCCTGGGGGGAGAGCCTTTGAGCTTTGAATTGAAAATATGTGTCCTCAGCCAATATCCCACAACCAAAGAGGCCAAGAGAACTTAGAGCCTGTGAATCCTCTATGGTTTTGCAGTGGGAAAGGATTAATATTTAGTCCTGTTAGGGGCAAATAGAATGGGAAACAAATGGGGAATTTGGGAAAAAATGCTGCATGTATGCAGGAGAAAATAATTGGGCATGGAAATTAAAGTGATCTTTATAGGGCATGAAAATGGTCTGATCTGCATGCCGGCAGGGCTTGCCAGCCTTGTTGGAGCACTTGTTGGAAAGGTGGTGCCTTGGGTTTGGCACCTCCCCTGCAGCATTCAGCTCCCTCGCATCCGACAAGATCACTGCCCTAGGAGCCAGGTGATGTGGAAATTGACCATCCGTGTCTTGGTTACTCAGTCCTTTCTTGGAAGGATTTCTGTCGTTCACTATTAATTTTGTAACTAATTACCAAGTGAAAGTCAACTTGTATTGCTGGATGAAATATTGGTTAGAGAGACAATAACCCAAATTAAGGAATTAATATTTAAAAGACAAAATCTAAGCATATTGAGTTGATAAACTTGACAAATGAGTACAGTGACAGGATCACTAAATTGATCATAAATTATAACTGAAATATCAGTACTGGTTATTTCACCATATGGAATTTAATAGTTTACAAAGATGAGACGGTCTCCACAGTGAAGTAACTAGGTTGTGCCTTCTTTCATTTAAATCTAGGGTACCGGAGATAGAAGCAGGGACATATTTTTGGCAGGATAACATGCACATCTGTATATTTTATACATCATTTTAAGTAAAAATAAGGGAAAGTTTGATATGTGTGTGTATATAATTTAAACATTAAACTAACTCTAGTAACATACTAGGTATACTTAGTATGTAGCTACTTAGTGATCATTGGGTTATTTTTATCAATATAAGCAACCCAAATGGTATGATCAAATAGCATGAATAGATTTCTCTTTATCTGCTATTAAAGATTTTCATGTCAGTGCCCTAAGTCCAAGGAAAATAGGGATCAAAAGAATAAATAGTTCCTTCATCTACAATATGTAGAATCTGTTTGTTTCAGATACTCGATTCTTATTTAAAGCACTGTTTAGTTTTAGACTCATGAGTGAAATTTTGCTGTGATCTTCAGGCTCCTAACAGTATTGGCTTTGGGAAAGAGAGTGAAAGATCCATGATAATGACCAAATCAATAAGAGATGACATTCCTTCAACCCAAGAGAATCTGGTCAAGTGGGCTTTGGACAACGGCTATAGTCCAGTAACATCATATACAGTGGCTCCTGTGGCTAATAGATTCCATCTTCAGCTTGAAAACAATGGTAAGTGTGATTTTTTTTTTCCTCAAGTAAAAATATCCACCAGATGAGGCTTTCCAATGAGGAACTCTCATTTCAGCTTATATGGTGCTGTTGTTCTGTTGTAAATTTTGATGATTCGTTTGACTACATTTTACTATAAAGCTTAAGGTTATCTAGAATTGTGGTAGATTATTTTGAGGAAATGGTCTTTTTGGTTCAGATTTTTCACTAACAGAGTTGATTGAATGTTGGAGAACTTCGTTGTAGATCACATAATTCACTGTGATTACATTAGGAGCAAATTAGCCTGGGTTCTTCTCTCAGAAGTGCCTCCTAATCACTTACAGCTGAGGTGCAGCTGCTCCTACTACAGGGGAGAAGTCCCAGGTCAGACTGTAGTCTTGCAGGACGGTAATCACCAGGCACTTTCTCGATCTCACCCAGAGGGAACACAGGAGTTCTTACCCCAGTTGGATGGAGCAGAAAATTGAATATTAACAGGTTCTTGGGGCTTTTCCAGAACCTTATAGCTAGCGAGACTCAAATCCCAAGTTTTCTGATCCCCAGACCTGTTCCTTACCCCAGTCGTACTGCTACCAAGCGTGAGTAAGGGCCATTTATTCACCGTTTCAGGGGGAAGTTGCTTAACCTCTGAGCCTCAGGTTCCTCCTCAGTAATATGGGAGAAAAAATAGGCCCTACCTCAAAGAGTTGTTGTGAATGTTTCTATCAACGTACAAATTAAAAACCTTCCAAAGCTCTGATTTCTTTTGGATCCATATGGCTGTGCCATCTTTTTCCAAAAGATAGTATTGAAGGAGAGTTCATGTCCTCTGGTTATCTTCACTTCCTGCTCCCACTGAGGTAGACTGACCTCAAGCACTGGCTTTGAGACTGGATATGGACAACACTGGGAAAAGTTTTCTTCCCTAAATTGTTGAAAATAGGACAGAACACTGAGCATTAATTATATGCAGATATGTCTCTCCCTTTGAAGGAATAAGTGTGCCTAAGCAGCTTTCTCTTTTCAGGACTAGGTTCTAAAAGGCCAGGATGCCTAGATAGCTGTTGGAATTTAGTAGGCAGAAAGGAGATAGCGAATAATTTTAAAATGCCAATATTGTTTCAAGAATTCCTTGGAGAAATTATGCTAAAGAATCTCTAGATTCAAGGGAGGTATTTCAGTGGCCCAATAATATATTGGGACAATAATGTTCTTATTCAAATCATAGATTTGTATAGCTTGTAGAGCCTTAGAAGTTACCTAGTCCAGTGGTTCTCAACCTTGGGTGTACATTGGAACCATACAGAGAGCTTTAAACATATTAATGATTAGGTCCCACTCCAGAGAGTCTGATTTTTATTTGACCTGGGGTACAGCCTGGGTATAGGGAATTTTTTTCAGTTCCCCAAATGATTTTAATGTGCAGCCAAAGTAGAGAACTATTGATCTAATCCAACCTCAATTTTAAAAATTAGAAAACCAAGACACAGAGAAATAAGCCATTGGCCCCAAGCCACTCAGTCAGTTAGAAAGAACATCAGGACTAGAATTCAGGCTTCCAGATCCCCATCTCTTTTACACATTGCTTGTGAAGAGTCATTTTACACATGCCCATTCTGTGCTAGTTGCTAGTTCCCCTTGTTCCTCCTTCTAATGATGATGATGATGATTGTGGCCGGGCATCAAACACTGATGATGTTTCGCCGCCTTCTGTCACCACCAGAGGAAATGAGAGATGAGGAAGTCCATACCATCCCTCCTGAGCTACGGATCTTGCTGGACCCTGTCCCCCTGCCTGCCCTGGAGAACCCACCCATCCGAGGAGGCGGAGGCCGAAATGGAGGTTTCCCCTTTCCTTTCCCCGACATCTCCAGGAGAGGCCAGAAGGAAGGAGGAGAAGATGGGATCCCCCGGCCAAAGGCCCCGGTCATCCCCAGCATACAACTGTTTCCTGATCCCACAGAGCCCGAGGAGGTGCAAGGGAACATGGAGGTTGCCCTGTCAGTCAGATGTGATGATGAGAAGATGATCGTGGCTGTAGAAAAAGATTCTTTTCAGGTCAGTGCAATTTCTTAGAGAAGAGAAAGCCACCTCCTTTCCCCTCTTGCGCCAGTGTGTGTTAGTTATTTCCTTCTCGTTCTTTCACTTTTGAACTCTGGGGACTTGACACTGTTTTCTCAGTTGGATGGACTCACTTCCCCTTGGCTGGGAGTCTCACTCAGGTCCTGTTGTTCTCAGTTGAGGGGGGTCCAGATCCTCATGTGTCAATATTTTGGTATTGAATTTCCAAGGCCAACAAACACAATCCTTGGTAGGTTGGGAGGAGGCGAGCAGGGAGGGGAAACGCAGGCCTCCAGCAACCGATATTGTATGGGAGGACCGAGCAAAACGTGCTCCCCGTGTGCTGCAGACCTGCCTGTGGGCCCCCCCTTTACGTCTTTGGTGGTTGTTGTTTCAGGCCAACAGCTACTCAGGGATGGAGCTCACCCTGTTGGATCCTACCTGCAAGGCCAAGATGAATGGCACCCACTTCATTTTGGAGTCTCCCCTGAATGGCTGTGGTACTCGTCACCGGCGGTCAGCCCCAGATGGTGTGGTTTACTATAATTCCGTGAGTGTTCTCCAAAACAAAGCTTGGCCCTTTGCCACAGCCTTGCCGTGTGTTACCTTAAAATTAGCCTTAAAGTTTCTATGACCATGAGCAGGGGCATGTACTCCAGGCCTAAACAAAGCCAAGCGTCAGTTCTCAACAAAATGGGATGTACTTTGACCCTGAGTCTACACAACTGAGCTAACCAGCTACGTGGTCTCTGTGGCCTCATTTGAGTTTTGTCCAGAGATGGGAGGACTTCTCCTTTCCTCATGAACAAAAGAACCAAGAGAAATCCGAAAACGGCTCTCAAGAAATTATTATTAAGTCTCTCTCCACCTCTGAGAAAGATCCTACCTTGAAGCAAATCAGGAGATTTGCTACTTTTGACGTTACCCAAAGCGAGATTACATAGATTCCCCCAATGATAACCCACTGCAATAGCTAACCTACACTTTTCAGAAATCCTTCTTCTCAGCTCATTCATCTAAATCTTTTTTCTTCAGATTAAGCCAGTTCTTGCAGAAATACACACTAGGCAGTGAATATTAAAATAATTTGAAACATGAAATTTCACAAGTACTTTATAGTGTTAATTTTGCAGTTCAGGTTATACTTTTGATGGTAAAAATAAGGCTCATAAATCCCCGAGTTCAGCTTTGGCATGGGACAGGGTGGGTGGGACTGTCATTCATGTCCGTCCCACTGCCCTTCAGTAGATACACTTGACCCATCCAGAAGAAAGACTGGAGATCAGGTGCTCTGTCAGGGTGGCTCACGTGGGCTCTGACTCTCCTATGGACCCAAGTTTATTATTCTTCAGACTTAGAGTGTTTGAGCTGGAAAGAACCTTCAGATGATCTCATTCAACTTCCTCATTTCACAGGTGAGGAAATTGAACTCCCGGGAATTAAGAGTCTTGCTTAGATTTGAGGAACTAGTTAACGGCAGAGCCAGGACTGAATCCAGCTTCCTGACCTCTCATCCACTAATCTTTCCCTGACACCAGGCTGGCCCAGCTAATCTCCCTTTGTTACTGGAATAATTTATTAACCTTTGACCTCTATGATGAACACCCTCCTGCCAATTCCAACACTAAATTTTCTTACATTATCCAGTTTTTCCAGGTATAATGAATGGCATATATTACTGATATACTTGATTTTGGAATTTTAAGTTTATGACTAAATTAACACCAATAAGAGGCTATGGTAATCTGTTAAGTAAAACAAACACACACACAAACAAAAAAATATGCCTCAGAAGAGAAAGGTGTATCTTAAGCCTTTAAAATCCCTTTCTTCTCATGGGTGGGTGTGTGTGTGTGTGTGTGTGTGTGTGTGTGTGTGTATTGTGATGATGATACGTAGGGTAAGCAATGTCCTGGGTACTTGGCTTCAATTCCATCAATACTTCTTTCTGCGGAACTGGTAAAGAATGGAGAAGTGGTTTTCCTATATTCTTTTCCCATGCTGTTCCCTTCAGTGAATATTGTAGCTGTTCCAATTATAACTGTAGCAATTTTCTGACTTATTACATATTTTTGTTTTGCACCATATTCAAAAATCTAAGCCCATGAAATAAAACCAAACAAAAAATGTGACTATTCTATAAATGCAAAGAAATTAAGATTTTATTTATGGAGTCATGGTCCTCAGGTGGATTTTACATGTTATCTAGAACTAACCTAGGAATAGTCATTTCAACTAACATTAAGATAGATTGTCATAGATAAAAACACGATTCTTTCCTGCATCTGTACACCATACACAAAGATATGGGGGAGGAAATGAGGAAAAGATAGAGGAGTACAGAGAAAAGATGAGGAGACTAGCTCGATAGTAAACATTAGGTACTTAGTTTCCAACTCACACTTTATACAAATCTTGATGGGTACAAATAAGAAAAGCTCTTCGAATTAGCCTGCTCTTAGGATTTGTTAGAATTTTTGATGTAAAGAGAAGCCCCCCCTCCCCTCCAGTGTAGACTGGCCTACTGACAACCCCGTTCAGCCCTGTTTCAGTGCCTGGTTTTTTCCCACTGTTTGAAACAAGTCTTACTTTTTCACAAGGAAAAATGCATATTTTAGTTCAAGTCTTAATTTGAACGTATGTTGGGTTTCTCTTTATTTTTATAATCTCTTTGAAGGTAAAATCCTAAGAAAACTTGGAGTTTTGGGTTTTTTTTTAAGTTCAGATTTTCGGTTTGCATCTGAATTATTACATGGGTGTCTGTGTGAGGTAGAACCAAATCCTGCGATTTGGTGTTGTAACCATACCGTGCTTTCTTTGCCCTTTAGATTGTGATACAGGTTCCGTCACCTGGAGATAGTAGTGGCTGGCCAGATGGTTACGAAGATCTGGAGTCAGGCGATAATGGATTTCCAGGAGATATGGACGAAGGCGATACCTCCTTCTTCAGCCGACCTGAAATTGTGGTGGTATGTGTTCGTTTGCAGCAGGTAGTTTGTGAGAATGTTGTCTCTTTGGTTGGCTTTAGTTAGGGACTATTGGGTGGGGCGGGGAGGGGGAAATGGATGTTAAAGACCAAAGCTTACAAAGTTCCAGGGTCTTCATCCTTCATTTGACTGGGATTTATCTCTGTTTTGTTTGTCTGTTTGTTTTCCCCAGTTTAATTGCAGCCTGCGGCAGGTGGGGAATCCCAATAGCTTCCAGGACCCACCCAACAGAAACATCACTTTCAACATGGAGCTGTACAACACTGACCTCTTTCTCGTGCCCTCTCAGGGGGTCTTCTCCGTGGCAGAGAATGGACACATTTATGTTGAGGTATGAGACCTGGACATTAGCCTTGGGCTTTTAGGTTAGGGCGGAATTGTCGTAGCTCCTGGGGCAGAGCCAAGGTGCCTGCCCCAGAAGACCTCATCATGTTCTTCCCTGCGGCCCTTAACCAGCTCTCCGTGAGGGCTTGGCTCAGAAAATGCATCCAGGTTGATTTCTGACCAAAGTAAGACATTGCAGGATTTGCTACATGGGGAGAGCGTTTTACAGATGAATGCTTTTTTAAAAACTGGTGGTGTGATGGGGCACCCGGGTGGCTCAGTTGGTTAAGCGTCTGCCTTTGGCTCGGGTCATGATCACAGGGTCCTGGGATAGAGCCCTGCGTCAAGCTCCCTGCTCAGCGGGGAGCCTGCTTCTCTCTCTCCCTCTGCCTGTAGCTCCCCCAACTTGTGCTCTCTCTCTCTCTCTGTGTCAAATAAATAAAATAAAATAAAATAAATCAGTGGTGTGAATTCTACTAATAAAGCCCCGTTCTTGCTTGTCATTAGCATTTTTGGAACAGGGGTTCAGTAGTAGAACACACTTTAGTGAAATGCTGCATGCTACCCTATCTCATGAAAATTAAGGTTTTTTTAGATCATTATCTAAATGTATCTATAAATGTGTTAAGCTGTTCCATATATGTAATGGTAATGATTATGCATAGCCTAAGTCTGTCGAATAACTATAAAAATATTAGGTAGTGGTAGTGAGAATGAGGTAATAACAGCTAATATTTGTTGCAGATTTATTTTGTGCCAAACTTGGTTATAATTATTGTAGTAATTTACTCTTCAAAGCAGTCCAATGAGACAAGACTATTGATATCCCCATTTTAGG
Source organism: Phoca vitulina (assembly GCF_004348235.1). Taxonomy (NCBI): domain Eukaryota; kingdom Metazoa; phylum Chordata; class Mammalia; order Carnivora; family Phocidae; genus Phoca; species Phoca vitulina. The sequence continues at coordinate 25,788,020 of NW_022589705.1, forward strand.
GGTGAGGAAATTGAGGCACAAACTTGTCTAAGGTCAGACAGTAACTAGTGGAGTTCAGAGTAGGGTCCATACTCAGGTTGTCTGGCTCAAGAGCCCACTCGATGCTATCATTTATCCTCAAAGTGCCATTTAAAGAGGAGAAAATGTGACCACTTAGCAGTGCATTATCCAGGTTTAGATTAGATTCTAGGATATCTGCTGGTCTTACAGGAACATCATCCTCTCCTGAGCTAGTTTTGGGGCTAAACTGCAAGCTGGTGTTCTAATTTACTGTGCAAGGAGTGAGAAGCTTACGGGGTTGAAATGGGATACTTCCATACGTTGAAAGTGACTTCAGAGCACATATTTCTATTTCAGAAAGATAAATAACTCTCACATTTGTTCAGATTCTGGGATAGAGCCCACTGGCTCTAGACATTTTCCTGGATCTCTCCTCTTTTTTGATTCCCTGTTTTGAGAGGTCTTCTCTTTCTTTGGGTATACCTTCTTTCTCCACTGGGGAAAATATACTGCTTTCTACATGCTGTTCCTAATTTATAGATCTCTTCTTATCCAAGAGCATTATTTTCTTCTTTCATTTCTGGCTGCACAATCCACCTGTGTGCATTTGGGCAGTGACTCTCTGTCATGCCCTGGGTTTTAGGGGCCCTGCTTAACTGCAGTTTGTTCTTTTCCAAATGTGTACCTGGCTCTGCTAATTTATGGCTTTGCTGCTCTATGCTAATCACTGGCCAGTCTTCCTCCTGTATCCTACCCTGGGAGTTTTGGTTTTTCTTCCCAGTCCACCCACCCAGTGCTGCTTACTTGAAATTCTTTTTTTCCCTTATTTTCACATTTATATCTTTTCATATATCATCTGTATTTTTCATAGTTAAATTTAGTCAAAGACATTGTGAAATGATGAAAAAGAAATGGACTGAATCTATTTGCTACCATTTTATTTATTTATTTATTTATTTATTTATAAAGATTTTATTTATTTGACAGAGAGACACAGCGAGAGAGGGAACACAAGCAGGGGGAGTGGGAGAGGGAGAAGCGGGCTTCCCACCGAGCAGAGAGCCCGATGATGCGGGGCTCGATCCCAGGACCCTGGGACCATGACCTGAGGGGAAGGCAGACGCTTAACGACTGAGCCACCCAGGCGCCCCTATTTGCTACCATTTTAAATATCAGGTGTACTGAGAGTTTGAAGAGGGTGGTATATGTTTTAAACAGCTTTATTTTAAAGTTGTTTAAAACCACCTAAAATAGAGAATCTGTAAATATTTTGCAAAATAAAATAGCAGCCACACCTAATCTTTGTTTCTGTTTGGACTCCAATGCTGGTAAGAAAATTTTTTTATTTAAGGTAAGTAAAACTCACTGAATCATTGGTTTGGTCTAGAGAACTATTTCCAAGTTTCTTCTCCCAGCCATCCTTATCACACCCCCAGAATCCTGTTCCTTCTAGACCATATCCTTTCCTTTAATCCAAGACATTATTGATTTTGCCACCTCGTCTTTGGTCATCTCTGGGTGATAGTTGGTCACATCATGGCAGCTTTTCTCTTAGTTCATTTGTCTTGGGGCATTAAAAAGAACTGTTTATAACCCCCAAATTTAAATCTAGAATAGTAACTGCTAATTACAGCTGTCATGTATTGACTAGCTGGGAACTATGTTGTTTGCGTGTAATTGTGACTTTACAGATCCTCACAGTAATTGTTTCTAGTTGGTATTGGTGCCCTTCTTCTGTATGGGAGGAAACTGAGGCTCAGAGTTCACAGGGCATGAGCCACATAATTTCCTGAGGCTTGTCTCCCTCTGAGACCTGTAGTCCTTCTACTACTCATTTCCAGGCCATTTTATTTTTTTACAAGATTTATTTATTTATGAGTGCGGGAGGGGCAGAGAAAGAGGGAAGAGAATCCAAGCAGACTCCACGCTCAGTGCAGAGTCCGATGCAAGGTTTGATCTCACGACCTGAACCGAAACCAAGAGGCAGCCACTTAACTGACTGTGCCCACCCTCCCCGCCCAGGGCATTTTAGACTAAAGGATTTGCTGATAATATTTTTTCCTCTAAAACAACTTTTTGGGATACCTTAGAGTTTCTACTATTACATGCTTTTTTTGAGATTCGAGAAAAGATTTACATTTCTTCTTCTGTCTACATGTTTGCATTGTGGGTTCTGAGGTCATGTTAAAGGGTACTTTTTAGTAATAGGATATATGTAATTTGCCATCTTTCCCAGATAAAATATCTTATTTTTCAGAAATATTGGCAAAATAATGATGTGTGAATATTTGCAGACTCCCAAACACTACTTCCTAGAAAGATTTCCCACCAGGTGTTCTCCCAAGGCCACATCGTGGGTTTGGTTGAATCAACCCTGTGGCTACAGTGAAATAGTAAAGAGAAAATGGGCTTGAAGTTGGAAGACCTGGGTTTAAAGCTTGGTTTTATCCAGTGCTTCCCAGGTAGGATTTTGAACAAGTCGTCTCTCCTGTATGTTCATTTTTTCCTCCAAAATGGAGATGAAACTATTTATCTCACCATCAGAGGGATTGAACTTTAAAGCACTACAGTGACATAATGACAATCACCTTCATTGCTGAGTGTCTTGGAGTTACCACGGAGGGATCTTTCAAAATAGTGCTGTGTCCTCAGAGCCCCATGCGGTGTCAGGGGTTTCCCCTGGGTTCTCAGGATGGAAAGTGTGTTTATATCTCCACGCCTTTTGAAAGGCTTCTGGGGCTATTGGCTTATGGTTAAGGACTAACTTTATTTCTAAAGTGTTTAAGTTTATTTTGATCCTAAGTTTAGGCAGAGAATGAGGCATGAGGGGAAAGGCAGTTCATGCAGCGATCCATGTGTCACCAAATGGAGAATCCACTCTGGTCTGGGAATTTTAGCTGAGTTCAGGAGAGTTGAGGTTTGAATTCTGTTTATAGTTGGCCAAACACCACTTCCTGTTTCTAAAGAAAAGAACCTTAGCAAGGTTTGGACAGAGCCCATACAAATGTTTTGTAAGAGGGAAGTATAATGAGTTGGAAACATTTCCAGATTAGATTTCCCTTAAAATACCCTTGGGCTTAAAGAGTGAAGGGAGAGTACTTGGCAAGGTCTGGTTTGGACCTGTGAGCAGCTAGGACACTTTGCCAGGCTTGTGATCGCCACCAGATTGCACGGTCCCGGACACCAAAGCCCGTAGGCCAGCTCTGCATGCTTGCTATGAAGCAGGACTTGAGATGAATCTGCAGTTTTACTGCAAGGTTTTAGGCTCATTATGACTTGTGGCAGTTTAGAAGTTCAGTCCTCTCTGCCTAGGTTAAATAGATTCTGCCTCTGTACTTTATTTTTTGAGCAGCTTTGAAAAATAGCTTGCTTTACAGGTGTACACTATTGAGACATGACACAGTATTATGACATTAGGTGCTTTGCCTGTTGGTGCTTTGTTTATTTTGGAAATCCACTTTAGGTGCATGCTATGCTTTTATTTTTATCTCCCAGAGGACTTATGGGAGGTTGAAGAGACTTAATTCATCTTGTATTGGAATCTTCCAGACTGGCATTTGAACTAAATAATTCACTGTCATCATCCATACCAAGTTTAGATGGAAAACATCTTTTTTCAATGAGTATATATTACTTTTGTAATTAGAAAGAAGACTATTATGTTATGAAAATAAAGCAATGTCCCTCATCAGAAGCCCTGTGTTGACATGTTACCCTTGTGCCTAAAGTAAAAGTGAGATGCCAACTTGGATCTGATTGCTCTTTCTGTTCTTTTGTAGGTATCTGTTACTAAGGCTGACCAAGAATTGGGATTTGCCATCCAAACGTGCTTTATCTCTCCATACTCAAACCCTGATAGGATGTCTGATTACACCATCATTGAAAACATTTGTCCTAAAGACGAATCTGTGAAATTTTACAATCCCAAGAGGGTTCACTTTCCTATCCCACAAGCTGAGATGGACAAGAAGCGATTCAGCTTTGTGTTTAAGTCCATTTTCAACACCTCACTGCTCTTTCTACAATGTGAGCTCACGTTGTGTACCAAGAAGGAAAAAGACCCCCAGAAGTTACCTAAGGTTAGCGGGCCTTCATCCATCTCTGTGTTATTTCGACATTTTTAGGTGAGGCAATGACTTACCGGAGAAGTTTAATCACGAGTTATTGCAGGTTGAGGTTTTTGGTTTGGGAACTGCCCAATTGAAGTAATAAAATCTGTGTTAGCAGGGAACCGTGAGTTTTATGGAGTCTTAGAGAATAAATCCTGACAGTATGACTTTTTTTTTCCATGCATGCTACTTAGTAGTATCTCACAAATGATAAATCAAGACTGTTTTCCATTGAGGGAGAGGTCTGGCTTTATCTTTGCAATTCAGATAGTGTGCGGTGCCAAAAGTACAGAGAGCCGAAAGGACAAGTTCAGTGTGAGGATTAATTTTTCCAGGTCCCGCTGAGACTTGTATTGCAATTGTTTTTTGACCTTCTCTGTGTGAATTATAAGGTTGACTTGTCTCAGGAGGACTTCTAAGGGAAACTAACAAATATTTTAATTTTTCTCAGCTTCATATTTGTTCATCATGTTTGCCTCATATCCCTCCCCATATTGAACCCAGTACATTCTGTTGCCACAACAGAAATCAGAACACTTTGACCTTATTGGAATGGCCGTGTAAGGGGAAACCTGCAAGGTTGATGACGATACCTCATTAGTTGACCTTGTGCAAGAAAGGTGTCTTCTGCCATAGTTTTGTTTCTGTGATCTGCCATGATTTTTTATAATTCCGTATGGGCACTTCTTCTGTAATTATCTCATACAGTGTCAGCTGACTTATAAAACTTTTGTAGTCACATATCAGTCAGTGTCTAAAACTAATGATTGAGCAGTATCAATAAATGTATGTGTGGAATTCTCTCTTAATATATAAGTTGTAAGATAGAGGTACAGAAGGAGGAGGAAAAATTACATTATTGGATAGATTACCACTGATCTGAATGCTTTACACTGTTATATTCCCCTGGGCATCCATTCCTCTGACAACACCAAAGAAAATTTTATACTACATATGACAATGTAGCAAATCTGATCATAATCATTTGGGAGCATGAATGTATAAGATGATTCAGATTATGTTCTTTAGGTTGCTTTTGGAAACATTGATGCCTTAACCTTGTGGACATTCGCCTTCCAGGGACCACCAGTGGACTGTGGTAGAGTCATGGGGAAGCTGAATGCTTGGCTGTGAGATACAGCTGCTCCCTGCAGCCAGAGGATGACTTTTAGGAGCTAGAGATCTAGGAGGGGAGGCCTGGCAGTTACTAGGGGTCTTTACTGTCGGCTTGTTTTTTTTGTTGTTTTTTTTTTTTTTTGGTGGCTTGGTTGTTATCTGTCTCTGAGCCTGGCCTAGCACCATCCGTAGCATGTTAGTGTGTGAATATTAATCCTAATATTTCCCTCCGTAACATTCTATGGAGAGCTCTAAGTCCCAGTGGATGACGTGGGATGTGAAGTCCCTATTTACACCCAAGGCACGAGAAACTGGAAAGGGCATGAGGACTGAGAAGGAAGGCCTGCTGCTTACTAACAAGACTTGAAGCAAGTCCCCTGACCTCTCAGAATCTGCATGGCTTCATCTGGAAGAGTGAAATAATAGTACCTGGCTTCCCTCGGGAGCAGAGGAACAAAGGAGACAGTAGATTTGACAACAGTCTGCCATTTATAGAGCAGTGGCTTCAGATGAGCTGTTACCACTGTCTTTGTGTTTACTGCTTGTAGTTAATATTTCCACAGTTCTAGTGACTTCTCAGATGATAACACAGAGCCAAAGAATCTTCCTAGGAGGAGTTCTCAAAGATCGCTGAGTCCAGCCTGGCCCTTAGCTGATGAAACTAAGGCTGGAGTTGAGTATCTTATCCAGGATGGAGCTGTGAGTTGGACGTACAATCGTTGACCCTTACTTAACTGAAGAACTGATAGCACAGTAAGAAGGCTTTTCCTAAAATGCAAATCTTTTCAATAATGAGGCCTTTCTACAGACAATCTGTTGTTTCCCTGTGCAAGACGCTTGTTGAAAAGGCCTTTCTCTGGGCTTTGAGGGAGAGGAAGTTGTCTTCTTATAATACATTGCTCAGAGCAGCAATGACAATAAAGCCAAAAGACTTTGCTCTTTTGTGATTTGAAATTTATTAGCTTTGGGGGATGGCTTGCTGTAGGCTTTTTAAAGGATAGATCTATTTCTTAACAACAAAAGCAAGTAGATGTCATTTACATTAGAGTTTCACCTATTGATGAGCGTAGACAAGGAACTAAAGTTATTTTTTAAAGAAAAAGGTACTGGAGTGTGATCATACTTTTTAAAAACAGGTATACCGAGCTTGGGCATGCTAATTCTAAGTTTGGGGCCTGAAAATAACTGGAAACAACTGTTCTCATGGTCCCCACAAGTGGGTACAATTCCCCAGGGCTCCAGTTTGGAACACTGTAGCAGACGACCCTGGAAAGCGTCATTCTGAATGAGCCTATACCAGGATTTAAAAAATCAAACAAACCGGACAACATGATTATCTTTTTGGACAACAAATGTAAAATCTGTCACTTTCATAAGGCAGCACATGAAGTTTCCCACAATCACAAATCACAAACAGGAACCATTTATGTGAAGCCAGCTTGGTGAAGGGCCAACACTCATCATATAGTTTCTTTACTTTTCAGACTAAATAACACTAAAACCTCTAGTTGTTTTGTGGGAAGATGGGGAAGAAAAGCAGTGTTTATAAGCCATCCAGTGATATTTGAATCTTCAAGTGCAGCTGAGACTATCCTGGGTCTGCCACTATATCTCCCAGATTATTTATGGTTCTTTGGAAAACACCCAGATCTCCTGTTTTTCTGTGGTAAACAGCTGTGAGCTGTCTGATAAGGGGCGCAGGACAACTGTGCAGGCCGAGCGGGTGCAGGCTCTTCAGAGTGACCCCTGACCCTGCTTTGCTCTGCCTCTCTGCAGTGTGTGCCCCCGGATGAAGCCTGCACCTCCCTGGACGCCTCAATGATCTGGGCCATGATGCAGAATAAGAAGACATTCACCAAGCCCCTCGCTGTGATCCACCAGCAAGTAGAAGCTAAAGGTGCGTTTTGGGAGGCTCAGTCAGAGAATAGGGGCCTGAGGGCTGCTCCTTTTAAGAAGCTCCAGTATTAAAACAATGAAAAAGAAGCAGTAGCTCCAATACTATAAATCAAAGTACAGTTGTATTCAAAAGATACATTAAGGGCTAGGGCGCCTGGGGGGCTCAGTCGGTTAAGCATCTGGCTTCAGCTCAGGTCATGACCTCAGGGTCATGGGATCGAGTCCTTAGTTGGGCTCCTCACTCAGAAGGGAGTCTGCTTCTCCCTCTCCCTCTGCCGTTCCCCTCACGCATGCGTGCGTGCACATGCTCTCTCTCTCTCATTCTCTCTCAAATAAATTAAAAAAAAAAAAAAAAGGGGCCAGTTAGTAACTTTAGAAAAGGATTTTTGCCAAAGGAGCCTTTTATATAGTTGGGTCTGCTCTGCCTTACAGCTGAGTTATTAGTGATAGGTTTGCCAACGATTTCCTCTTTTAAATATTAGATCAAAGTTGTCCCTATCCCAATGTCACTCTCCCTTGCCATTCAAATATCTTCCTCAAGTATGGAGGGAAGCCTCCGAGGTCCTCCTCGCATGCCAGGATTGAACAGCCCACAGCCCATCTTTCATGATCTACTAGCAGTGTTTGTGCTGAGTACAAGCTGTCCCAGGGCTGTGTCCAGATCGCAGATGCCTTTGTGGGGGGGAGGGTGTTGTGTTTGTGAATACCATCCATCTTAGGTCAGAGCAGAAGAAAGGTTGAGAACTACTGTCCAAATGCATTTTTATAATTCAGGTTTCAGAATTGTACACAGTCACATTTGTTGCTTGAAGCCAAGGGTGCCTCTTCCTACACACATAGGAGCATTCAGCAGTCTGCACTTTCTTGTAGGAGAAAAGGAAGGTTGCCGTCCTAGGAGATGTGGCCTCAGGTGGCCAGGCAAGGCAAAGCCAGACCTAGTGTAGGCCAAGTCAGCCAAACCAATAGAGAAGCAGAACTGGGCTCCACGGGGGTGTTAGGAATGGACCTGAGGCCCTGTGGACTGTGGAGAGCATCTGATGGGATGGGCATCACGACTGAAGGGCACAGGGCAAGAACACATCAGGCAGCTGGCAACATCTGGGGGGGGGGGTGGAACCAAAGGCACATTCAGGCTATCTGGGCAGCTACATTTGTCACTAAAAACAACCTATGACTACCTAGAAACATTGTCTAAGGGTGCCAAACTACGAGAGGTCTGGGAGAGTAAAAGTGGATTCCTAGCCTCTGGGGTTAGATATTTCGGGGCTAGGTCTCTGGGCCTCCTTCCACCACCCCAAGGGGCAGAGGAGAAACACGGCACTGGAGCCTTGATGAAAGCCAGCAAGCATCCTGTCTCCAGTTGGTAAGCATTGGCTGGGAGACCTGCTGGGTGGAGCTGCTACCACGTCTAGGCTTGGGGGTTAGCCCTGGGATGGACCTTCTGATCTAAGCACTGTTGGATTTGGCAAGGCCAGGCAGCAGGGGCTAATAGAATAAGCACACAGTACCTAATAGAATGGATGCTGTCTACTTTGTTCTTTGGTGGAGTGACCTTTGTGAAAATAGCAGTGCCATTCTTGCTGACATATCTGGTGGTGGCATCTGCCCTTTTCCTAGGGGCATGCTCACTTTGGAAAGGCAAGAGAGTATAGTGGGGAGGGTGTGGCTTAGAGTCAGGAGCCTGGGGCACAACTCTTTCCCTGCTAACTGGCTATGGGACTTTGGAGATCTCTCCTTCTGTCCTTGACTTTCATTTTCTATATCTGGAAAAGGAAGGGTTTAGACCAGATGGCTTCCAAAGACCCTTCAGCTGTAACACTCAGCTCTACTGTTTGAAGAAGCCAAATAGATTTTAATTCATTTCCCAGTCATCCCGAAAGGGGTGTGAAACATACATAGTAGATGTTCATTAGTTCTTCAGCAACACCTTTTGTTGTTGCTGTTTGTTTTACTTTGACTGATTGGTTTTCAACCATTTTATTTTATTTTATTTATTTTTTATTTATTTGACAGAGACAGACACAGCGAGAGAGGGAACACAAGCAGGGGGAGTGGGAGAGGGAGAAGCAGGTCTCCCGCCGAGGAGGGAACCCGATGCGGGGCTCGATCCCAGGACCCTGAGATCACGACCTGAGCCGAAGGCAGTCACCCAACCGACTGAGCCACCCAGGTGCCCCGGTTTTCAACCATTTGAAACAGTGTACCAGCCACAGTCCTTCTTTAAATGGATTGCCCAGGAGCACCTAGGTGGCTCAGTTGGTTAAACATCCAACTCTTGGTCTCAGCTCTGGTCTTGATCTCAGCTGAGGTCTTGATCACAGGGTCATGAGTTCAAGCCCTGCATTGGGCTCCATGGAGCCTACTTTAAAAAAAAAAAAATTGTTTTGTGTTTTTTTTAAATTTATTGCCCAAAGAGTTCCCTGTTTATTGGGTCCAAGGGGAGGAAATAAGTAAATTAATTGGGTTGCAAAGTATATCACAATCGGGCAACAGCTGGCTGCATTTTGTACTGCGAAAGTGGTTTAACAATAACAACCGCCACCTCGTACTCCATCTGTTACTCTTACCTATTTCCAGAGATATAGTTCTGTGGGTAACTGATGGCAGCAGCCTGCTTTTTTTTCTATGCCCGACAGTAATTGGGCATTAATAATGCAGTAGTATAACTTCTAGTAATTCATTCATGCTTCTTTTAAGTTTGGTGGTATTTTTCTAAGTAATTCCTCTTGTAAATTAGGTAGTTCCTTTTATTTAAACTTAGTGTAATTATCCTGAAAGTTCAGTGTTCTTTTACATAAAAGTTCAAGAGGAAAGTTTTACCAAATATCAAAGCAGTTTCACGAGAGTAGCTTTTAGTGGAGAAACGTGCAGTGAAGAAAGTTCATTGCTTAGGTTTGTTAAACAAATGCAGGTTAGACTATAGGCCAGCTTCCCAGGCGCTGCGTGCAAATGTGTGTTCTAACTGCACTGAGTGGGGTCGGTTTTCTGGCAGTTTTCAGCTCTGTGAGTGACTCCTCCCACCTTTTATGTTTATTTTCTTTTGACTCTGGAATCATTTCTCCATGAGGCAGGCCACTGGAGTCTGTGCTTTCCCTCTGCCTCTCAGTGAATTGGAATAGTAACTTGAAGTGGGAATGTGACCATTTGCCTAATAGCATTAGTTTATTTGAATAATAGCAGGGTCATGATCATTCTTCCTGCCAGCTTTGTATGTTACTGTTGTAAGCCACAGATACTATGGTATCTCTGGAAGTATCTCTTACTGGAATGAATTTTAGGGATAAAAATTGCTCAAGCAGTGGGATGTTTCACTGTCCTCTTTTTTTTTTTTTTTTTTTTGTAAAGATTTTATTTATTTATTGGACAGAGAGAGAGAGATAGCGAGAGCAGGAACACAAGCAGGGGGAGTGGGAGAGGGAGAAGCAGGCCTTCCGCCGAGCAGGGAGCCCAATGTGGGGCTCGATCCCAGGACCCTGGGATCATGACCCGAGCCGAAGGCAGACGCTTAACGACTGAGCCACCCAGGCGCCCTCACTGTCCTCTTTTAACCACACAGATACTCTTTGAAGGCTGTGCCAAAGTTCCAGGTCTCCATGGTCATTTGGTCCATCTTATTTTTCAACACTTGGGTTTTCTGGGGCAACAGCAGATAAAGTCTCTGGTTATTGGCTTCACAGCCAAGCAGAGAGCTGCTCTGTAGCTCCCAATACCAATGGTGTGGACACATTTCAGGTGGTGTTTCTTCCTTCTGTGGACAGAGAGAATAGGCCAAGACTAAATAACTCTGGGTCCCTCCTCTGGGCCACCATTTTTAATGGAACTGGCCCGAGCCTCTGCAGCACGGAACCACCATCTCAGTCCCTTGGGAACCAGCACTGGGTTAACATTCTTTTGCTGCTAAAACTTTCAACAGTAGATGACGGTGCTGGTGGTGGTGATAGTCATAGAAATGACAACAATGATTATCTCACATTTACTGAGCATTTACTTGGTACAAGGCTCTGTGCTAAATGCTTTGTGTGGATCCTCGTATTTAATCCTCATAGCCCTTCTGTGAGGCAAGTATAGAGCAAGAATAAGTAACTTGACCAAGGTCACACCACATATAAATAAATGGTGGATCTGGGATTCAAATCCAGGCACTTTGATTCCAGAGTTTGTGCCTTTCTAAACCCTTTGCCTTATGCTAGGTGGAGGTTGATTCTAGTTTTTAATAAACTACAAGCAACATTGACATCTATCTCTTGACATCCTCTTCCCACTTCCTTCTCCTTTTCATGCCATACATATCACATTGGTGTTCAAGTTCATACCCAAATACTCTAATTGACTGTGAACTGAAAAGATGAAGAATTTTAGGAAAAAAGTCTGTTCTCCAGAGGGTAAGATGTTGGGAAACATGGAAGCTGTTTAAGAGAGTCTTAAAATTTAGAAGTTCTGTGACTTTGAATTGTAACTCACAAAAAAAGCCCAGAAAACATGAATACTTTATGCACATTATGGTTTATGGCAAAACAATTAAAATAGTTGAGGTAGTGCCATCCTGCCATATTTTCTGAAATATTTTGAAGTATAGGCATGTTAGTGCAGTTTGCTTTGGATGCTGTGACCATTTTTGTGGCATTTGAGAACAGTAGGGCTTACACAATAAAAATGGCTATACCACGTCAGTGATAATTTTTTGAGAACGGTGAAAGGGAAAAGTTATCATTTTTCTGAAATTTAGGGCACATATAAAAAAGTGAGTGAGAAAGAACAATAAACATCATTCCCAAATAGGCCATGATTTATGTACGACATGTAATTCTTAGCAAGTTAAATGTTCAAAATACTGAATTTCCACTACATAACTTTTCAAAAATAAGTGTGCTCAGGACAGCACCTGGCATATCATGGGCACTCAGTAAATATTAATTTCCTTTCCTTCCTCTTAACCTCTCAGCCAAACTAGGTTTTTGGGGAGAGTAGGGGTGGACGGGGAATGAAAAGGAAAGTTGTGAACGTCAGTTGGAAGTTAATCCAAGAGAGGCATTACTTTTTGGAACACATTTGATTTTTCCAGAACAAAAATACTCTAATGCACCCAGCCAGGTTTTGTCCTCAGGCTGAGGTAGAGATGAGGAGAAGCTGAGGAGAAAGATGGTAGAAATGCCTAATGGACAGACTAAGTCATTCAGTCTTCATCCAAGGGAGAGAGGTATCATAGGGACTTTTTACTTTGGAATATATATATATATCTCAACTATATACAAAAATAGAATAGTAGAATGAAGTCCCATGAATCCTCCTTCTCGTTTCAACAACTACCCATTTATGGCCAAACTTGTTTTATCACTTTCTGTCCCTAGATTGTTTTGAAGGAAATCCAGACATTTCATCTCATCCATAAATATTCCAGTATGCACCTCTAAAAGTTAAGAACCACCAAAAGATTGGGGTGCCTGGCTGGCTAGTTGGTGGAGCATGCAACTCTTGATCTCAGGGTTGTGGGTTTGAGCCCCACGTTGGGTGTGGAGATTACTTAGAAAAAATAAAATCTTAAAAAAAAAAAGCTCTTGGGTAAGGAACCAATGATCAGATCATTTAGGAAGACTACCCTGAAAGCAGCATGAAGTTTGGTTTTGGGGAGATGTACACAGTAATAAGATATAGATGACAATTAGGGCTATTCCAAAAAATGTTTATTGGTACCTATTATATGCCAGGCATACAGGAAACACATGACCCTGTCTGTAAGGACTTTACAGTGTCAGGCAGGGGTTCACAACCTTGACTCTGTTGATGCTTTTGAGCTGGGTAACTCTTTGTTGTAGAGGGCTATCCTGTGCATTGTAGGATTTTGAATAGCATCCTTGGCCCCTACCCCCTAGATGCCCATAGCCAACCCCTCCACTACCCATTGTGACAACCCCAAATGTCTCCAGACATTTCCAAATGTCCTGGTGGGGTGTGTTGGGGGGGGGGCAAAAATCACCCTAGATAAGAACCACTGATCAAGTGGAAGGGTGCAGATAAGTGACCAGGCAATTGCAGTGAATGCCATAAATATTGAAAGAACCCAGAGAAGGGGATTGTTTACAGTGAAGTTAATAAAAACTGTATGTTAAAAGAGATCTGCACAGAGGCCTCTCTTCATCTCCCTATCTCTCCCTCTTTGCCAAACACCAATAGATGTGGGTACCGAGTACGCACCTTGTTTCCCTGCGGGCCTGCTTGATCCTACCATGTTTAGGAGAACTGAATTGAAAGCTGGAAGCTGAAAGCTGTGGTCAGTTACTCATGCATAACCCCAGAAATATCCCATCTGTGAAAACCATGCCTAACCATCTGAGGAGGGAAATTTGGTTCTAGAGGCACACCGAAATTTGCTCAAGAGTATATGAAGAGATTTAATTCAGAATGTTGATTATAGTTTGTTCTTTCTGCAAATAAATCTCTGTTGTTAACATTCTCTTTGCAGCAATAGCAAGGGTTCCTTTCTTACAATTTTACCCTTAAACCAAAAGTAAATATTGCTGTGTTCCCCTGTTTTCCTTTCAGCATGCCAGCTCGATTATAGGGTTCCGGTGGAGATCAGACTCCTTTAGTCATACACAGGGGTTATTGGGAATTTTTGGAACAAAAAAGAGGATAAAATCCTATAACCTTAGTGCTGCAGCTTGTACTTGTTATTGTTTATGGAGGAACTTCACCCAGGGGAAATAAGCAACAACTGTTTCTATTTAGCGCTGAGAGAAGTCCCCTATTTGGGGTGGGGGAGAAGGATTAGATCATAGCATAAGTCCATTAAGAATTTTAAAACAATGCCATCCATCACAGAGGCCTTGCTCTAAAACCCACATTCTCACATGTGAGGTCTCCTTAAGGGAGAGTCATTATTTAAAACCACTTAGAGATTCTGAGTGACAAAGTTCAGCCATGGGTGGTTGATTGGATGGAACTCTTCCCAGAAGTGTGTATATTTCTCACACGGTGAACACTATAGAGACCTTTAAATGCCTTTGGACTTAGTTCAGTGAATCCAACCACTGCTTCTTGGAAGTAGAATTTTGTGGTTAGATACCCCTACTTCATAGGGTTCTCGTGAGTTTAAAATGAGAAAATCTAAGCGAAGGCTTTTTGTCAGTTGTAAAACACTACACACATGTATAAATGGAAGGCATCACCATCATTATTTTATCTCTGCCACTAGGCTGATGGGACCAAACCCACTGGAGACAGTTTCTTGTGTTATTTTGTAGTTGGTGAGTGTTATGCATACTGAAATATATTTTCTTAAAAAAAAAAAAAAAAAAGATTTTCTTAAAAGCTTTCAGTTATTTTAATTTTAGTAATTTTATTTACAACCTGCGCCACCACGTTGCACAACTCTGGGGGGCACCATTCCATTGTGGTGGCTTTGCTTCATCCTGTAGCATTCCTTCCCCTAGAGCTGGACCCGAGCACCCCATGCTGCAGGAATGTAGGCAGCCCAGCTGAGGTGGTTAATCCTGAGAATTTACAATCCTATGTAGCTTCTTTATTTTTATAAACATGACCTCAAATGCTGCTGGTTTGGTCAGTTTTTCACAATTTCTTTTGCTCCACTGTGGATTCCAACACAAGGTATGTGTTCCTTCTTCACTGAATGAAAATGGAGACGAAAAGAGAAGCACTAAACACTCACCACTTGCCACTCGAAAGGGCAGGGGCAGAGTGTGTCCCAGGACGCAGCACACTTTTTCTGGGAAGGGCCAGCTGGTGAGTGTTTCGGGTCTGTTCCTCGCACAGTGCCTGCCCTGACAATTCCGGGCTGCTCCTACAGCATTGTAGGCATGAACAATATACAAATGATGTGTGTGGTTATGTTCAAAGAAAACTTTATTTATGGAATTTATTTATGGAATAGGTTTGACTTTCACATACTTTTCATATGTCATAAAATTTTATTCTTTGGGGTTTTTTTTCCAGTCACTTAGAAATACAGAATGTACTCTTAGTTCACAAGCCATACAAAAATAAGTGTTGGGCCATGATACAGCCACTCTGCCGCCCCCCCCCCCCCCGTTTGTGCTGTTCTCACTCTGAGTCACAAGTAGCTTCTTAATCAGTGCTCCCCTGCTAAGGACAGAGCAACACTCCCCAGTCATGTAGCCTCTGAAGCAGAATCTGGAATTTGGGTTCAGCCCCTGCCCTGATGCTTTCCAGCTGTGACCTTGGGCAAGTCACATGATAGCAGAGTCTCAGGATGCTCGTTTGTAAAATAGTGATAAGAATTCTTTTTCTGCCTCTCTCACAGGGCTGGTGTGAAACTCAAATGAGATTTGAACACGAAAGCATTATAGAAATGTCAAAGCATACAAGCACTGTTGTATAGCCTTGTTCCCAGCTCCCTCTGTTGTCTCCATTGTCAACATTCTAGTCATCCTTCACCGATTTCTGGCAGGCCTGTTCCATGCTAGGCTGAGCCCTGGGATGTCCAGATGAGTAAGAACTAGACCCTGCCCTCCAGGCAGAAAAGAATCTAGAGAATTACAATGTGATGGAGTATATGTAGGACAACTGAGGGGTGGAATAAGCCACGTGGGTAGAGACTGGCCCTGCTGGGGTGGAGGTTGGAGGGAGAGTCAGAGAAAGCCTCCCAGTGAACATACCAACAAAGCAGGTCTGAGGGAGGAGGGTATTTCAGGGGATGGCTTGCAAAAGTATGATGATCAGAGCAGCATAGAGAATTTGGGGAGCTTAAGTAAGTATGAGGAGCCCAACATGGGTGAAGGGCCCATTAGGAAAGGAGGCTAGCAACAGGTTGGTAGAGAAGGAAGGCAGAACTTTTGTGTGCCAGGCTGGAGTTTAGATTTTTTTCCTATGAGTGCAGGAAGTCATGGAGCAATTTAATCAGGTCAATAACATAATCAACTCTGGGCTCTGGAAAATTCACTCCGAGGGGAAAATATGGAGGAGGAAATATTTGGGGCAGGAGCAGGGGCAGTGGGTGGAAACAAGGAGACCAGTTAGGAAAGCTCTGTAATAATGCAGATGTATGATGAAAAGATGCTGAGTGGCACCTGGGTGGCTCAGTTGCATCCAACTCTTAGTTTTGGCTCAGGTCATGATTGTGAGATTGCCCGTCAGGCTCCACTCAGCACAGAGTCTGCTTGTCCCTCTCCTTCCCCCTCTGCCCCTCCCCCTGTGTGTGGGCGCGTGCTCTATCGCTCGCTTAGATAAATAAATAAATAAATAAATAAATAAATAAATAAATAAATAAATTCTTGTTTTTTTTAAAGAATTTTTTATTCATTTGAGACAGAGAGAGAGAGAGAGCATGAGCAGGGGGAGAGGCAGAGGAAGAGGGAGAAGCAGACTCCCTGCTGAGCAGGGAGCCGGACATGGGAGTTGATCCCAAGCCCGAGATCATGACCTGAGCCAAAAGCAGATGCTTAGCCATCTGGGCCACCCAGGCACCCCTAAATTCTTATTTTTTAAAAAAGGAGCTGAACTATAGGATAATAGCATTAAGGAAAGAAGAATAAGGACACTTTTACAAAACTGATGTACATTTTTTCAAAGATCTTATTTATTTACTTATTTGTTTATTTACTTATTTATTTGAGTGAGAGAGAGAGAGGAAGAGAGAGAGGAAGAGGCAGAGGGAGAGAGAATCCAAGCAGACTCTGCTGAGTTGAGCATGGAGCCTCATGCAGGGCTCGATCTCACGACCCTGAGATGATCTGAGCCGAAACCAAGAGTCGGATGCTTAACCCACTGAGCCACCCAGGCACCCCACAAAACTTGTGTACGTTAAAAGAATTTTTTGAAAGTGGAAAAACATCATGAATACACTGGAGAAATATGGTATTTAAAGGTATTGAATCCTCTTGTAAATAAATATAAAGGTGTACACACACACATACATGCTGTCAGACTCAAATTCCTTAAGTTTGCCTTCAAGTTTTCTTCAGATTGGAGAGCCTGTACAATTGATTGTTGACAAAGTACAATGCTTAACATTTCTGAGTAGCCCATGTTACAGTTTTGACATCTAAAGAGGATAACTGACAAAGATTTCACAGAGTATTAACCAATAGGAAAGTGTCAATCTCTGCTGAGATTGTGATGAACTTTTGCTTAAAACTTGGTTTCTCTGTGGAATACATCATCATTTTTTTTTTTTTTTTTCAGAAACAGGTCCAAGCATTAAGGAACCGAGTCCAATTTCTCCACGTAAGTCTTTATGCATCTATTTCGAAAGGAAGCCTCTTGGGCTTTTTATAAGAATGAGTTGGTTATAGAGCATTTGGCAAACTTTGAGTTTTGATAAGAAGACCTCTGCTCTCATTCCCTGTCTCCCCCTTTTTTTCATAATCTCATACTTTTTCCTTTCCTCTGTCTTTCCTTCATCCTCTTTCTTTTTTCCTGTCTGCCACTTTTAAATGTGAATTTGTGGACCCACTGGCATGTGTGGCCTTAATGGGAAGGTAGTAACTTACTTAGCTTTAGAGAGAGTTCATTATTTGTATACTTATACCAGTTGTGATCTAAAACCAATAAATCACAGCTATGGGAGTGGTTTGCTTTACTTGTCATCGATAGTAGTTACCTGCTCAGGGAAGTAGTGCTAAGGGAACTAGTTGCTGTCTCTTTGAGACGATCTCTAGTCCAGTGGGGGTGTGCAAGGAAAGGGGAGGAGGGGGGACTTGTAAGAAAAAAAAGAGAAGAGACCAACTACTACAGAATGATGCATTGGGATTTGTCTGAGCCAATTTTGTCACCATACGGAAGAAAATTCTAACCAAAAAATATTCCGGTGACTTACCCGTGGTTATAATTGGCATTCAGGCAGGACTATAACCTGGGCTTTCTGGCTTTGCACCCATAGCTCTTCTAGATGGTGTTGCCTTGTGGGGAGAATCTATGCTTTATTCTTTCCTACAACTCTCTAGGTTAGTCTCCATGGCTCACCTCATACACATAACAGTCTGGTGAGTTCCTTTATGCAAAGCACTACACCGTTACAATTAAGTGTCTTACTTCAACAATATCACGAAAGAGTATCATAAACCCACAAAGAGACACATGTGGATATATTTCTTTCATACTGACCCAGCCTGATTTTCATAAATGACATCTCCATTTTTAGAATTTCAGAGGAGTTTTCCTCAAAACTTTCAGTGGTGCCCCATTTTTGCATCTGTAAGCATAAAAAGGCAAATCATCTTTTAATACCTACAGACTAAATTAAGTGGAGTGTATGGTTTGGTTCGTCTTAACCGCCAGAGTTCTTCCCAGTTCATATTCCTTCCTCGGGATCCCCAAACCTTCTACAAACTCCTTTTGTTTACTCCCTGCCTTCGGCAGGTGAAGCAATGCTATCCCCATTTCCAGAAGTTGACACACCAAAGGGCATATGGCTAGAAAAGTAGCCATCAGGACTTGGAAATTCCAAAATTCCAAAATCTTTGGCAGCATGGCATACTTTTCCTGAGCCCTTACAAGTTCTGGGGCTGCTCGGAGGTGGGGAGGGGGGTGTCACATTTGTCCATACAACCAGATATTTTACACTGAAGTAAGATGAAAGGCAAAGAGATTTAATTTACATAGAGATCAGCCGGAGTTGCTTCTGACTCAAGAGGAACATAGAAATGGGATTGAGATAGTAGGGAGATCCTACACCCTAAATTTACATTTTAAAAAATAGACACCCTAGAAATTTTATTCAACTGAAAACCCTGTCTCTTGGAAGCTGATTTTAACTTCTTATAAGTGATTCATAGAAGGTAGTTCTCTTAAATGAAAGGAAATGTTCTATTTCTGTGGCCTGGAATTAATTTCAAATATAAACATCTTTGCCAAGTGGAGGAACAATTGGTTCTATTTATATGTTTTGCTGACCATAAAACTGACATAACGCCACATTGAGAAGTATTTCCGTCCCCCTCATAGAAAGATCACGGTTAGAAGAGTGTTAAAAAGTAGGTTGTTTTAAATGACACAATACAGAATTGTTAGGATGGAGGGTTTGATCTGAGGGGACCAGCGAAACGTTAGAATCTATAGGAATAGTTGATCCTTACCTTATGTTTCCTCCTTGTCCACCCCCTATCTTCCTGTTACCTCTCATACCTATAAATGTCCGTGAAAATGTATTTGTAGATTATTTGAAATGTGTTTTCTCTGTGTTTTCTTGTCTCGTTGTTGGAAGTGTTTGATGAATAAGAAGCAATGCACCACATTTCGATAATGGGAGCTCACTTCATTTTCCAAAGCATCTTCAAACTGAGGATGCAACCTGAGGCTGTCTTGGAAATCTGATCATTTCATTTTTCTTTTGAGGAAAAAAAATGTGCAAGTTTTAAAGACATTGCATTTGGTTGGGATTCTCATTTTGTCCTCATTTTCTTAGTCCGTGCCCAGCTTTCTTGACAGTGCTTGTGAAACAAATACAAAATTGCAACATCTGGTGCAGACTCACTGAAACTGTACTGGCTTCCCTTCCTTATAGCAGTTTTCCACGGTCTGGACACCCTCACCGTGATGGGCATTGCGTTTGCGGCGTTTGTGATCGGAGCACTCCTGACGGGGGCCCTGTGGTACATCTATTCTCACACAGGTGAGTGTGACCATTGAATATTAGTTGGTGTGTGTCCTATGTGTCTGCCACACAGCAGACATTTCAGTGTTTCGTGACACGGATGAGTGGATGGAATAATAATGAACGAGAGAGAAAGGTCATTCCCACAGTTTGCACATGGACATATTTGGCATCAGTTGGGTTTTGCAAAAATATTATTTGCTTTAAGCACCGTTAGAAAAGGAATGTTTACACTATGCTAATTGCAATTGAGATGTTGGTGAAGGTTAGCTACTAATAAAGCTATTTTGTGGTTAGGGTTTAATTAAAGAAAATTGATGTAGACAAAATGGAAATATAAACCCTTCCCTCAATGCTCAAGACTTCAGTACAGATGTATGAATGGGCAGGAAGTGAAAAAGGAAGCTAAGATTTTATTACCATATTTGCCAAGAGGCTGAGCACTGTCCTCCAGAGTCCCCGATCTCAATGACTTCAACCAGAATTTCTTGACCCTTTTAAAACCCATGCCATGTCCTCTTTTTTTTTAAGATTTTATTTATTTGTCAGAGAGAGAGAGAGCACAAGCAGGGGGAGTGGTAGGCAGAGGGAGAAGCAGGCTTCCCACTGAGCAGGGAGCCCGATGCAGGGCTCAATCCCAGGACCCTGGAATCATGGCCTGAGCTGAAGGTAGACGCTTAACCAACTGAGCCACCCAGGCGCCCCGCTATGTGCTCTTTGATAAGCATAAAATTCTCATGTCTTTCTTCTGTAAAGTTATTTAAATTTTTTTAAAATATATTTTCATGAATTGCAAACAAATAAAAATGGTGAAACAAAGCACTTTGTTTTCAAACTATGTTCCTCTTCCCCCAAAATTCTGATGTGCCCCCGCACCCTTCTCTTGCCCCTTCCCCTCAATCCCAAGGTTGAAACCTTCTGGCCTGAGCAGAGAACCTGTTCTGACCCCAGTACAGAGGGCAGGCCTGGCAAGGGGGGTCTAGTGCAGTGGGGAAGAAACAAATGGACTGCCCTTATGTTACTTCTTAGTTTCCGTGCAGATAGATATAGCCAAGAAAGATACGCATTTGGGGGTATGTCTAGTGAGCTAGCTGGGCTTCTATGTCCTTGGATCCTTGCAGTTTACACTGTGAACCCAGGTAAATTGTGCTTGATTTATCAGTCAGAGGCCGTGGCAGGTTCAGCCTTTCTGTTTAGAATTTCATTAATTTTCCACTGAACCAATGAATGCCTTCATCTTTGGCCTTACCTTGCGCCATTCAACCAGACAATCTGAAAAGAAGACTGCTTTAAAGGGAGGAGAAGTACGGAAGGGCATTTTGAGAAGTCATATCTTAATCCTTACCAGAATTTTCCCTTCAAATACTGCATCCTCCAACTGAGTCATTTTAGATTGTGGCAGAACGAATCCTTTTGTGCCTAGCTTGGGGAAGTCACACAGTCCAAAGCAAAAGTTGAGGAGAGTGTAATAGTGGGGCTTTGAGTCCTCAGATTCTTGTTCCTAGTCAGTGATGTTTGAGGGAGGTATATTTCATGTGAGAGAGAAAATACGACTCTTAACCTTACATGTAATGATTCTGAGGATATACAAACCACTGTGAATCAAGTTAGGAATAGTCTTCCTTGTGAACGCCTCATACAAAGCACCAGAAGGGACAGCTTTTAGCGGAGTAGCATTTTAGAATAAATACTTTGTCACGGGAATATGGACACATTCAGATCGCACACTAGCCGTTTCTCACAATCTTTCCCCATGTCCTGCGTGGCTAGGAGGTTCTAGGGCTGTTGGCAGCTTCTGCTGTATGTTGGGAATGAACTTGAAACTATGCCAAGAAGACTCTGTAGCCCTGAGGATTTTATATGGGCTTAACATGTGCCTGCTGAGCCCTGACTAGCCTTGGCCATTGAGCTACACCCTCAAACCCTGAGAGTTCATCTCAGGCCAGGTAGGGCCAGGAAGCCAGGTCCAGCTACCGCATAGCCCTTGCTCTTGGCACACACCCCACTGAACTCACTCTGATAATCCCCGACTCTCGTGCACAGCCAAGCTCACAAACCTGATAAAAAGCCTTTATTGCTCTGCTCATTAAATTCCCAAGTTTATTGTTTCTTCTCCCTTCCCCCACAAACCAGAGACTGAAGGGGAGGAGTTTTTACATTTTGTTAATATAGAAATAGGCTTGGAAATAGATGAAAGAAAAACAAAACCCCAAAACCCTTCCTGTTATGGTTTCCAGCAATATAAATTACACTGATTTGGAAGTTAAAAGATTTATAGACACTGTCATTTGGGCTCTAACCCTTCTAGCATCACATGTGATAAAGCTTCAGAATGACTTTTTACTAACAGACGTAGCCTCTGGTTCATTTTAAAGACTTCTCCTAAGGGAAGCCAACATCACATGAGTGTGAAGAAGGCTCGCTTCAGACCCCAGTGGTACTATCCTGTCCAGAACTCCTTCGGTTTCGTATCTGGATCAGCTAAGCGGCAAGTTTAGATGAAGAAAGATCATAATGGAGTAGCCAGTGGAGAGAAGTGTGTATACAAACACAGACTCAGTGCGTTCAATTTCTGCAGTAATCTAAGCTGTGGAACTCAGACCTTATATGGCATAATTTGGGGTTCGAGCAGCATCTGCCTCTGTGTCAGAAACAATCCTTAATTTAGACAGATTCTCTTCGATTACGCTTTCTGTTCCTTCTGAACACAGAGCACAAAACCAAGTCACATGTTTGAATTGGGGTTATCTATTTACATACCTGTAATGTGTGTTAGTCTAAGAAAGCTGGATCCCTCCTTTTTCATACCATAGCTTTGGGCACCATAAGGGATACTTCCTTAAGGCCATATTAACCCTGTTTGGAAAACTCCATTCCTAAAACTTAACTTTCTCTACTGAGATGGTGCGAAAGAGAAGGAGCAGTTGGAATGGAAATGGTGCTAGAAAGGAACCGTGGAATCTTGATGCTCCTGAGAGCCGTACTAGTTCAAGAGTCCCAAATCTGTAGTCCATGAAGGTTTTTTTGAGGTGAGGGGCAAAAGTATTTACTTTTATTTTTTAGTAAAACTTTCTAGCCTTATCACAGTAGTACCCGCACATAGTTTAAAGGCTGAAATAGTTCTATAAGAACTATTGTTCATGTTATGAAGGACATGAGTCCGCTACTGCCCCACTCCCTTTTCTTGCTCCTCAGAGCACCATTTTTGACTCTTAGCTGATTATTTTGGACATTAATCCATAAGTCGAAATAATAGGAGTATAATATCGCCACTTCTTATCACTTTTAGGCCTTTTCTGTCCACCTCCTACACTGGAAAATGAGAATTTACTTCCTTTTCATCCCTGTGCCCCAATTATACATTCATGCCCCTAATTGCCCCCCTATCTCCACCATCCTCCTAACAGAATTATACTGAAATTTGGGGTAGATCAGTATTTACTGTTTACATTACTATGACTACCTAAATGCTAATCACAATTTAGCTATGTAATATATTATTGTTCCTTCTGCATGATTTTTTTTCTTTTAGAGAGAGAGAGAGAACATGCAAGTGGGGCTATGAGGGGCAGTGTGCAGACGGAAAGAGGGAATCCCAAGCAGGGAATCCCAATGTGGGGCCCAATCTCACGACCCCGAGACCATGACCCGAGCTAAAACCAAGAGTTGGACGCTTAACCAACTAAGCTACCTAGGCGCCCCATTCCTGCATGACTTTTAATTTTCCCTAGAATTAATGATCATCTCCCCCCGCACACACATGAGCTTAATTTTCTGTATACTTCTCACTAATTCATCTGTTGACTCTCTGCCAGTGGACTCAATTTTCTCTTAACACATTCAGACAACAGAGCTTCTTCTGATTCATTTCCTTCACTAAATCTTTCCTGGAGCCTTCTTACCCGTTCCTGTCTGAACTGGTCACCCTCTCTGTTTGGACACTGCTATCTTCTTATATTCTTTCACCACCATTCTGGGGGTTGCCTGCACTTTGGAGTTTTGAATGGCTTGTATCATCTATCCCATGTCTTCCTCCTTCTTCGTTGAAAAGGTACATAAGAAGTAAATGTTTGTCACACCTTGCATATCTGAAAATATCTTCAGTTTATACAAACACATGGTAGATAGTTTGGCAAAGTATAGAATTTTAGGTCATAAATAATTTTCCTTCAGAATTTTAGAAGCACTCTTCATTGACCTTTAGCTCTGAAGATTGCTTTTGGGAAACTCAAAGCCATTCAGATTCCTGGCCTGTTTGTTGTTGTTGTTGTTGTTGTTTTGGTTTGGTTTGGTTTGGTTTTTTCTGGAAGAAATTTTACAACAGTCCTTGATTTAGGTGTATTTTCATACATTATGCCAGGCATTAACCGAGTCCTTTCAGTCTAGAAACTCATGTCCTTGAGCATTAACATTTTTAGAATTATTTGTTTTCTCCTATTTTCTGTGTTCTCTCATTCTAGAAATCATTTTAGAATTGAATCTCTTGGGGCACCTGGGTGGCTCAGTCAGTTAAGCATCCTACTCTTGATTTTGGCTCAAGTCATGATCTCAGGGTAAAAAGAACCTTTTGAACGATCACCTAATTTTCCTTTCTTTTCTGTTTTCCACTTTTTCCCTTAATTTCTAAGAGATTTCTTCATCTTTATCTTTTAGTTTCCTACTGAATTTTTATTTATTATTTATTTTTTATTTTTAAAATATTTTATTTATTTATTTGTCAGAGGGGTTGGAGAGAGCACAAGCAGGGGGAACAGCAGGCAGAGGGAGAAACAGGCTCCCCACTGAGCAGGGAGCCTGACACAAGACTCGATCCCAGGACTCGATCATGACCTGAGCTGAAGGCAGATGCTTAACTGACTGAGCCACCCCAGGCGCCCCAGTTTCCTACTGAATTTTTAAATACTGTATTCAAATCTTTAAATTCCAAAATATTTTCCTATGAATCAAAAATATATATCCTATTTTTATCTCATGAGTATAATATCTTATCTCTCTGAGAAGACTAAAATAGGATTATCTAAGAATGAGTAAGTTCTGAGCTTGTGGATGGGACATATTGCTTGTGAACTTCCCTTAGGGTGATCTGGCTGGGCCTTTTATCGGAAGAACTCCTGATAACACATCTTTGGATCTTTCCTCTTGAGCTCATCAGGTTTTCAGTAAAACAGGTTTTCCTGTTTTCTTTCTCGAGGGTGTAGATCTGGCTGTCAGTGTTCTGGGGGTCCTCTTTCAGCTGGGTTCTCTGCTCTCAGCTGTCCTGGTGTTGGTCAGACTCTCCGTTTCATCTTCTGGAGAGTAAACTTCCTGTTTTCCTCCGGGGCTGAAGAGGGGCAGGGGCCCACCACACAGAGTAAAGAAGGGGATTTAGGGAAATCTCACTGCTACTTATACGGGAGTCAGCCAACCCCAGTGCTTGCAGCCCCATGTTTACCCTCTCTTTTGGGGTATCTGATGCCACCATTTCTTGAGTTTTTGAGGGTTCTGGGTTATACCTTGGTTGTTTCTCAGCTTTTCTTACTGTTGGCATAGGTTCTGGCTCTCTTAAATCTGCTAGGTCACTCACCCATTTCTTCACCAGTTTCCAATATTTTACTGCTGTTGTCTCCATTCCTATTTTTCTTCTTCTTCTTCTTCTTCTTCTTCCTCTTCCTCTTCCTCTTCCTCCTCTTCCTCCTCTTCCTCCTCTTCCTCCTTCTCCTCCTCCTCCTCTTCTCCTCCTCCTCCTCCTCCTCCTCCTCTTCCTCCTCTTCCCCTTCCTCTTCCTCTTCTTCTTTCTTGCAGGTTTATGCCTTTTAAGTTTGGTGAGATTTTCCTCCAGGCCTGTGTGTAGGTTGCGATTCTGTACCAGTTAATGTCTCGGTCTCTTGATATCCTAATTGTAATGATTTCAGTAGCTCACCCTGTAAGAAGAGTGAACTAGACTATTTTTAGTTTAGAGAAGTTTTCAGCTGCTGTTTATCAGTTTCTAAAGTTGTGCCTCCCCATTCTCCAAGCTAAAACACTTTCCTTTTGCAAACAAATCCATGCAGGAGGCTGGGTTAGATGTTGTCATCATTTATCTTTACTTTAACTTGCCTTATGGCCCCTGAACAGAATGTACTCAAATTATCTGAATGTACATCTTTTTATCTGATGATAATAAGAGGAAGAAGAGAGGAAGAGGGAAAAAGAAGGGGGTCCTGGGGGGAGGCCGCCCTCCACGTGTATCTGTACAACCCTTGGACTTGAAGCTCTAGTTCCACTGCTAGCCTTGTTACCTGAGCCAGGTATATTAACCACATTTCCTTTTAGTAAACATAAACCTGATCCCTATTCCCCAGGATTGTTGGCAGTAAGAACGCTTAAGCAGGAATGCATGTGAAAGGTCTCCTGAACTCCCAAGTCCTCCAAAAATGTAAGATACTGAAGGTTTCTCAGATGTGTAGGCAGAGAAAAATCTAAGAGTGGAAGGAATGCTGCATTTCACAGAGCAAAATAAAATGCTGAGGTCTTGAATTAGGTGTGCCTTTCCTAATCCCTCAGGCTTCTATTCAGCAATCCTGAATTGAACCAACTGTGTGGTTTTTTTTTTTAATTTTATTTATTTATTTGAGAGTGAGAGAGAGAGCACAAGCAGGGGGAGCAGCAGAGAGAGGGGGAGAAGCAGGCACCCTGCTGAGCAAGGAGCCCGATGCGGGACTCGATCCCAGGACCCCAGGATCACGACCCAAGCCGAAGGCAGATGCTCAACTGACTGAGCCACCCAGGCGCCCCCATACTATGTGTTCTTAAAGCAGAAGTCAAGCACATCCTTAGGTTTACCTGAGTCAGATAAGAGCTTTTAATTAGGAGAATCTGTGGGGGCTTCCTATGTTTCTAGAAATCTGAAGTTTCTTCAGGCTCCCAAGTTTAGTCCAGGTGAAGAGAGGAGCAGCAAGACAGGTATGACTAAAGTAGGGGGCAAGAGACTCAGTCCCGGCGATCAGAAAGATCCAGGTGGGAACCCAGGTGCAACCATAAAGACGGCAGGATCCACCGTGTGTAGAGTTAAGAAGCTGTTGTACATTTATGACTTAATAAAATAATTCTAAAGGAAAACAAAACAAACAAACAAAAAAGTAAGATAGCTACAGGGCGCCTGGCCAGCTCAGGTGGTAGAGCAGGTGACTCGATCTCGGGGTCGTAAGTTGGAGCCCCACATTTGGGTATAGAGATTCCTTAAAATAAAAATCTTTTTAAAAATAAAAAATAAAGTAAGATAGCCATAGAAAACCAAAATGCAGGTGCAAATAGGTTGGCCATACTGCAGGAATATAGAAAGAAAGCGATAGGATATTCTGAAAGGTCTTTTTTTTTTTTAAAGATTTTATTTATTTATTTGACAGAGAGTTAGTGAGAGCAGGAACACAAGCAGGGGGGAGTGGGAGAGGGAGAAGCAGGCTTCCCGCCGAGCAGGGAGCCCGATGTGGGACTCGATCCCAGGACCCTGGGATCATGACCCGAGCCGAAGGCAGATGCTTAACGACTGAGCCACCCAGGTGCCCTATTCTGAAAGGTCTTAAAGTCCTGCCTTGCAGGACGCCTGGTTGGCTCTTTCTGTTAAGTGTCTGCCTTCGGCTCAGGTCATGATCCCAGGGTCCTGGGATCGAGCCCCACATCGGGCTCCCTGCTCAGCGGGGAGCCTGCTTCTCCCTCTCCCTCTGCTTGTGCTCTCTTTCTCTCTGTCAAAAAAATAAAATCTTAAAAATAAATTCATTCATTCACTCATTCCTGCCTTGGAATATTTCCCCCTTTCCTCATAAATTATAACAACATCAAATTTACCCCTCCTGCTGAGTTTGCCTGCAGAAGGAAAGTCTTTTAGCTCAGAAAGTAGGGAGGGACAATTTTTGAAAATGATAAATAGTGATTGAAAATTTCTATAAACTAATGGTAGTCTAGTTCACTCTCCTTACAGGAGTAAGCTTGTAAAATAATTACAGTTAAGATATCAAGAGATTGAGACATTGATTGGTACATAATTGCAAACAACACATTGGCCTAGCGGACAGTATCTTTTTCTTTCCAGCATCAAGTAATAGTAAATCTAAATCACCCCCAGGCATATGGTTTTCAATCCGGTGCTTAAGTATCTTCCAAGAAAGAGATTCCATAAATTCCCCTTATAACTAACCAATCCCCACAATCAGCAAGTTCTTTTCTCTGTGACCTAAATCCTTTTTGCTACCATTTAAACTCATTTCCTCATGTTCTGCCCTCAAGAGAGATAAAGAACAGCTGTCTGCTCTTCTTTATAATAATCCTCTTTGGGTGATATTTGCAAACTTTCTCCTTTGGGCTAAATGTTTGAGATTCCTCTCACCTTTCTTTAAAATTCTTCTGTTGTTGTTTCCCCATAGAGCCTCTCTGTGTTATTCACATCTTTCTGTGATAAAGTTTCTTCCCCACGACCTGCCATGCTGAAAGACACAGAGATAAGAATCCAGTTGTAAAGTAGACTGCCAAAGGTGGCAGGAAATCAGATTTGGACAACTCCATGCCAAGCAAAAGAAATAAAACATTATCCCTTAAGAAATATATTTTTCTGTTTCTGAAAGCATCTTTGGCAATAGCTCAGCTCAGCCACAGGCGAATATGTGAGCTGGGTCAAATTAGTTCTAACACACCCTCCTCCAAATGCCTCTTCCCTTACTACCCTTCCTCCCCACATCTCTCTTCCTCAGTGGGGTGTGAAATTTTAGGAGCAAAGTGTGAAGACTGAACACATTTCTTCTGATGGCCAACTGTGATGTTTATGAGCAGCAAGGATCCTTCCTTGGACTCCTTATATTTGCTAAGTGGGGCTACTCTGCTTAGTCCTGTGGTCCTCGCTGCCCATCTTCTCCAGAAGAAGGGTGGTTGTGTTTGTCACCCAAGGGATGTGTTAGAGAAAGTCAGTGCTCCAAGAAATGAGAGGTCACCGTGATAGCAGAAAACCAAAGGGCCCAGCTCAGAAAACCCAGGGGAACTCCATTGGCTTGTTAAGCAGAAGTGTCTGCACATTAAACTTTGTTTCTCATGGTGACTTTTTCTGTAGCACCACCTCTATCAGACAACGAAAAACTTTGTCTTAATTTCTGAGAAGGTAAAAGTTTTTAATAACTTGGTTATATTGAGAAATCTGATGTCTTACATGTGAAAACAGCCACCACGGTAGAAGAGGGTATTTTCCGTATTTCTGGGCAGATTCTCAGATGAAGATTCTCCTTGGCTTGGCACATTATTGGCTCAAAGTCAGGAGATGATTTTTTTTCCTAATTTTTTCCCCTGAAGTGTAGTTGCCACACAGTGTTACATGTTGCAGGTGTCCAACATAGTGATTCCTCAAGTTTATACATTCTGCAACGTTCCCCGCAAGTGTAGCTACCATCTGTCAGCATATAATGCTGTTTCAAAGTCAGTAGATTATTAGGTTAAATTGACTTGTACACCATGGTGAAACGCATCCTGCAGTCTTGAGTATAGGGGGCTTCTTTGTTTTGAGCTTTCATTTTGGACAGTGTTTTGCATTAGCACCAGAGTTTCCAAAACTGGAAGTTGAAAGACCTTTTTAATAGGCACTGATTAAAATAAACTGGCATGGCAACAAATTGTATTTGGCAAATAGACATCAGAAAGCAAATATTCAGACTTCCTGGGCAGGGAGTAGAACTGGCACCTTTCCTGACTCAGAATAATCAAGCACATGTCCAGGTCTGGATGAGACGCTTGTTCATTGTCGACAAATGAGGCAAGGCCATCTTGCTTTAGCTGCTATCAGGCTGCACAAATGAAGTCCAGGTGAGCCAAAAGGAGAGGTGAAGTGTCGATTCCTCCTGCTTTTCTGGTATAGCCTCTATTTAAATGGGGAAAAGATGTTTTTAAAATGTGCTTCACGCACAGCCACATTCGTCCTTCTAATTGATAACATAAGGATCCAGCTGGGTGTGGATCAACATGTGGGTTTAAGGGAGCTGAATTTTTTAAAATATATCACGAGTCGTTCAGGTCTCTGTAGGCTTTTGGTTTTTTTTGTTTCTGGGTTTTTGTTTTGGTTTGGTTTTTGACATCAGAATAGCTAAGAGATTTGATTTCCTTCTAGAAATATGCTCCCACTCTGGGGAAAGTGAATTTCTGGCAGAAAAGTCACTGTCAATAAGGCAAATTTCCCCATCTTTTATTACATACATCCATGCAGGGTAGAGGGCAATGCTGGGGAGGGGCCAAAATATAGATTGCCTAAAAAAAAAAACAAAAAAAAACCCAAGAAGAGTGAAAACACAGTTTCTCTGCCTCTGAGGCATATTGACCCCCTATCCCCTCTCTATCCCACCAATCCCAGAAGAAAAGATAATCAGAGGAAATCCAGCACGGGACAAATAATGCAGCGAGCATATAAATGCCATGAGGTTGATGCCAGCATGTGTGTGGTAGTTGTGTGGTTTATGAAATGGGTGACAGGGAAATCTGTAACCAGACGCTAGGGCACGAGCCGGTTCTACATTTCGCAGAGCTGCTTTTTTGGCAGAGTCTTTTGAGGGGCCCCAGCAAGGGAATGGAAGTAACGGGCTAAGATCCTGCCCTTGAAGCGTAGAGCCTTTGCTCTGTGAGTTTTGTTTTAATGAAGCGGCCAGAGGGTTGCTTATCTCTCTGGCTGATAGCTGTGTATTTCAGCATGACAGGAAAGAGGAGGCTCATTCATCAAGAGACCTGGCCCTCTGGGGCTTCCCACATTGGGGGAGGAGGAGCGCCAGGAGACCGCTGACCAGAAGTTTATTAAGTTTATGCTGTGACTTTTCAGAGAACGTGCAGTGTTTTTCGTTGGAGCGCTGATCACTTTTCCCTACGCAGAGCCATTTTTTGAGGGCCGCCCTGAGACCATTTTCGCTGAAGAAAAGACTTCGCTCTAGGGCCTTTTGCAGTGCTAAATGCAAACCATGTGTGTGACCCCAGGGGTTCCTCCTCCTCCAAAGCACTGCACATTTGGCACGAGGAATGGGCTTCGTTAAAATGCAGTGGGATGTGTCATGAAAAGTGGGATGCTTCACGTGTTAGGAGATATTCTCGCTGCACCCCCAGCGAACTGCAGGATGGAGGAGGTGGTTCTCTGGCAACCACGCTCCCCGCGTGCGATCAGCTCAGCTCCTTCCCCGCAAAGATTTTTCTGGGAGCAGGCTTGCCCTAGAGTCCATTTCTCAGGTGAGTTGTGGGCTTGGGGCACACAGCTCTCTCTGCTACAGCCCCAGCAAAGTCGAGGCTCACCACCCCCATTTTGAGCAAGTCGATTCAGAAGAAGGCCCCGCGAGCGGCCAGGCCTCTGTCGCTACGGTGTAAACGTGTCACCCTGCAGACCTCTCCGTGCGAAGAGGCCGGCGGTGTTTCCTGAGTCCAGGGCCCCAGAGCACACACTGCGTAGTGCACACAGTGCACGTGGTGGTGGTTTCTTCACGGGGCCGAGGCACCGAGATCCGGAGGCTTCAGTGGCCTCTGTCGGGTCTTAGTCGCTAAAACTGCCCATCAGTCAGCTTGAAAACCCTTCTCTTCTCGCCACGCAAGAGGCTTTAAAAACACCAACACACCGAAGGCCTTTCTGTGGGAGGCCCGGTCGGCTTGCTTCCGCCCGCGGCGCCCAGAGAAACAGCGGATGAAACGGGCGGACGGGGAAACGGTCCGGTCAGGGATGCACACACGCCACACGCGTCTTCCTTTGTCCCTTTTCTTCCTTCCCCGCAGGGGAGACGGCGGGCAGGCAGCAAGTGCCCACGTCGCCGCCGGCCTCGGAGAACAGCAGCGCGGCGCCCAGCATCGGCAGCACGCAGAGCACGCCCTGCTCCAGCAGCAGCGCCGCCTAGCCGGGGAGCCGCCAGCGCAGCCCGGGGCCCGCAGCGCGGCCGCGGCCTCGGAGGACGGCGTCGCCGCGCCCCTGCGAAGAGGGAGTGATTTCCATGCCGAGACCACCTGTCGTATTCGCCCCCCCCCCCCCCCCAGGGCTAACCCCCGTGTGACCCCTGGACTTCCGTAGCGCACTAGAACTCACGCGAGAAAGCCGAGGTGGCGGCCTTCTCCACCAGCCCCGCACAGGCTTGGGGGCTTTCAATGTGAAACACATGCCAGTTTTCAAAATGCTGCTTTGTCCAGGTGAGACTATCCGTAAATTGGGGCCCTGAGATTTATCCTGACGCGAGGAGTCGGTAAGAGGATAAGAAGCAGGCAGTAGGACCCGGGAGGAGATACGGCCGAAGGTTCTTGGGTAACTGAACCAAGATGTAAGACGACAGGAGTACTTCAGGATTTTCTAAGTGTGTTCCTCCACGTCTAATCTGCACCTTCTGGATGCACACTTCTCACTTTGCTGTCACACCCTCTAGGGGCTGATGTTCTCGGCTTGACGGGTGCTGCCCTCGGGGACTGCATCCTGACACACATCACAGCAACATTCCTTTCTGGTGCCCTGGGCCAAAACCCGAGCTGATGACCTTATCAGCTTCCCCCTTCTCCCGCACTCGCACACCGACTGCAAAAATGTCTTAATGCAAATTTTGTATTTCTTTATAAGTAGATAGAAATTGAAAATGGCCAAAGTCTGGGACTGCAGATTTGTGCCCATTTATGACCTTGTGTTCGGAAAAACTAATGTATAAATGGGGGCAAATTTAATTTTAAAGTAGAAGAGGAATTTGCACAGTAACGTATATGCAAGGACAGGTATAGACTGTGTCATCTGGCACATTCGTTTTCTCAGTTAAAAAAGAGAGAATTCATTCCCCTTTTTAAGATGCCCTATGCCTCCGAGTTGGAACTTACTCTCAAATGTATTTGGGAGAATTCGTGTTTCCACTCAAAACATGTCAACCTTTTTAATAGACCCTTTTGTACAAAGCGAAGCTCTTGTTCGTGCAAATGCACAGCAGATCCTGTTGGATTCCGGTTGGTTATCTGAACAGTGTCACCAAGTCTGCCAAGAAAGTGCTGAGATCTGGAAAAGGGCACTCATTTAGGACTGCTTTAGTTCTCTTGCTTTAAATGTTTTCCAAACTCAAAAAGGATTTGAGGTGGATTTCATTAAAATGGAATAATATGATGCCACTTTGCAGCTAAAATAAGCTCAACTGATACCTCTGTGTTAAAAAAAAAAAAAAAAGACTGCCAGAGGGAAATTTCCATGCCAATTCATTTACTACTGAGGATAGCTTCATTGCAGGTAAATATTAACCTTTTTCCAGAATTCTCCCCAAAATGACTCAGAAACCTACAAACAGAAAAGGCTAGATTCTACCCCAAAATATTCATAAACAAATCTCGCCGCCCTTAAAATAAGGAAGTTGTGCCTAGTTCACTGAATGGAACCCTAAGTAGAAAATGTTGATGACACCCAAGACCTGAAGGCAGTGTCTAAAAGGTACACCACAAGTAGGTGGAGATACAGAGAGTCATTGATAGGATACTGATAGATCATACTAGTCACTGATAGGACAGATATATTACCCACTCATAGAGTAATACTCTGATTTGAGAAGTGTGGATACTCAATCTGGATAATATGAACCAAAACAGATTACTTGAGAGCTACGATTTCGAGGCTATCTACATTGATTTCTTGAAAATTTTGCAGATTTCCGCATACAAATGAAGATATGAGATTAGAGAATTTATTTCCTTCAGTTAACTTTTTAACACAAGGGTATCAGAATGGAGGAATTAGATGATGCTACCTGTGTTTGAAAATAATGCGCTTTGCCTAACCTTCAGCAGAATGTATTGTTTTAGCATATTCTATGTATAAAAAAGTTTAAAGATGTCTTCAAGGAAGACTAGAGTCTTTAAGTCACTTATAGCTATATTTTACTACAAAAATTTGTGTATAAAGATATATTTAAGTGTTTTCGATAAATTTAAATTACTCCATATGAAATGTTTAATTTCAGTTACTGTGAATTCTTTTGATCAGTTCTTTGCTGTTTAAAAAACCATTTCCATCCTATTAAAAAGAAAATTAGCTATTAAGAGGTATTAAAAGATCCAAATCTTCAGATGGGCAGGGTTAAAGCCTTTCGTGATTATATTTAAATGTATATTTTTGAGAGATATGCTACATTGCCAGTGATTTTATAAATAATTTAAAATTAATTTACAAATTTATGGATGCAAACCAAAAGATTTTAAAAGAAAGAAAAGAAAAAACATCACCTTTTATTTGTTTAGGTCTTACTGTCAGAAGTATTATTCAGATCAAGAAATCTGTGTTGATAAACCTGATCCCACGTTAATTGGAGAGTGAATGTCATTAGGTATCTCAGAAATGTCTCTAAAAAATGTTTCTAAAGAAAGTGTTGTCTCCCTAGCTTCTTATTACATTTCCAATCGCTTCATACTTCACAGTTTCAATACAAAATACAAGCTATACTTTATAACAAGTTCTGCGAGTTTCTTTAAAACTGTTGTTATATTCCAGTTAAATGCTTCTGTCTACAAAGTCTTTCGTTACTTCAGCAGGCTACACCCTATTCACAGAGACCATTTGGTTTTGTTTGTTGTTCAAGCTAAAGCTATTGTTGAAATGCTCTAAACTCCCAAGGCAGAGGGTCTGTGTAATGCCCTCTAGCTTTTCGTGATGTGTTTACCAGCAATTACTCTGTATTTTAAGAGTCAGAGACATCTGTCTGAGCTGTTTCTATAGCATTTTCTATACAAACAAATGAAAATGGTCTTTTCCTTGTCTGTAATAAGATTGTAAACCCATTTTCTGTGAGTGTTTTGTAGTGGGCATGGTTGTGGGTGTGTGGGGTGCGCACACGCGTGCCACTCTTTTCGTACTGTAACTACCTCATGGTGTGAGTGATGCTCGTACTGCTGGGTGTGTTAACAGAGCACATTTTGTTGGGTGACTTGTGTGTGTGTGACCCTTTTCCTGTTTGTTTTATCTGGGGGTTGTTCATGAAACGGACAGATGTTTTTCTAAAAAGGACTATTATCAGTTTCCAAATACAATACTTCTCTCTTCTGGTTTTTCCTGAGTGAGCCTGATTTTGTTGCTGTTTTTCATCTATCAGGGTAAAAAGAGTACCCTTAAAATCCCTGTGGCCAGTTTGAACACCCCTGTTGTATTCTTTTCTCTGTTCAATGTGTTGGCAATTTTATGAACATGCTTAGATGTATAGTTTTGATAACCACAGTTTTAAGTCCTTTATCTGTGCATAATAAAAATGATATATATCAATTTATTAATGCATGTCTTGTTTGGTTGTCATTAAATTTTATCCTCAGGTTGATGTAACTTTTTCCTTGTGACTTTCTCCTAAATTGATCGTCTGTTCCAACTGTGTTGGTGAGGGGTCGGGAGTGAAGAGGCTAAGAGAAAACCCTAACTCAGTAGAGCAGAGGGAAAGAATGGATAGACCAGAAGAAATGTTCAGCAGGGGCTGTCACTGTTCTCGGAAAAATGTGGGCAGCCCAGAAGTGGGTGTCAGCCCCTGCATCCATTCCTGGCCTTTCTGTCAACCTCCTAGAAGCAAGGAATGGGAAATAATAGTATTTGGATCTCCACATACCCCAGTGCTGCTTCCAGCATTCTCTATGGACCTGGATAACCACCACCTTTTAACTGCCCAAGCCAGAAATCTGGAAATCTAACTCGACTCCTCTTTGGCTTCCCACCACCAAATTAATAAGTCCAAGTTTATTCAACCTCTGGAGTATCTCTTTCTCCAAACCACCTACTTATTTCTACTCCTACGTCTGTTACCCAGAATCCAAGGCCCATTATCTCTTAAACTGAATGACTACAACCACCTAACTAGTATGCTGATTGCCAAATTTGTCCCCTGCTAATTCTTTCTCCACTGTGCAACCAAAAGAATTGAAAAAAGGCTCAAATCATGTCACTTTCCAGCTTAAAGCCTTTAAGTAGTCCCCCCACTTGCTTTCAGGATAAGGTTCAACCTCCTAGGTATGACTTAAAGAGAATAATCTGCCTACCTTCCCAGCTACTTCTTTCATCTCTCTGAAGCTCAAGTTCTATGTGGCAAATCCCCCATTCGACATACTTATATTAGGAAAACAATAGCTTGTTTTTTTATTGTTAAGGATTAAAATATGATATTGAATATGATACTGAATTTATGTCTACAAACTGCTCTCACATGTCCCTACCTTCTCCCCCCTTTTGAGAATTAGTGAGTTAGATGGTTAGAAGCAGAGACCCAAAATGGTATTAAGGCCAGTAGTCCCTCCCCCAACATCTCACACAGGTAGGTGCCCACACAGCGGGAGCAGTGTGAGGAGCTTAAGTAACATTTCACTCCAGTAAGGTGGAAGCCCTTGTTACAGATGAGAGTCCAGCCATTTTTCAGCACCAAGGTTTTGTCCTGGAGCCAGCACTTCTCCGAGGCCAGAGGGAGAAATGCAGGTCAAATACTTTCTCTGCCATTAAACTGTCCATGTATCTACTGTAGCAGAAACCTAGGCGATGCATAGATGAGCTTCAGAGAGTCTATTAACTACCTGAAATTGTATGTAAAATTTTGCATTGATGTGTCTGGGCTTTTGTGGGGTTTTTTGTTTTTTTCCTTTATAGAGAGAGACAGAGCTAGTGAGCGCGGGGGTTGGGAGAGAAGGGACAGAGGGAGAGGGAGAGAGAAGATCTTAAGCAGGCTCCACGCCCAGTGCAGAGCCTGATGTGGGGCTCGATCTCACAACCCTGAGATCATGACCTGAGCCAAAACTAAGAGTCAGACCCTTAACCGACTAAGCCACCCAGGCGCCCCGGTCCATAGTATTTTTGTAGTCGCATCTCCTAAAGAATTTTCTTGCACTCACAATTAATATACGTGTATAAAATGAATGCAAATAATACATGTAGCAGTGGAAAAGCCCCCATAATCCTCACACTTAGAGGTAATAATACTGATTTATTGTGTGTATTCCCAGGCATTTCCTTAGTTCATATCACCATGTACATGTCACTATAATGCATAAAATCATATCATAGCATTTGTGACTTGCTTTTTTTCACATGGCCTATCTTCCTATCAGATTTCATGAGTATTGATCATCACTTTTTTTTTTTACTAGATTTTCCTTAAATTGTCAAGTAAATAAATAAAATAAAACAAAGTTAATGCTCTTTCCCAGACACCTCCCTGGAGGAAGTGATGTTAACAGCTTTTTTCTCACTCAAACATATGAAATGTGTTCACAGATGGAGGGATTTTTGTTTTGTTTACTAAAAATGGGATCACTATATATATATATATATATATATATGTACTCTAAAACTTGCCTTTTTCACTGGACATGGTCCTCCCTCTAGGTTAATAGATATAGAACAAATTTATGCTTTTAATGACTATAAAATATTTCATACAATTAGCCTATTCACTAGTGATGGACATTTAGAAGTGTTACTTCTGGGTTTTGCCAAGATACCCTGCTGCAGTTA
This sequence comes from Phoca vitulina, assembly GCF_004348235.1. Classification (NCBI taxonomy): domain Eukaryota; kingdom Metazoa; phylum Chordata; class Mammalia; order Carnivora; family Phocidae; genus Phoca; species Phoca vitulina. Next base: position 25,825,143 of record NW_022589705.1, read on the forward strand.
ATATCCTTGTACATAAGTCCTTGCATTCTAGTGTGCTAAAGCAAAGTGACAGGGTCACAGAGAAACTGACAAATTCATCATCATAGATTTTAACATATTACTTATAGAAGGTGATAAATCACAAAGATTTGGATATGGAAGATTTGAACAATGCAATTAAGTTTGATCTAATGGCCATACACAGAATCCTGTACCCCCAAATTTGAGAATTTTGTACATACAGAATATTTATAAAAATTGACTACTGTTAGACCATAATCAAAGTCTCAGCAAATATCACAAAACTTAATTATACTGGTCAGGTCCTTTTTTTTTTTTTTTTTTTAAGATTTTATTTATTTATTTGACAGAGCACAAGCAGGGGGAGTGGCAGGCAGAGGAAGAGGGAGAAGCAGGCTCCCCACCAAGAAGGGAGTCTGATGCAGGGCTCAATCCCAGGACCCTGGGATCATGATCTGAGCCAAAGGCGGATGCTTAACTGACTGAGCCACCCAAGCGCCCCACTGGTCAAGTTCTTTAACCACAATCCAAGTAGTTTAGAAATCAATAAGAAAAGGATAATTTAAAAATACTCAATACATTTGAAAATCTTTAAACTTCTAAATAATTCATGACTCAAAGAAGTACTCTTAATAGAAATTAGGAAATAAGTAGATTTGAAAAAATAATGAAAGTACTACTCAAACATGCAGCTAAAGTAGTAATTTATGAGAAATTTATACCTGTAAAATGCTTATATTGAAAAAAAAAACAACCTTGAAAATGAAAGCATATCCAACATAGCAAGTTAAGAAAAGTGCCAAAAACTAGTAATTACTTTAAAAGACTACAAGAGACAGACAAAAATTAAGAAAAATAAGCACATGCATTAGGAATGAAAAGAGGACCAAACAAGATACTGCAGAGATTTTAATAAAGAAGGGATCACCATAAACAACTTCATTCTAATAAATTTGAAAACTTACTACGTGGTGATGTGCTATTGGGGATCCTGTTGGGGGAACAGAAACCACACTGGATATTTCAATACAGGGAAATTAATATAATGAATTGGTTAAGCAGGTGCCCAGTGGCTGAAAAGGCAAAGAGGGGAAACTGAGGTATCAGAATTAATTAACACACAAGGAAAAATTACCTCCTTGGGGCTGAAGATGATAGGAACTTGGAGTTGGTAGGCGTTTGCTGAGTTCCAGCACCAGGAAGAAAAGGGTAGATTGGGCCCTGCGAGACCAAAGCTTAGTAAATAGCATAAATGATTTCCTGGAAAAACTAATTTGCCAAAACCAATTCAAGAAGCAACAGAAAATCGGAAATACGTACAGTCATTAAGAAAATCAGTGGTGTAGGGGCACCTGGGTGGCTCAGTCATTTAAGCAGCCGACTCTTGATTTCGGCTCAAGTCATGATCTCAGGGTCCTGGGATCAAGCCCTACATCTCGCTCTGCACTCAGCAGGGAGACTCCTTCTCCCTTTGCCCCCCAAAATAAATAAATAAATATTAAAAAAAGAAAAGAAAATCAGTGGTTTAGAATCTACTTGCAACAAAACGCAAAATTAAAAAAAAAAACAAAACAAAAAAAACCCTGCCAAACTCACATGGTTTTACAGGTAAGTTCTACCAAGTAGTCAAAGAATCAGAAATACCAGATCATGGTAATTCTTTTGTTTGGGGGATGACAGGTCAAAGGGAATGAGTTTTTTAATATCCATACCTATTACTACATTACTTTCTCTAACAGTTGTGGCAAATCACACTGCCACGGTCTCCCCATCAGTGCTGGGCATGTTGAAACAGAGCTTGGACTCTGGGCATCAGACTGGGTTTGAATCTTGGCTCTGCCATTTGCTAGCTGAGCTATTTCCTTAATTTAAGAGAAATCTATTTCTTAGCATTGTCATGAACATTAAATGATGTAAGTCCAGATAAAGAGTTCAATATGTACTAATTAATATCATCTACTATTATTGTTACCAGCATTACATATTTTGGATTTTGCCAATCTGATAGTTGAAAAATTATGTCACATTATTTGGGAATTTGTATTATCCCCATTGCCAGTGAGGTTTCTTTTTTGTTTTGTTTTGTTTTTTAAGTAAGCTCTACACCCAACACAGTGCTAGGACTCACAACGCGAAGATCAAGAGTCCCATGCTCTACCAACTGAGCCAGCCAGGCACCCCACTGCCAGTGAGTTTTAAGTTGTTATAATACAATTATTAGTCTTTTCCAGGTCCTTCTGTATATTAACATTTCCTTTGCCCATTTTTCTACTAAGTTTTATTTTCCTTAATAATTTCCATATTAGTGATATGGTATGTCACACGTCATATATGACAAATATTTTTCTAATCCATGATGGTCTTTCCATTCATTCTGCTTATGATGAATATTGCCAAAATAAAATGCTTAATTTTATGTAGTTGAATATTTCTGTCTTTTCCTCTTGGCTTCTGGGTTTCCTGTCTTGCTTAGTTTCTAACTCAAGATATATGCTAATACTTATATTAATTTATTTTTTAAAATTTAGATCTTTATTCCATATTATTGTGATGGTATGAGGATAGGGGTCTATTTTTGTTTTCTTCCAGATGATTACTCACTTCTCCCAGAAGTATTTATTAAAAAGTTATATTTATTTCGCATTGGATTAAGATTTTGAAAAAGAATGGTGAGAGTGATCTGGCCTTAGCAGATATTAACATTTAGTATAAAATCTTATAATAAAAATAGTATGGTAGTGGCATAGGAAGAATTAAATAGATTACTCAAACAGATAAAGAAATCAGGAATAGACCTAATTCATTGGGATCTTAACATATGACAACTAGTCATAGTTTTCATCAGTGTCTTAAAGGATCCATGACCCATAAAAAGACATATAGGTTGTCTGATTTTCACTGTAAAAAAAAAACAGATCTTATTTTTTCCTGTTATTTAAAAACATTTAGAAAAAAAAGTGTCAGCCTGCCTGGCTGGCTCAGTTGGTAGAGCATGCAACTCTTGACTGTGGGCTCATGAGTTCAAGCCCCACATTGGACATAGAGCTTACTTCTTAAAAAAAAAAAAAAAAAAAAAAAGAGGGCGCATGCGTGGCTCAGTTGGTTAAGGGTCCAACTCTTGATTTCGGCTCAGATCATGATCTCAGGCTTGTGGGATGGAGCCCCACAGTGGGCTCCGTGTTCAGCGGGGAGTCTGCTTGAGATTCTCTCTCTCTCCCTCTGCCCCCCCCACTCATGCACACTCTCTCTCAAAAAAAAAGAAAACTTTGTCTGAAAAACAAACATTTGATTAATGTTGGGTCTGCCTCAAACTTTTCACGGTTTTACACAGCTGAGCCATGTGTGATGTTGCTACCCTAGTGGGTCTGGAGGGTAGAGCATCCAGCCAAAGAGGATTGTTTTTAAGATCTCAGAATTTTTCTTGCTAGGGTTTGTACTTGCTTGGAACCTGTCACCCCCTCCTTTTGTCCTGTTTCTCTCTTTTGGAATGGGAATTATTGGGGAGGAAAAATAAATTTCCCTCTACCTTTCTGAGTTCTTAGCTGCGACCCCGTAATAAAAGACATCCATCCCAGAGGAAAACAAACACATTTATTAACATGTGTACCTCATCTGTACGTGGGAGATATCCAGCAAACAGAGGAGGTGGCTTTAGAATTCAGGATTAAATATCATCCTAAAAGGGAAAGGGTAGGGGGAGATAATAGGTCTCTTAGGGGAGAGTAAATGGCTTTTATGGAAGATGAATGGGTCCTTAGAAGAATAGATGGGAGGAGGTATGATAGTTTGTGACAAAGTTGGGTGTGGTGTCAATTTCTAGTCTCTCTCTCACATGATGAGTCAATCTTCCCTGATTGATAAAATTCCCAGAGAGAATATTTATGATAGTTGAGTTCCTTTTGGAAGGTCTGCCTTTAGGCAGATAAAGGGGAGTTCAGAAAAGTCCCTTCCTGCATGTGCTGTTTTTCAAGTACCTACAGCTCAAAATAATCAATGTACCAAAGTGGCATATTTGGGGTGGCATGTCCTGAACTCTGCCAGTCATATTCTGGGTGGCGTATTCTGCTACCCTTCAGAATGTCTACCCTATGCCTGTCCCACCATTGTAATTTGGAAGCACAGAATGTGTCTGGTTTCACAGGTTCACAGCTGGAGAGGAATTTTGCCTCAGGATGAATCATTCCTACCTCCATTCTCATTCATATATGATTTAGATGATAATTAGATGAGACTTTGGACTTTAGAGTTGATGCTGGAATGAGTTAGAACTTTGGGGACTGTTGAGATGGAATGGACATATTTGGCATGTGAGAAGGACATGGATTTGGGGGGCCAGGGGTGGAACATTATGGACTGGATCTTTGTCTCCTTCCATATGTTCATATGTTGAAACCTAATCTCATGATGAGATTTGGAGATGGGTCTTTGGGAGGTAACTGGGTCATGAGGATGGAGCTCTTATAATGCCATTAGTGCCCTTATAAGAAAAGACAGGAGAGAGCTTGCTCCCTCCCCTCCTCATGTGAGGATGTAATGAGAGATAGACATCTACAAGCCAGGAAGTGGGCTCTCACCAGATACCAGATATGCCAGCACCTTGATCTTGGACCAACAGCCTCCAGAACTATGACAAATGTTGTTGTGTAAGCCACCCAGTCTGTGGTATTTGATATGGCAGCCCAAGCTGACTAAAACAAATTGATTTCTGTTACTCCTCCTCTTCCTTCCCTCCCCATAAATGCTGATAGAAAAATTAATATTAGCTAATCAAACATCATTTATAAAGTGTTGATTTCATCCAGCCACTTGTGAATATTATAATAATTCTGTAAAGTGAAGAAATTTACCAGACAGCATTTTCAAGACAAATGCAGACATCTTTTTTGTTTCGAAGCAAGCCAAACCTATATAGCATTGTTCTTCCCTAACACAATGTGTTTAAAAATGGGCAAGTGGCTGGTTTAAATTTTAATAGATGTGGTTGGTTGATGATCAAAAGTTTGAGTTTTAGCATATTGGCTGCATTTGTGTCTAAATTTCTATCTCAACTTTTTCAGAGGAGCTGAACACTGCCCTTTATGTAGATTTAATTTCACACTTAAAATCAAGGTCATATGATATCACCTCTCTTTCCATAAAATGTCATAGCTTAAGTTGATTTTTAATGACCTCCAATTACTGCCCCTGAGATTTCATTAAAAAAAAAAAACTTTCAAGGTAGATCCACATGACTGAAATGAATTCTATCTTAAAAAGAAATAAGGGTCAGGAGTGTGCATACACACACACACACACACACACCCCACACTTACATCTCAGCCATTTTCTCTTTTCTTTTTTATTAACATGTTCTCAGTATTTTCTAGCCCCAGAACATGAGCCTTTTATAGACTAAGCACACCATCTGCACAAGAAGGATGGGCAAGGACAACAAGAATTTCTCAGCTTTAAAACCCAACTTGGTTCCTTCCACTTGACCGATCAAAGATCCAGAGCTGAAAATCTTCTTAAGTGATTTGGGTGGAGCAGCTTATGCTGGTCTGTTACTCATCCCGGTTCATAAACTGCCTATGACATAGTTCCTGCAAAGAACACAGTGCACTCAACAAGAGTGTTGAAATAATGCTGAATTTCAAAAGGAGAAAAACACATGGATTCTGTTTGGTGAAGGGGATGGGTAGAAAAAGAGAAGACTGCATTATTGGTATTAAAACCCAACCCAGACAATAACAATCTACCCCAAAAGTGGAAACCAGAGCTTCAAGTAGTTTCTTCATCAGAAACACAAACTTCTAGGGTCACTGCTCTTGATTCAAGATAAGTACGAGCATCTGCAGAGGAGTCTTTCCATGGGGCAGTCTTGTTATCAAATCTTAAGTGGAGAGGAGAGGTGAAAACAAAAAGCTTCGTAGCCTACCAGTTAGCCTTACAAGTAGAAGCATCTGCTGGAGCATCCAACGTGGACCTCAGGGAAATCCATCGTTCTTCGCCATTCCACTACAGTTCCAAGAGAAGGTAAATCCGCTGTTACGAGCAAATGGCAAAAAACCCAAATCTTTAGCCAGACAGTCCCCATTTTCCCTGCTTGATTTTTCCCTTTCAGCATATTCTCAGAATGCCAATGTGTGTGATAGAACTGCAAGGAAACAGGAAGTGTAGGAAGGAGTTAGGAGAAGTATGTCATGGAAGTAGGATTTGGTTTCAAGTCATTTCATGCCCTTGGGTCTGAGCAGAGCTGCAGTGGAGAAAAACGGAAGCAGCTCTTAGGAGAGAGATCTGCCTTCTCTGCAGGGCAGAGCGCTCCTCCTGCCCCCCTGCCCAGGGGCCCCTTCCTATCCATCTGCAGTGACTTCTCACCGTGTTAATGTCTGTTCACATCTTAGGGTCCTTTATGGCTCTGCTGGTACACACCCTTCTCTGTAGAACCTTTGGAACTGCCCAGTCTGTGAGTTACTGTAACCCCTTATTGAGCTCTGGTAGCACCACGGTGCACCCCATTGCTCATGGCACAAACTTATTATTTTCCCACCCCTCACGGGCAATCTATCGCCAAGTGCTGTTGACTTCACTTCCAAAACATATCCTGCTGCCCTCTGTCAGCACCTCAGTCTAGTCTAATTCATCCCAACCTCTCACATAGAACACTCCTTACTTCCCCCACCCCCCCTCCACTCACAGACCTCTGTGTCCCTCTTGTCCCACTACAGTTTGTTCCCCATATGGCTGCCGGACTGTTCTCTTCAAAATATGCTAGATCTTGTCAAACCCTCATTGAAAGCTCTACAACTTCCCAACACATTTGGTAAAGAATTTGGAATTTATTCTAAGGCCTTTATTGGTTCTTAGCTCAATCGGTAGGTTTTCTTGTTTATTCATTTTTGTCTTTAACTTTTTTATTTTTTAAGTTTTGAATAAAAAGACGATTCAGATGATTTGAAAATTTAAGTGATAGAAAAAAGTATGTATTAGTCTGTCTCCTATTCCTGTGTCTACCCAGCCCATTTTCCCCGTAGGTAATCACTTTTACAAGTTTGTCATGTTTCTTAAAATGCAAGCAAATGAGAATGTCTTCTTATTTTCCCCTTTATTACACACACAACGGTAGCACACTGTACATGGCCTGCATTTGCTTTTCTCACTTAATATATTTTGTTTCCATATCAGAATATTAGGCAGTTCCTCATTCCTTTTTTTCTCATATAGGATTCTTCTGTGGGAATATACCATAATCTATTCCACCTGCCCCTCTTAGTGAGCACTTGGTTTGTTTCTATCTCTTGCTTTACAAACAAGCTGCAATGGGTTGCCTCATGTGTAGATTCTTTGGTTTGTGTGCAGAAATATCTCAAGGAAAAAGCCCCAGAAAAAGGATTACTAGGCCACAGAGTGAATGCATTTCTAAAATGTTTCTAATAAATATTACCAAATTGTATCCTATGAAGTTGCACCTTTTTTTTTTCTTTTTTGCTCTTTCTTGCTTGGATGTTACAACTTAATTCTTTTTTATTTATTTTTCACTTATTTTTTTAATTCCAGTATAATTAACTTCCAGTGTTATATTAGTTTCAGATGTACAATATGGTGATTCAGCAATTCTACACATTACTCAGTGCTCATCACCGTAAGTGTTCTCTTAATCCCCTTCACCTATTTCACCCTTCCCTCCACCCACCTCCCCTCTGCTAACCATTAGTTTTTTCTCTATAGTTAAGAGTCTATTTTTTGGTTTGTCCCTTTTTTCCTTTTTTCCTTTGTTTTGTCTCTTAAATTCCACAGATGGAGTGAAAATCACCTGGTATTTATTTTTCTCTGACTTATTTCACTTAGCATTGTACTCTCTAGCTCCATCCATGTTTTTGCAAATGGCAAGATTTCATTATTTTTTATGGCTGAATAATATTCCTGTGTGTGTGTGTGTGTGTAAACCACATCTTCTTTATCCATTCATCAATCGATGGATAGTTGAGCAGCTTCCATATTTGGGCTATTGTAAATAATGCTGCAATAAACATAGGGGTGCATATCTTTTTGAATTTGTGTTTTCATATTCTTTGGGCAAATACCTAGTAGTGGAATTATCTTACCATATGGTAGTTCTATTTTCAACTTTTTGAGGAACCTCCATACTGTTTTCCACAGTGGCTGCACCAGTTTGCATTCCCACCAACAGAGCATGAGGGTTCCTTTTTTCTCTACATCCCCGTCAACACTTGTTGTTTCTTGTGTTTTTGATTTTAGCCATTCTGACAGGTGTGAGGTGATATCGCATGGATCACCGGAGAAATGCAAATCAAAACCACAATGAGTTATCACCTTACACCCATCAGAATGAAGGTGCACCATTTGACGCCCCTATCAACAAGGCCTGTTTTCCCACAGCTGCACCAACTGAGTGCATCATCCAACTCTGGTATTTTAGCCAATCTAATGGGTATAAATGGCATCTCAATGTAATTTTAATTTGTATTTTTCTTATGAGTCACGTTGTGTGTCTTTATACATATATAAGGACCATGTATTCTTTTGTGAACTGTCTGTTCTGCCCTTCGCCTGTTTTTTCTATTGGGTTGTTGTCCTTTACCTTCTTAGCGTCTAAGAATCCTTTACATATTAGGAAGATTAGCCTTTTATTTGTGATTATCTTGGCATTCAAAGCCCTAAGGAGCTGACCCCTCCTCATCTCTGTCCTCAGCTAATATCACTCTCCTGCCCACCTGTTACGCTCTAGCCTCGATGTTCTGTGATCTTTTTCTTGCCTGAAGGACTTTGTTTGCTGTTCTTCTGCCTGGAATGCTCTCCCCCAGATCATCACACAGCTGGCTACGACTTATTATTCAGATCTAAGCTCAAGTATCACATGGGAAAGGCTTTCCCCATATCACTCAGCCTGCAGAGGACACCCAGTTTCTCTCCATCACATCATTCAGTTTTAATTCTTTATGCAGTACTCATTCCTCACTAATATTTTTCATTTGTTTTACTTTGTTTATTGTCAGTATCTCCCTATCTAGAACGGAAGCTCTAAGAAAAATAGGGTCTGTCTTGTTCGTCACTGGATCCCCATAACTTAAAACGGTGCCTGGCGCATAGTAAGCATGTCATGCAGATTGGGTAATTAATGAATACTTTCCTCCTTTTCTTAGGCATTTCACATGTCTTTACAATGAGTGTTATCTGTCACATCCTGTAGAAAGAAGATAGAAAATAACGTTTTTTTTTAAGCTGCCAGTATGTGCCAAACACTGGACTAGGTTTTATTATACATCTCATTCAATTCTTCTGGTCACTCTGAGCTGGCTGGCATTATATCCATTTTTATCTGTAAAGAAGCTGAGACTCAAATACACCCCTAAGGAAGTTGTCCAAGAACTCACGGTTTATACATGACAATCTAAATGAGGCCAGCTAATTTCAAAGCTCATTTCTCCTCTTTTGAGAATTCTCTGGTTTTGCGGTGTGTAACATTTATTTGCTCCCCAAACTAAATGACCCCAGAGTGCTATATATTTTTATATTTTCCTGGGAAAGAATGAAGAAACTCAAAGAAACTCAAAAGATACAAATAAACTAATGTAAGAACTAGATATATTCCTGGTGTAACTCGCTAAGTCACAGAATATCAGTATAAAATAAAATAATGGTTGATGGTACAGGCCCAGTAACTGGAACATAAGTAGATATTTGATAAATATAGCCTTCTTTTTTTTCTAGGGGAGATGCTTGAAGCCAAGTCCTATTTTAAAATCATTTAGTGAAGTAGTTATTTAAAGGATTCTTGTGGTGAATCCTTTTCCAAAGCAAAGGGTCCTTTTGTGAAATGCATAAACTCCTCCTAATCTTTTTGTAAATATAGATTTTTATATATTTGGTTGGCTTAATGTGTTCTGTGAGGAATTTGTTTGCTAAGTCTAAGTGTGGGTGTGGATGTGGATGTATGTTTGGGAAATGGGTAAGGAAGAAGGGGTTTGGTTGTGCCGTGTCATAAACCTTGTTGGTCTGTTTAGAACTGTATTTTGAATGAGATGATAAGACAATAACAAATACAAGATGGGAAATCCCTAGACTGCAAAAAAGTGGCAGCTCATGTACCAGTTTCTGCTGCTACCTGTTGCCTCCTGGGTTTTTGTTTGTTTGTTTGTTTTTTTAAGATTTTATTTATTTAATTTTTTGGTGGGGGTGAGCAGAGGGAGAGAAACAAGAAGACTCCTTGCTGAGTGGGGCTCGATCTCAGGACCCAGGGATCATGACCTGAGCCGAAGGCAGATGCTTAACTGACTGAGTTACCCAGGCGTCCCCAGCGAATACTTATTGAACATTCAGTATGTATCAGGTACTATTCTAGATGCTGGGGACACATCAGTGGACAGTAGACCTGCCTTTAGAGAACTTGCATTTTAGAGGGGAAAGCAATCCAATAAACAAATGCTATGCAGAAAACTAGAGCAGGGTTAGAGTGTTGGGAATAGGTTAGGCTGCTAAGAAATGCCTTTTTGATATTGGGAGGAGGTACGCACACAGAGCACATTTGAGCAGAGACCCAAAGAGAGTGTGTGCGTTTGGCAGGCAGGGTGGTAGGGTGTGTGTGTGTGTATTTACTATCTATGAGGAAACAAGGACTGCAAAGGCCTGCGGTGGGAGCAGTATTGTTGGGGTGCTGAAGACCTGGCAAGGAGGCCATGGGGCTGCCATGTGTAGGTAAGAGAGGAAGTTAGAGGTTGGAGAATGCCAGAGCACGTAGTCTTATAGTCTTGGCAAGGACTTTGGATTTTATTCTGGATGAGATAGGAAACCATTGGAAAGTGTTGAATTGCAGGATATGATCTTAACATTTTACAAGGATCACTCTGGCTATAGAGAAGAAACTGAGATGAGAAGACCAATGGTGGCTCTTACAAAAGTACTGATGAGAACTGTGGTGATTTAGGCCAGGATAGGAGCAGCAAATTTGGTAGGAAAGGGTCAGATTTTGCACACATTTCAAAAGAAAATCTGACAATAGATGCTAAGTGATTGGATGTAGGGTAGGAGAGAAAATGCAAAATCAAGGATGACACCAGTTTTCTGACCTAAATAAATGATTGGAAGAATGGACATGCCCTTTCTTGGTAGGAATGGAAACTGCCTTGGTAGGAATGGGGTGGTGAGATTTGGTGAGTACTCCTAGATTCTGGCAAAATGTAACAGACAGTTGTTAAAACCAATAAGTAGGGCAAAGTCACAAAGTGCTGGGCCTACTAAAGGAAGAAAGGAGCTGCAAGACCTGGTCAGTGTGTACTGATAGAAGCTGGAAGAGTGTGATGGGACTGGATCCTGGGAGTGCTAGATCAAGGGGAGAATGATGGGCAGAACCTAAGATTGGATAAGAGTAAGTGTATTAGCTATCTATTGCTGCATAATAGTACTACCACAAACTGAGTGCCTTAGAACAATACACATTTATTTTTCTCACAGTTTCAGGTCAGGAGTTCCAGCACAGCTTAGCTGGATCCTCTGCAAAGCTGCAATCAAGGTGTCAGCCAAGGGTGGGATCTTATCTGAAAGCTCAGCTGGGGAAGGATCCACTTCCAAGTTCACATGGTGGTTGGTAGGATTCAGGTTCTTGCAGACTGTTGTAATGAGAGCCTCAGTTTCTTGCTGGCTGTCTCCCAGGGGCTACCCTCAGTTCTTTGCCACATGGCCCTCTCCTTAGGGCAGTTTAATACATGGCATCTTGCTTCTTCAAAATCATCAAGGGAGACAGTCTTCTAGCAAGAAGGATGTTACGCTCTTATGCAGCATAATCCCATATATCTCAGCATGTGTCTGGATCACACTCAAGGGGAAAGATCACACAAGAGTGTGAATACCAGGAGGCATGGTCATGGGGGTCACTTTGAGTCTCTTGCTGCAGAGGGTTTATTGGTATGGGAGCATTCTCCTGTGATGCAGGATTTAACACCCTGGTAAGACCGCTGAGCGGTAGTGCTAATGTGCTGCTCAGAGAAAGCAATGTCCCAAATTAAGCAAAGTAGAAATGTAAAAACTGCTGTGGCAGATGGTGGAAGAGGGACCAAAAGACTCAGAGCAGTTGCCGTGCTGGAGTGGCTACACTATGTGAGCCTGGGAAACCCCATGGCTCTGTTCTTCAGGAGGGCCCGGAGGACACTGTGCTTAACCCAAGTGATAAACAGCACACTGGAGAGAAGCTGCTGGATGTCTGCCTCAGAGGTTATGGCACTAATCAAGGCATAAGGGAACTGGCCTGGACACAGGAAAACATGGTGGAAGTGGTGAGAAGTAGGGAGATTCTGGAATGACAAGATTTGATAGGTTGAATGTGGGGTGTGAGAGAAGAGTCAAGCATGACTCTAAGGCTAGGGGGCTGAGCAATAGAAGATGGAAGGTACATTTACTGGGATGCAAAGAACTGTAAGGACAGGAGCTTTGTGGGTGCCAAAAACCAAAATTCAACTGAGTGTCTTATTAGCTTTATTCAATGATTCATGGATCAGGCAGCATCCAATCTAGGAGATAGAAAGGAGCTCCAGGAGTTGCACAAAATGAGACTTACAGGCAGAAGGGAGCAGGAACAAGGAATACTAGGCAAAAAAGCAGGTTGGTTGTTGCAAGGTTACTTTCCTTGCTGGAATGTCAGGGGTTCATAAGGCAGATTATCTAACTAGTGCTGATCGGGCAATTCCTGATTGACTGGTTTAAGATTCCATTTCTGAGAGAGCTGAAACTGTAATTAAGTCTTGGTTTGGAGATGTGGGGCTTATGCTAAGTAAGCAGCTCCATTTTGGGTCTGTCGTTTTATTTTTAACATGGAGGAAATCAAGAGTTCTGTTAAGAGTGAGATGCCCGTTAAACATTTGGATAGAGATGTGAGTAGGCAGTTTGATATATGAGTTTGGAGTATAGGAGAGGTCCAAGTACAGAGATAAAAACTTAGGAGTTATTAGCTTATGGGTAAATGGGCCATCCATGGGATTGGATGACATCACCTAGGGATTAGGTATAGAGAGAGAAGGGGTCAAATTCCCCCAGAGCATTCCTACCTTTAGGAGATGAGAGAGATAAGAAAGCCAGGGTCTGTCACAGAAATGAGAGCGAGAGAGAGAGAGAGAGAGAGAGAGAGAGAGAGATTGATCTACAAGAAACAAGCAGGGAGGGACCAGGCAATAACAAGGAGAGCTCCTTGGTAGTATCATCCGATGTCATAAGCTTCAGAGCTGGAGGTTTTAAAGAAGAGTGAGAGAATGTTCTTTGGTAGAGGCTTTATAGCAGGACTAAGAGCGGGGGCAGCTGAATGCTCAGTGTGCAGCCAAGGTTCAGATATAACAAGGCCTGAAGGGAGGGATTCCAGAAGAGGATGGGCATGTAGGGATTTTATGGATGATGGATAGTGAGATTCCTCCTCTCCCATGCCCCCCCATCCCCCTTTGCGGGCCACCAGATTCCAGTAATTTCCAGATCTTTGCTGTCTTGCACTTACCCCTATCTTTCCAAGAGAATGCCTTAGTCAGACTTATTCCTGGACTTTGGTAAAAACAAATTCTGAAGACAGGAGAGACGCAGACCAAAAGGTAGGGGGTTGGAAAGGATTTAAAAAGGGATCAAGTCCCATTAGATAGCTAGGAGTGGAAGAGGTCATGGGAATGTGTTGGGGGTTAGGGAGGGGAATGGGGTTGTTGGGAAAGAAGGGGAATGGGGATTTAGTAAAGGAAAGGTCTAGATTGATTTAGATGACTTAGATTCTTATGTGACTGGAGGGAACTGGGACAGAGAAAAAAGATAGAGAAGTCCTGCAGGGGTTATGAACTGGACTCCCTTGAATATCAAGACATGAGGAACAAATGAAAGTCCTTCTCAATAATTTCTTTGTTGAACTACACTCCTTGAATGCAGCAGTGGTTTTGGACTGGGCATGTGGGTATTGACTAGGGTAGGGTTTAAGGTAGATAAAGATACTTGGACCCTACCATATGATTCAGGTCGAGGTTCTGGTCCCCCCAGAAGAGGTAAAAACCAGATAGGCAATCCTTACAGAATACACCATGAAAGGCTCATCCAAGCCTGTTCATTCATTCATCTATCCATATATTCAATCAATCAATCAATGTCTGAAATGTCAGCTCCAGGACTCAAGGACTGTCTCATTTTCTCTTACATCTCCAACACCCAGATGAATGTTGGTTGATTCATTCATCCCACAAACATGTGTTGTCTGCCTGGCTTATGCCAAACTCTGTACCAAACACTGCTTTATGCCAGTCTATCAGGTAGGCATCTTCCTGTGCTGCCCTTAGGATCTTACTCTGTATTGAAGTCACAAATGAACAAATACATTTATAATTACAAGGTGTGGTTTTGATAAATGCTGTAAAGGAAACACACATGTTGGTGGGATAAACAGTAAGGGATGACTTGAATTAGACACCATTTATGCCCAAGCCAGAAGAATGAGACATGGCTGCTCAGAATGAATATTTACTTTTTAAGCAAAGACAACAGCATGTGTGAAGGACATTAAGGACCAAAAATCTTGATAGTTTTTGAGGAGCTAAAAGAAAGCCCACAGAGTTATTTACTGATGAGAAATAAGAACTTAACCAGGTCTTACTGACACTTTCCCCCAAAATACTCCTTTAGAATAGATATTAACAAACGTTCCATAACAAAAAGTATGCTGGCAATGTTTTCTTTTAACAATAAGAAAATATTTAATATTTATAGTAATTAGTTTATTATTTGCCTTTTAGTTTGGTTTATGGTATTTATCAACATAGTGAAACTAATCTTTTTTCTTGGATGTTACATTTATTGAACTTTTCACTAATGGTTTCTGCCTTTGGGGTCATCCATAGAAGGGCTTTCCTATCTCAGAATTACATGATTACTTATATTCTCTTCCAGGACTTTTATGATTTAATATTTTACATTTAAATCTTTAATTCTTCTGGATATTTTCAGGTGTATGAGTCTTTGTTTTCTTTTTTTTTTTTTTTTTAAGATTTTATTTATTTGAGAGAGAGAGAATGAGAGAGAGCACATGAGAGGGGTTAAGGTCAGAGGGAGAAGCAGACTCCCTGCTGAGCAGGGAGCCCGATGCGGGACTCGATCCAGGGACTCCAGGATCATGACCTGAGCCGAAGGCAGTCGCTTAACCAACTGAGCCACCCAGGCACCCTGGGTCTTTGTTTTCATTGTCCCGCAATAAAGCAGAATGCTTTTCTTTATACAGGTCCTCATTTCTTACTATATTAATTACTGGACTTTTTAAATTTTGTTGTTTTGCTACTGTGAATGAACTCTTTTTTTTCCATTGCATTTTATAGCTGGTTATTGTGGGTGTTTGGGAAGAAATATATATATATACACACACATACACATATATTTATGTATATATATAAATATATATAATTATTATATGCTTTTTAAAAAATATTTTATTTATTTATTTGACAGAGAGAGAGTGAGAGAGGGAACACAAGCAGGGGGAGTGGGAGAGGGAGAAGCAGGCTTCCCGCTGAGCAGGGAGCCCGATGTGGGACTCGATCCCAGGACCCTGGGACCATGACCTGAGCTGAAGGCAGATGCCTAACGACTGAGCCACCCAGGCGCCCCTATTATATGCTTTTTAACAAGAATATTGTGACTAGTCACTTGACTGAGATCTCAGTTCTGTAGTCTTCTGGTTGATTCTGGTTTTTCAAAAGTTAAAATTTGCAAATAATATTATTTCTTTTAATCTGGAAAGGCTCAACAGGGTTTCTCATTGTTTTAATTGTATTTCTTTGACAACTGTTGGGGATGAACATCTTTTCAGGTGTTTGTTTTCCTTTGAACATCTTTTTTTCCTTTGAACATCTTTTCAGGGGGTTTGTTTTCCTTTAGTGAACTGCTAGTTCACATCCCTTCCCAGTTTTTCTATTTGGTATTTGTAACGTTTTTATTGATCTGATAAAATTATTTGAAATTCATTTCCAAGTTAAAAATAATTTCTGCCTAGAGAGGAAGAGTCACCTAATGTCAAATATAAACGTTAGCACGTGCGAGGTCTAGAAAGGTTGAGAATCATTGCTGGAAGCTACATGCCTGCAAACTGACTTTGACTTTCTGTCCCTTGGTCCTTAAAATCCAATGCGAGGTGGGTAGGTGGGTAGATGACCAATAAAATCCGTGCCCAGAGCAGGGGATGTGCTATTCCAATTCAGCAGCCCGGACTGTGGTTGGCCCCACTGGGCCCCTCCCTTTCTGCACACCGGGTGGTCTCTCCACCCCCCAACACTGCCTGGTTTGAAGGGATTATTCAGGATCAATATTTGAAATAGTTGTATTTTTTCCTAACTGGAGTTAAGTTTATGGGCTTTTTTTTATTTAACCACCAAACACCAGAAATAAAAATCTGGAAGAGGGCCAGTTTGACTGGGAGCCAGTACACTTTCTCATAGCCAAGGAGCTCGCCCTTCATCCTCGTTGTTTTTTCCCGAGTTACTGACATTTCCTTTCAAAAGCTGATTCCCCAACTTCTCAAATTCTTCATCCGTGTCGTTCAGTCCCCAAATGATTTCCAGAGATCCTGCCCTCCCAGTCCAGCCCCCCCACCCCCACCCAGGCCCCGCCCGGCCCCGCCCCTGACACCTGAGCTGTAATTGGGGCCCGAGCCACGTGACCTGGGCTCGAGCTCTCAGGCTCTTGGGGGAGCTTTAATTACCGTCTCAGCAAATGCAGAACCAGGCCCCAGTCAGCGGGGGAGGGGGCAACCAGAGTATCTGATCCATCCAAAGGCCGGTCCGCGGAGGGAGAGACGGGGGTGGGGTGGGGGCGGGTTGGTTCGTACTAACTTCTAAGGGCTGGAATAAATCCATGCACAGTTCATCACTTATCCAACACGTATTGAGCACCAACTGTGTACTGGGCGCTCTCCCAGGCGCTGGAGAACAAGACTAAACCGCCCCTGGTGAAACTGACTGCCTGGTGGGAAAGACAGGCATGAAATAAATAATTCAACTTCACAGATTCAATAATTACAAGTGTGAAAGCTCTGCTTAGGCAAGTGGGAACGATTTCATGGCCTCGCTTTGAATCCTTTGAAAGGATTCAGAGGAACAGCAACAAGCCGGCCCCCAGGGATTTTTGGTGGCGGTTCCTTTCTTATGCCGCCCACATTTAGGGATGGGCAGTCCTGAGAAAACAGAGGGCCCTGACAGGGAAGGGAGATCTGAGGGGGATGGGTACGGAGCCGCAGGACGTCAGAGGAGCCGCTTTGCCTCCCTCCTTGGGAAACTATCTGGAGGTGCACCCCGGCGCCTCTCATGACCTCTCACAGCACTATGGGGACGGTCCGCGACGGGCCGGACCATCCCAGTTGGCCTTGGAAGTCAGCTCTGAGTCAGCTGTCGGTGACCCGCAGGGCTAGGGCTCCTCCCCTCGTCTCCCCACTCCTTCATGCTCAGAACTCATGTTCCAGATGGACTCAGCTGGCAAGGGTTTGAGACGTGTCTCAGCATCTTGTGATGTGTTCCTGAACCTCCGGCCCCGTGTGGGGTGAGTCACTGGCTCTGACTCGCTCCCTGCTGCTATTGGCCTCTTCTTCCTGGGTCCATAAACCCAAGCCCATCAGCTGAGAGCAGACCACCAAGTCCCCGTGGCCAGGCCTGGAGGGGACAGCTCTGCAGTGAGGCACAGCTGGTTGGCCCTGCCCTCCAGAGATTCTTTTCTCCCCCTTGTTCTCTGGGCTGATTCTTTCTCCCAATTCATTTGTTGAGGGATGAGGGTAAAAGCACCCTCACACTGGGTCCTTCTCCTTCCCAGCTCTCTTCACCCAAATTCTGTGATACCTGGGCTAGGGCAGTGAACACAGCTAGGAATGCTCCCAAGGCAGAAATCTTGCTGTTCTATCCGAAAGGGTGGATTTCCTTTCTGTCAACCTGGTGTAGGCGTTGAGTGGGTGAGATCTGGAAATGGGAGGAGTGGGAGCTATTGTCCTGTGGTTAAGGGACCGTCTGGATTCAAATCCTGACACTCTCACTTCCCAGCGGAATGGCTTGGGGCAAGTTTTCTGTAGCTTGGTTTCCTTATCTATAGTAGATTATAAATAAGCAGTAACTCCTAAGACTATTGTGAAGATAAAATGAGATAAAACATACAGATTTTTAAGAAATTCCTGAAATATGTATTAGTAGTAATGTTGTTGTTGATATTACAGGCTCTTAGCGAGGTTCCTTTTTGTAAGCTTTTGCCATGTCAGGTTGGTAATAATGATTTTTATGTGTGGTCTCCCTTTTTCTGCCTTTTTAGGATCAGTACTCCAAAATAGCTAGTCTGATATCTTCCCCCCCACCCCCCATTTCTGCCAACCCAGACCAATTAGCACTTGGTTATACTGATTCCTTTGCCCTGGTGCCTCTAGGCTCTGGTTCATCAAGGTGTGGGTGAGGGCTTGGATAGACTCCAAGTCTTCTTTTCTCCCCAAGCATGAGGGCTTGCTCCTCTATGACCGACCCCCAGGGAAAGCCTGTTTGAATCATCCATCCATTGATCCATTCATTTGCTCATTTATTCCACACACACGATTGAGCGTCTACTATGTGTCAGGTACTGTGAGAAGTGCTAGTTCTAAAGAGATGAAAAATGCTCAGTTCCTATGCTCAGGGAGCTCGAAGTCACAGGCAATTATACTCCTGGTGTTGAAGTGATGTTATGAAGGTAGATGTGGGGTGCTTTGGATACACCAGGACGGTACCTGACCTGATGCTGGGTGTGGAGCTTGATGGTGTTCTCTGCTGGATTCCACAAGATTAGGAGGATTTGCCCAGATGAAATGAGGGAAGGGCATTTCTGGCCAGGAAAACAACATGTGCAAAGGCCTGGAGAGGAAAGAGAACGCTAGTCAGAGCTTGGTGTGGATTTAGTGGCCTCTTCCAGGAAGGGGAGGGGAGCAGAGCCTAGAGGTGGGGTAAGGGTATGTCAGGAGAGCATCTGGGCTACTCTTTAGCTTTTTCACTGATGATCTGGATCTGTCACATTTACCTTGTGGTTTCCCATTTAACATTCCATCTCAAGTGGTTCTCAAAAAAAAAAACGGAGTTAATTTTAATAATTTTCACATGGCCTATAGAAGGCTGGGTTTATATTTTCCATGGTGTTATGAATATGTTTTCACACTTCTGGTTCAACACGATAGATTGAATACATGTGTTCATCCCAGATGCCTTGTAAAAATATCACCAGAATGAGAGCAGAGGAGAAAAAAACAGATATAAACAGAAAAGAGGAGACAATAGCAAATGAGAAATGCCAAGAAATTCTTAAAATATGAAAATCAGATGAAAGCACAAGAGAGCTAGGGGTGTCTTAGATTGGGTTCTCCGTGAAGCAGACCCCGAGACGGGGATGTACTACAGGAAGTTTCTGGGACATACACCTGCAGAAGGGCGGGAGAAACACGGCTGTGCAGAGAGTCAGTCACAGTGGTCTCAGCTGACCTCACTGGAAGCTCTTCGGAGGGGTCCCAAATGGAGGCCAAGGCCTCAGACCTTTGTACACCTCCACGGACCAGTCATTGGATGTGGCTGACCCTGGAAGGGAGATACCTCTGGGTGAGTCTGTCCCTTCATCCAGGGCCGATCCCTGGGAAGGAACTCAGCTGTAAGCCTTCACCAGCCCAGCAGCAAGGAAATGAGAGCATCGGTCAAAATGGGAGCGTCAGGGCGGTGTGTCCCAATACTCATTACAAAGAGATTCAAAGGAGTAGCAAGCCCATTCACACCACAGAGCCGGGGAGAGGCTCAGGAAGTGGCAGTGCAGGAGCCTCTGAGGGTTGGGGGGGGGAGGCGTGGGGCTGAAAACAGAGACATTGTCTCCAAGTATATATGAGGAGGTTCCTACCTCTCCCCAGCCTTGGAGAGGACTGAAGGTTTACTGTGGTGGATTAACCAGAAACATTCCAGTCCCTGAGACAGTAGATATGGCAAGGGGTAGAGGAGGCCCCTGAAACTGCAAAAGGTGGGGACAATCTTCTGAAAACAGGGGTAATTCCATATTCAGAATGGTGAGACCTCCAACCCCCACCCCCCACCCCCCAGCTCAGCTCACAGAACTCCCACACTTGGGCTTATGGAGACCCAGCAGGAGTCTAGACAGGAAATTCATCTCTAGGGAGATTGGCCAGCCCAAGAGAAAAAAAAACCTACCATACTGAGATCTGAGGGTTCTCAACTAAAAAGGCCAGCCAGTCACCTTATCACTTGCATGCAGATCACCAGGCAATATACCTCACCTGTGGTCACATAGCTTTTAATCAGTTTTTTAGTGCCTCACTCTCAAATATGGTCAGAAAGTCAATGATGATACTCATATACTTGGGGAAAAACTCAAATTGAAAGACAGTTATGAAAGCAGATAGATGGCAAAAAGAACCTGGAGGAAACAGAGTGCAGGAAGCAAAAGGAAACTAACAAAATAAAACAACAAAAATCTTCCAATGTCCTCAAAGAGATAACAGATGATGTTGCATTATTAGAATGAGAAACAGATGCTATAAAAAGGAATAATTAAACAATACGAAAAATGATCTCTTGTTTATAAAATGCAATCGATAATAAAAGATGGCAGAGTGGGATGGGTGTCTGCTCCACAAAGTTATTCTGGGTGCATCAGACAAAGACTCCGCCATCTTTAGTGCGTAGCTTCCAATGTCAGCCTGGGGAAGAGAAAGAGGAGCTCTCCAGAGGGTTTTCTGGATCGGGTCTGTAAGTGGTGGGCGTCATTTCTGCTCACATTCCATCAGCTAAAACTGATAAACTAATCCTCTAGCTTTGTGCTTAGGAAGAAAAAGCATCAGTTTTGAGGGACAAGTTGTTGTCTGCCACAGGAAGTGCTGAAAAGAAAGTCAAGGAAGCCTCACAGCAGGCCTGGAGGTTAACTAGTCCAGACTGAAACAGGCAGATGGAAGTCTCCAGGAGGGAATATCTGTAGGAACAAAAGGAACTGAAAGAATATCAGACGTTTAGCTGAAAAAGGAGGTTGAATTCAGAGGGTTTTACAATGCTTTTGTAACTGTAGGAAGAAGTTATGATAGTGAAATAATGAGCAACGGGTAAAAGGGAGGAAAATATTACCTCTAGAAACACCAGTGAAAGAAGGAAATGTAATCACGTGACATTTCATAGTAAGAGGAAAACTAAATAGTGATTTAACCAAAACTTTAAAAATATCAGGCAGGGCGCCTGGGTGGCTCAGTCGGTTAAGCATCTGCCTTTGGCTCAGGTCAGGATCCCAGGGTCCTGGGATCAAGTCCCGCATTGGGCTCCCTGCTCAGCGGGGAGTCTGCTTGTCCTTCTCCCTCTGTCACTCCCTGTTCCCCCTGACTCGTGTTCTTTATCTCTCTCAAATAAATAAATAAAATCTTTAAAAAAATATCTATTTTGGAAGGATGAAGTAGGATGAAGGATAATAAGCGATAGAGCTAAATCCTCATCTTCTGTATAAAAAGTCAGCAGATCATATGTGGAAGTATTGACTTGGGAGGTAGCAGTATAACCCTACTGGTTAGAAATATGGAAGTAAATACCATACAAAGTAGCAGAAACCACTTAAGAGGAAGATAAAGGAAATGGAAGGAGTAGGCAGGGGACTTCGGTAGTTGTTGTTTATAAACCTTGTAATATGATTGGACTTTGAAAACCTTGTACATGTATTATTTCCAAAATAATGACATAAAAAGTCCATGGATAGGACCAGCTTCAGGCATGACTGGATTCAGGAGCTCATACAAAGTTATCAGGACTCAATTTCTCAGCTTCGCTTTCCCTGTATTGGCTCTGTTTTTAGTTAGGCCCTCTTCATGGGGCACAGGACTTCCTGGCCCCTCTGTTTTCTTTTCCTTCTTTCCTTCTTCTTTCCTTCCTTCCTTCCTTCCTTCCTTCCTTCCTCCCTCCCTCCCTCCCTCCCTCCCTCCCTCCCTCCCTCCTTCTTTCTTTCTTACTTTGTAATTAAAAAAGGTTTTAACTGTGATTAAAAACACATGAAATTTGCCATCTTCATAATTTTAATTGTACAGTTTAGTAGTGTATATTCACATAGTGTGTATTCACCTTGTTGTGCAACAGATCCCCAAAGCTTTGTCATCTTGCAAAATGGGAACTCTATACTCATTAAACAACAACTCTTTATTTCCTGCCCCCCCCCACCCCCACCCCCGGCTCCTGGCAACCCACCATTCTACTTTCTGCTGTTTTCTTACAGCTATTTGTGCCAGCAGAAAGACACCTCCCTTTCCTGATAATTCCGACAAAATCCCAGGATCAAGGTCCACTGAACAGACCAGGGCTTGACCAGCATCCCCGAAACAAATGGCCTGAGGGTCAGGGGTGAGTGGCTGACCAAGCAGTGCTGACAGTGGAAGGGGCAAGAGCTCCCAACAAACAGAACCAATGGAGTCTCCACGAAGCCCCAGGCTGGGCAGGTTGTGGGACATCAGGTCCCCACGCCCCGCCCCGGCTTAGACCCCTCCTTGACTTAGAGGCTTACCTGTACCTCCATGATCTTCCAAGCAGGCAAGACTATCTCAACTCTCCATGGGATTCTTTTTTAAACCTCTTTAGTATAAGCTGTTTTTAAAAAAGATGTATTGTTTGGATAAGTCGAAAATTGTAATTATTAGTAAGGTTAACCTTCTTTGAAATGTTCATTAGTTACGTGTGTTTTTTTAATGACTTGTCTGTTCGTGCTCTTTGCCTATCACATATTATTATTAAACGCATTTATCAGCTTTCTCAATTCTGATAAATGTGCAAAAACACATTAAAAAATATTTCACGGAACCTTGTACAGGACTTTAGAGAGTACCGAGTAGTGTGATTCTCATTTTACAAAAAAGACAACTAAAGCGTCGACAGGTGAAGTGTCCAGCCCGCTCTAGAACCCTGCTAGTCATGGATGAAGGAACAGAAAATCTGGTCTGATCCTCCACCTGTTAGATCATGCTGCCTCTTCAATCATGCCTCAATTTCATTCCCCCAAAGTCACATTTCCTGCCCCATCATCATATTCGGGGATTACAGAGAGCCTCTTTTATTTTCCCACAGTTTGCAGCATTTTTAAGAGACTGAGGATAAATAGCTGAGAAGATTTTAAGCTAATTTGAGGTCCCTTGTGATTTCATGCTAGAAGGTTGGCATGCCCCCAGCAACACCTTGCAAATCTCCACTGCAGCTAGCCCAGTAGTGGGCTGAATTCTGCCATTTAAATAATACAAGTTACAGTGAAAAAGGAGATTAGTCTCAAAGCCCTGTCAAGGAAGGAGAATGAACATTTTGCAGGGAGCAAGCTGCTGATGTTTTGCAGGGGGAGAGAGGGAACACTGCACTGTAATGTTGTCCCCAGTGCCTCCCTGCTTTGCAATCCTGGGTTCTCACGTAGCTCCTGACCACACAGGAAACTGAAAATACCCGGATTGCCATGAGGCTGCCTGCGCCCCTCCCGCTGTTCTCACTTGGCATTAGTGATGTGGTCACTGCGTGGGTCACAGCAGATACCATTTGTAGAAGAGTAACAGGAGGTTTTAGAGTTTCAAAATGTAAACTGAACTCTAAGGAATATGAAGCACAGGGCAGGATTTTCTGTCGCTGAGGAAATCTCTTTGTCCAGAGTAAACTGAAGCAATTGTGTTTTGTTGACTCTAAGTTTCAAGAGTAATCAAGTATCTACTACAGTTTGGAAGGCAAACTGCTAAACTCTGTGTTCTTATCTGTTAACTTTGAGTTTCTTTTTTCCTTGACAGTGTGCACAACTCCAGCGATAATGGGTCAGGCAGTGACCTCTACTAGGCTGCTGGTGGGAGGAGAGTAGAAGAATGTTTTAAGTGTGGAAATCGAGAGGCTTAGAACTATTGAGAGATGGGACTGGAGCTTTAGACGGTTGAGGCAAAAGGGCCGGGTTCGAACTAATAATGCTAGGTAGAGCAGTGGGTGTGTATCAGGCATTGTGGGGAATCCGTGATGGAACACCACATGGCATAAGAACACATTATCAATATATTGTCCAGGGGAAAAAGCAGGCTACAAAATAATCTGTAGAGTATTAGCCCAATAATGTACATATATTTATGCATAGAAAAAAAGTCTGAAAGAAAATACATCAGGGTGTTAATAGTAGTTATTTCTGTATGGCAAGAGTATAGGTGGTTTTAATTTCATTCTTTGTGATGTTTCAAATTTTTTTTTCAAATTCTCTACAACTATAAATTTTATTTTCTTTTATTTAAGATTTTATTTATTTGACAGAGAGAGGCACAGCGAGAGGGAACACAAGCAGGGGGAGTGGGAGAGGGAGAAGCAGGCTTCCCGCTGAGCAGGGAGCCCGATGTGGGGCTTGATCCCAGGACCCTGGGATCATGACCTGAGCCAAAGGCGGACGCTTAACGACTGAGCCACCCAGGCGCCCCTACAACTATAAATTTTATAATCAGAAAAAAAAAATGTGATTTTTAAAAAGCAGTTATCAAATTTCAATTCTTGTTTCATTTGTTCATTTAAGTCTTTTTTTTTTTTAAGATTTTATTTTTAAGTAATCTCTCGACCCAACATGGGGCTTGAACTCACAACCCCGAGATCAAGAGTCACATGTGCCACCCACTGAACCATCCAGGTGCCCCTGATTCTTGTTTTAAAATTAAGATATGAGGGGCTCCTGGCTGGCTCAGTGGGTGGCGCATGTGACTCTTGTGATTCTGTTTCTATGTCTATATATATATCATACATGATATTACTGATGATATATATATATTACTTCCTACCTCAAAGAGTTGTTATGAGGGTTAAATGAGTTCTTACATTTAAAGCACTTAGAACAGTGTTGCATGCGTTTCTTACTATCATTGTCA
This sequence comes from Phoca vitulina, assembly GCF_004348235.1. Taxonomy (NCBI): domain Eukaryota; kingdom Metazoa; phylum Chordata; class Mammalia; order Carnivora; family Phocidae; genus Phoca; species Phoca vitulina. The sequence goes on from NW_022589705.1 coordinate 25,850,011, forward strand.
TCATTACTTTTATCATTAAAAATTCTCTCAAATTCTCTTATCCAATCTTTAAAAATGCACAGGCAGAGGCAAACCTAGGTCAAGCATTTTAATGCCTGCATACTTGGGACTCTAGTCCAAACACGTGTCTAAGATATACCAACAAGACCCCAAGAAGAGCCTCAGCTGGGCCTCCCAGGGCTCACAAGCACTATCTCGGAAGTAAACAGAAGTAACTCAAGATTGATTTTGTCCTTAGCTATTAACCAAATTAGCCAAAGTGTAAAGTTAAAACAAGGAAAAAAATTAAAATATAAGGGAAAGAGAATTCTTTCTACCTTAACCCTCAAATCACTTTCTGCTCTGACCCTTGATCTCACTGTGTCCTCCAGATGTAAGCCACCTTGTGAAACTTCACATTTGTATCTTCTCTCTTGCTCCTCATCCCTCACGCTCCTCACACCCCTCCCCTCAGCCAGCACCCCACTCTCACTTCCAGGCCCGGCTTTAACCACTGACGTCCACACAGATGAGGCTGGATTCCACACCAGCCTGCCCAGCCCTGACCTCTCGGACCCCTGAGGTCCTGGGAAAGGGAGCCTGAACCCGACCCCGCTCAGGAGAGTGAGAAGTTGTGGTGAGATGCCCCCATAGGACCTGCTCCCAGGCTGGCCTTATCCCCGTGTGGGGGCTGGGATTTCCTGCCCGGAAACACTAGGCCTGGACACAATGGGGGTTATCAGTCACCATCGGGGGATCAGGACCACAGTGGGAGCCCTCTACTTAGCTCTTGGTTTTCCAGGCCTTTCCTGTGTGAATCTTTACTTCCGTGGAAGCTCTTGTTTTGGTCTTTTCCAAGATGGAAACCCTGCCCCCAGCTTCCTACCCCTCTGTCATCGTGGGTCAGCTACCTTTCCCTTCCCATGCTTTCCAACTTTGGGTCTAAGTTAACTTAAACTGATAATTAACAGAGCCTAGGTAAGAAAGTGTTTCCACTCTTTCTAGATCTTTTTTTGTTCTTTGTTTAAATTATGGGTGAAATTGATGTATTAGCTTAATTGGCTTCCATGATGATGATAATAATTCCATCAACAAATTATATCAGTATTGAGGTTTAAGTTCTTAATCTAAGAGCTCATTTGCCTTATTTAACAACCCTAAATAGAAGGTCTTTCTATTTTGCTAAAAACAGAAGTATTTTAAAAAATGAAATGATACAAGAAAACATTTTAAAGGAGGCATAATTTATTCTGTGGCAAGTCTTAATATAAACAGCAGAATTGCTTTTAAAATTTATGTTGCAAAATACTAGCTATCATTTACTAATACTTATGTATCAAGTGGCTTACTCATGTGAGCTCATTCAGTCCTCAGGACCACCTATTTTATGAATGACAAAATTGATCCTCAGAGAGGTTGAATAACTCACTGAGATCACTCCGGATGTAAATGTCAGAGCTGGGTTTTGAACTCAGCCTGTGTGACCACAAAGTGTGTGCTTTTGACCCCACACTATACTGCTGCTTCCCAAAGAAGCTGCCACCACTCACATCTAGCAGCAATCCCTAATACGACTGTAGTTCTTGGACATGGCTTTAGGTCTGAAAGCTTGTCTCCCATCTGTACCAATCCTGACCTCAGCTTCTCAGAACTCACCACCCTTGCCCACAGGACCTTAATGGCTCTAACTTCAGAAAAGATGATGCTGTTTATTCCCATGAGCGCTCCTATAATTCAAACAAAAAACTAAACTAGACCACAAAGAAAGTATCCACAAGTTAAACAATGGTATGATTTTCCTGATGTGTATCTCTGTGTATGTGATAATATATATGATATGATAGCGGATTCTTTCCAAACAATTCTTAGGTTGTTCTGATTTTTCTGGAATATAAGCACCATGTTCATCTACCTGTTGGGGAATTGAGTTTCGCCAACTCCTCCTTCCCAAGTAGGTTGTGGGAAAAGAGAAAGCAAAGAAAAGGAAAAGAAAGGAGGAGAAGGAGATGGAGGAAGAAAATTACATCTACTCAGAAATGGGAACAAAACCAACCAAGAAAGAGTTGCTGTCCCCTCCCTCCAGCTGGGTGATTCCTGAGTAGGCTTCCCTCTGCCCTCCCATGCAGGAGGGTGAACTGCTGTGGGCTGTGAGCCCCCCCACAGGGGGGAAGGAGTACCCATGTCTGAGGGACCCTCCCAGAGGGAGGCCTGCTCTGACTCAGCGGGGAGCGGGCCAGACTTGCACCTCCCTGCTTCTCCTTGGATTCCACCGGGACCCATCTTACAATGACTCAGATTAGCTCTCACTGCCCTCAAAGTCTGAGGAATTGTCAGTGCCTGCTGTGGGTTAACACCCCAACAGTCAATTTAAATGATTTAATTAATTTTTGTGACATCCAGCCGGCCTGCCTGAGGGCGGACCCCTGAGGTCATGATGACACGTGTGCCTGCGGCTGCCCGGACCTCTACAGTCTCTGGGTCTCCACAGGACCTCGGGTCACATTCAGGGCCACTGGTTGCACTTCAAGGAGCGATACCCCCAGAACACGGTCCATGGGAGAACCCGAGGGGAGGGTCCTGGGCACTTTTCAGGAAAGGATGGCAGCTCTGCCGTCCGAGGAGCCATGTGCTGCGCTCCTTGGGTGAGATGACCTCATGCAAGCAAGTGCCTCCGGTCTCCACCCAGAAAAAAAGCAACTGTGGGTCCCTTTGGAGTACCGTGAAAGCCATGTGCCTTGGGTGAGCTCAGAGGTTTTCCAGGGGAATCCAAATGTGTCTACCAAGAGATTGCCTAGAGACTTCCGAGTTTTGGCTAGGAAGCCTTCTTCCCATGCCTCACATAATTTGCTCAGGGTTTGTGAAGTTCATGGCCTAGGAGCTCTGGGGTGACTCTCAGTGTATTGGGGAAGCACTGCTATCCAGCAAGTCCTCAGAGGTCATGTGACCTGGACAAGGTAAAAGTCCAGTGCTGGACTCCAGTTCTGCTTCATCCAAGTAAATGGCTTCAGTTCAACCATGATGAAGAAATTTGGCTTACTCTATGGGGACTGCTTTGTCAGCCAGAGGCAGACAAGTTGGATGACCGATGATGTCGACTCACTCGGGTCTCAGGCTCATGGGTGGCCCAGGAGTGAGGTATAGGAAGGGCTGCTCCCATGGTTACTAAGAACACTGCCACCCCTGCTTCTGTCCTTCCTTCTGCCCACTCCTGTCTCCTAGGACCCCTTTGGGGGCGGCCCAACACCACCTTCCCCTGTCTGGGGTGAGGGTGAGGGGTATCCCCCCTGGGTCAGCTGGCTTGGCCCAGCCCACCATCTCAAAGTTCAACACATGCATTATTCAACACCAGGCTGAGGGCTTGTGGCTGAGAGGAAAGAGCCCTCTGCCTCCTCCCTGGCCTCCTGGCTAAAACTGCTCACTCACACTAGACAGCAGGGTAAAGTGTGCCATCCTCGACAATTAGGTCCTGAGCCGTTTGATTCCTTGTCCTCAGTTCTCAGATCAGTAAAGTTCCAGATGTGATTAAAAATAAAACAGGAAAAAATGGCTTGGAAGACAAAGGAGATTTGTTCCCGCTTCTCTAGATGAAGGATAATTTTAAGGACAGGGCCTGGTCTCTAAGAATTCTTTCATTTAAATAATGTGTGCTTTGGGAAGACATAATCTTTTCAAAGATAATTTTTCACTGCCTTGAGCAAAGTGCTGTAGCTTCATTTGGCAAATGGAGACATTGGGAAATAGAGGTAAAACTATTTCACAGCTTCATATAGGAAATAAAGACAGGACTTGAAGTTCTTCATAGTTTATAATTCTGTCATATTCCTCGAGGAGGAGGCCAGGGGACTGGAGGTCAATCAGTTGTAAAAACGTGTGTCCCGGACAATCAATGTTAGGTTTGCGGCAACATAAAACAAAAGCTTTACAAATGAACTTGGACCTAGCAGCTCCACTTCTAGGAAGCTCTTCTGGGAAATTGATGAGGGCTGTGAACAAAGATACTGTTAATGATGTTCATCACAGGGCTGCTTTTAATACCAAAAAATTAGACACAGCCTGAGTGTTGAACAATAGGGATTCCATAACTGTGATTCATCCATTATGTACCATTGAAAAGGATGCTGTGGAAGTGTAATGTCAAACAAACAAGGTATTGTTACATGAATCAGGCAGCATGTGTAGTATGACCCCAGTTTTAATTTTTAAAAAATGTATATGTCTCAGAAAAATATTAGAGTGATATTATTCCTGGGTAGTTTAAATTTTTTTCCTTTCCATTTTCTAAATTCTCTGCATTAAATATGAATTTGATTTTACTAAAAATACATAGTACATGTTACAAAAATAGTACCTCGGAAGATAACTAAAATTCTAAGTCCTGGGTGAGATAGAGTATGGCCACTTACTGATTTTACTCAACAACCTTAGCAAGGACCTAGATAAGTCATTTAATTTGTCTCCAAGGCTTAATGTTTCTTCACCTGCCCACCACCCAGCCTTGGGATGGGGCCACAAACTCCTGCTGGGACTTATCTCTCAGAGTTTAATAGTTTTATGAACACCTTATATGTTAGGTACTACTTGCAGGCTCCATACATTACCTTCCATGACATGTGTAACAGGAGGCGGTAAGAATAACAATAATAATAGCTGAAATTGATTCACTGGTTTCTATTTATTTTTTGTTTTTTTAAAGATTTTATTTATTTATTTGTCGGAGAGACAGAGAGAGAGACTGAAAGAGAGAGAACACACAAGCAGGGGGAGGGGCAGAGAGAGAAGCAGACTCCCCACTGAGCAGGGAGCCCGATGCGGGGCTCCATCCCAGGACCCCAGGATCATGACCTGAGCTGAAGGCAGACGCTTAACTGACTGAGCCACCCAGACATCCCCACTGGTTTCTATTTATCAGGCACCATGTAAAGCATTTTACATATATTAACTCACTTTCATTTCTCTTTGACTCCTCTCTTTCTCTCAAGTGTCTCAATGGATCTGTCAGCAGTGGATCCTGTCAGTTCCTCCTTCACAATATGTATAAATGCCAATCATTCCTCGCCATCTCCTCTACCATCTCTTGAAGGCTCCTGACTCTTTTGAGCCTGAGCTACTGGGCCTCCCAATTGGTCTTCCTGCTGCCGCCTCCCTGCAGTCTTTTCCAATGGAGAAGTGTGTTAAAATGTAAATCAGATAATTTTACTAATCTGCTCAAAATCTTCTGATGGTTCCCTTCCTGCTCAGATGAAAAACCAAATTTCTTATAACAATCTATAGGCTCTACATGATCTTCCCCACTCTTCCTTTGTATGCCCCTAAATAAAACACCTTCCCCTCTGACCTCATCTTTTGTCCTACATCTGTATCACTTAGCTTTGCTCTGAACTGGCTTTCTTTTCTTCTTTTAAAAATTTATATACTTTTGGGGGCGCCTGGGTGGCTCAGTTGTTAAGCGTCTGCCTTCGGCTCGGGTCATGATCTCAGGGTCCTGGGATTGAACCGCTAGAGCTCCGCTTTGGGCTCCCTGCTCCGCGGGAAGCCTGCTTCTCCCTCTCCCACTCCCCCTGCTTGTGTTCCCTCTCTCGCTGTCTCTCTCTGTCAAATAAATAAATAAAATCTTTAAAAAAAATTTATATACTTTTAAATAAAAATTGTATACATTTAAGGCAAAAAACGTGGTGATTTGATATACATACTCATAGTGAAATGATTACTGCCGGCAGGCTAATGAACATATGCTCACCTACTTGTCATTTTTTATGTGTGTGATGACTGCCCTTCATATCTACTCTCTTGTGTATTCCCAGTGTTCAGTACGGTTTTATTAAGTATAGTCAACCTGCTTATCTACTATACCTCTAGACCTGTTTACCCTACCTGATTGCAACTTTGTGCCCTTTGGCCAGTATCTCCCCACTCCACCCCCCTCAACTACCCCAACCCTGGCAACCACCTTTCTACACTCTGCTTCTCCGAGTTTGATGTTTTTTGTTTTGTTTTGTTTTGTTATTTTGGGTTTTTGTTTTTGTTTTTTGTTTTTTTTGGATTCTACATGTAAGTGAGACCATACAGCATTTGTCTTTCTCTGTCTGGCTTATTTCACTTAGCATAATGTCCTCCAGGTTCATCAGCATTATCGCAAATGGCAGCATTTCCTCCTTTCCTGGAGTTGAATAATATTCCATCCTCTGTGTGTATGTGTGTATCCCACATCTACTGTATCCATTCATCCATCGGTGGACTCAGGTTGTTTCCATATCTTGGCTATTGTGAATAATGCCACAATAAACAAGGGAGTGCAGATATCTCTTCAAGATTCTGGGGATTTCATTTCCTTTGGCTCTACACCCAGAAGTGGGGTGGCTGAATCATATAGTAGATCTATTTTTAATTTTTTGAGGACTCTCTATATGGTTTTTCATAATGGCTGTTATCAGTTTACTTTCCCACCAACAGTGTAGAAGAGTTCCTTTTTCTCCACCCCCTTAGCAACACTTGCTATCTCTGGTCCTTTCGATAATAGTCATCCCAACAGGTGTAAGTTGATATCTCATTGTGGTTTTGATTTGCTTCTTCCTGATGATTAGTGATGTTGAGCACCTTTTCATACAACCATTGGCCATTTGTATGTCTTTGGAAAAATATATATTCAGGTTCTTTCCCCATTTTTTTTTTTTTTTTTTTACTGCATTGTTTTCTTGCTATTGAGTTGAGTTCCTTATATATTTTGGATATTAACCTCTTATCAGATATACGGTATGCAAATATCTTCTCCTGTTCTGTAGGTTGTCAGTTCTCACTTTGATGGTTTCCTTTGCCGTGCAGAAGATTCTAGTTGGATAGAATCCCACCTGTCTATTTTTCCTTTTGTTGCCTGTGCTTTTAGGGTCAAATCCAAAAAAGTCATTGCCCAGACCAATCTCAAGGAGCTTGTCACCCATATTTTCTTCTAATAGTTTTATTGTTGGAGGCCTTACGTTTAAGTCTTTAATCCATTTTGAGTTGCTTTTTGTATGTGGAGTGAGATAAGGGTCCAATTTCATTCCTCTGCCAGTTTCTCCAATATCATTTATTGAAGAGACTGTCCTTTCCCCATTGTGTATTCTTGGCATCTGTGTCAAAGATCAATTGACCATAAATGTGTGGATTTACTTCTGGGGTCTCTATTCTGCTCCATTGGTTTTTATGCCAATGCCATGTTATTTTGATTACTATAGTTTTGTAGTATAATGTGATATCAGGTAGTGTGATGCCTCCAATTTTATTCTTTTTGCTCAAGACAGTTTTATTTATTCATGGTCTTTTGTGGTTCCATATGAATTTTAGGATTGTTTTTCCATTTCTGTGAAAAATGCAATTGAAATTTTGATAGGGATACATTGAATCTATAAATAGTTTTCGGTTATATGGGCATTTTAGTAGAATTAATTCTTCCAATCCATATGGTATATCTTTCCATTTATTGTGTCTTCTTCAATTTATTTCATCAATGTTTTTGTTTTCAGTGTACAGATCTTTTACTATCTTTTTTTTTTTTTTTTAAGAGAGAGAAAGCATGTGCATGTGTGAAGGGGAGGGGCAAGGGAGAGGAAGAGAGAGAATCTTAAGCATGTTCCACGCCCAGTGTGATCTCATGACCCTGAGAGCATGACCTGACCCAAAATCAAGAGTCAGATGCTTAACCAACTGAGCCACTCAGGTGCCCCAGATCTTTTACCATTTTGATTAAATTTGTTCCTATTTTATTGCTTAAAGCTATTATAAATGGGATTGTTTCTTTAATGTATCTTTCTGATTGTTCATTGTTAGTATATAAAAATGCAACTGATTTTTGTATATTGATTTTGTATCCTGCAATTGTACTGAATTCATTGATTAGTTTTTAACAGATTTTTGGTGGAGTCTTTAGGGTTTTCTATATCATGTCATCTGCAAACAGTTTTAGCTCTTCCTTTCCAATTTGGATGCATTTTATTTCTCTTTCCTGCCCAGTTGTCATGGTTTGGACTTCCAATACTATGTTGAATAAGGGTGGTGAGAGTGGGCATCCTTATCTTGTTCCTTATCTTGAAGGAAAAACTTGCAGCTTTTTACCATTGAGTGTGGTGTTAGCTGTGGGTTTGTCATATATGGCTTTCATTATGTTGAGGTACATTCCTTCTGTGCCTAATTTGTTGAGAGTTTTTATCATGAAAAGGTATTGAATTCTGTCAAATCCTTTTCCTGCACCCATTAAGATGATCATATGATTTTTATCCTTCATTCTGTTAATGTGGTGTATCACATTTATTAATTTGCATATGTTGAGCCATCCTTGCATACTAGGGATAAATCCCACTTGATCATGGTGTCTGATCCTTTTAATGTGCTATTGAATTCTGTTTGCTAGGATTTTGTTGAGGACTTTTGCATCTATATTCATCAAGGATATTGGCCTATAATTTTCTTTACTTGTAGTGTCCTTGTCTTGGCTTTAGTATCAGGGTATGCTGGTCTTTTCATGTGTGCTTGAAAAGAATGTGTTGGATGATTTTCTGTTTGAATGATCTATCCATTGTTGGAAATGGGGTATTGTAGTCCCTTACTTTTAATTATTGCATTGCTATCTATTTCTCCCTTTAGCCTGGAAGTGTTCCCTCCTATTCAATGTTTTGGAAGGGTTTGGTATTAATTTTTCTTTAAAAGTTTGGTAGAATTCACTAGTGAAGCCACCAGGTCCTAGGCTTTTATTTGGGGGGAGGTTTGGATTACTAATTCAATCTCTTTACTTGTTACTGGTCTGTTCAGACTTTGTTTTTTCATAACCTCATGGTAGGTTGTATGTTTCTAGGAACTTATCCCTTTCTTCTAGGTTGTCCAATTTGTTGGTGTATAAATGTTCATGGTAATCTCTTATGATCCTTTGTATTTCTGTGGTCAGTTGCAATGTTTCTTGTGTTATCTATGATTTTATTCACTTGAATCTTTTTTTTTCTTAATTATCCTAGCTAAGGTTTGTCTCTTCTGTTTATCTTTTCAAAAAACCAACTCTTAATTTCATTTTTATTGTTTTTCTAGTCTAGATTTCATTTATTTTTGCTCTGATCCTTATTATTTCCTCCTATATGCTAATTTTAGGTTGAATTTGTTCTTTCTCTAGTTCCTTCAGATGGGAAGTTAGGTCTTTTCTTCTTGTTCTTAATGTAGGCATTCATTGCTATAAACTTCCCTCTTAGGACTACTGCATCTCATAAATTTTGGTATGTTGTGTTTCCACTTTCATTTGTCTTGAGATATATGTTTTAAATTTCCCTTTTGATTTCTTCTTTGATCCATTGGTTATTCAGACATATGTTGTTTAATTTCCACATAGTTGAGAGTTTTCCAATTTTCCTCTTGTTCTTGATTTCTAGCTTCATACCATTGTACTCAGAAAAGATACTTGGTATGATTTCAATTTTCTTCACTTTGCTAAGACTTGTTTTGTGGCCAAACATAAGATCTGTCTTGGAGAATGTTTCATGTGTGCTTGAAAAGAATGTGTTGGATGATTTTCTGTTTGAATGATCTATCCATTGTTGGAAATGGGGTATTGTAGTCCCTTACTTTTAATTATTGCATTGCTATCTATTTCTCCCTTTAGTCTGTTAATATTTGCTTTATATATTTAGTTGCTCCAATATTGGGTATATATATATGCAATGGTTATATCCTCTTGATCAATTGACCCCTTTATCATTATATAGTGACCTTTCTTTCTTTTGATAGTTTTTGACTTGTAGTCTATTTTTCTGACATAAGTATAGCCGCCCCTGCTCTCTTTTGGTTACCATTTGCATGGAATATCTTTTACCATCTTTTTACTTTTGGTCTATGTGTGTGCTTAAAGCTTAAGTGAGTATCTTATAGGCAGCATATTGTTGTTCATAATATTCCCTTATCCTTTTTGTTTCTCTAAGATCAGTAGAGATGTCTCCTCTTTCATTCCCAATTGGAGCTGCAACTGTCTTTTAATGTAAACATAATGTGCCATGATGGAGCCTTGAGACATTTTTATTCAAGAAAACCAAGTGTCTGTGGAAATTAGTAAGATTTCTAAGGGACTAATTTAAACTGTGGAACCAGTAAGATCATCTACCTTAATGAAGGTTTTTTCCAACAGTGCTGGCCTCAGTTCCTAAGAATTGTTTGGCAGACTGGGAAAGTCAGAGAGAGCATTCTGTGTATCAGGGGTCTCATGGCAATACCAGAAAAGGCATGAATCAGCACATAGAGCACCTGGGGATTATCTGATAACATATGGAAACATTTTATGGGTAGAAATAATTTGAAAAGGAGGTTGAAGTCCTGAAATTAACCATCCTTATTCATTTCCATGTTACAAATATGAAGGGCAGAATTCACTAACTTCTTGTTGCTTTCTTGAATTGTTTTCAGAAAGGCAGTTTAGAAGAAGGAAGGAAAAATCAAAGGACTTCTCAATTCACACAAATCATATAGCACAAGCAAAGCTGTTAATTATTAAATATTTAGCTAGGGATTGATAAGCCGTTATTTGGGAATGAGCTAGAATATTTAGGAGAATGGTAATATGGGTCTAAGTATTGTTACTGATTAGGGGCTATTCCAGTACAATCAAAATATAACCAGTTGAAGTTGAATGTGTTACCTATTTTTCTTAAAATTGCACAAATTAAAATGATTTATTCCTATTAAATACGGTAAAACCGGGTTCTAAATCAGACATGTCACTCTGAGCTCCACCATAATACTAAAAATCAAGTGTTAGTTCCATGAGGGCAGAGATTTTGATCGCTTCATTTCATAGCGTATCCCAAACATAGTGCTTTGTACCATGTAGGCACCCAATGAATTGTTGTTGAATAAATACATGATTAGTAGTAGCTGCCTGTCACTAAGGTTCCACTGTTTTTTGTTTTAATTTTTTTAAAGATTTTATTTATTTATTTGAGACAGGGTACGCAAGAGAGGGAGAGAAGGAGCAGGGGGAAGGGCAGAGGGAGAGGGAGAAGCAGGCTCCCGGCTGGAGGTGGGGGGTGGGAGGGCTCCATCCAATGACTCCAGGATCATGACCTGAGCTGAAGGCAGCTGCTTAACGGACTGAGCCACCCAAGCGCCCCACTAAGGTTCCACTGTAAATAATAATAATAACGGAAACCTCCTTTTTGTTGAAGAGGTATCATAGTTCAAAGGCAAAATAACCTCTCCTAGCAACTTCCAAAACGCAGCTATAAAACACCCCCTGAAGGATTAGTCCCCTGAGTGATAAAGCACCCTGATTCAAGGTTCCAAAAACTCAGCCTGTCGGAAATATCAGAGTCTTAAAACAATCATGTTTAAAAACACTGTTGTTTTAAAGATTTTCTTTGATTTAAGTGTTGTTTCTCTTGGAAAGGGCTTGTTATTTTTCTAAGCAAGTTAGGTCATTAAACTGGGCATACCGGGAAAAAGGAAAATTAAAGAAGACATTTTAAGAACAGAAACTATGGTTACTTTATTGTATATGTCTTGACACAGTTTCTGGTGCCTCCCATTTAATTTTACCAATAAATGTTCTTTATTAAAAATAGACTGAAAATATAATTTGAAATAAGGAATTTTAATAAGATGTTTAATCATACCTTCCTAATGGGGTTAGTATGAGGAGTAAATGGTCTAATGAATGTAAAGTACCTGAAATATATAAGACAATCATTAGATGTAGGACGTTTATTACTTTTGCTGTGGGTGGAGCCTGTCCTCATTTAACATTTTGATATTTTGTTCATCACAGATTTTCTAAAGGGAGTTTGATTCTTTAAAATATTGCATTAAAATATCATTTTCTTGATTACTAAGCTTTGGGGTTTCCCTAAATTTTGTGCCTGAGGCAAGTGCCTCACTTGCCTCACTCTAATCCTGGTCCTGGTGGGTGACTCTGTGATCCACGGATGATTTAATCAGGTTCTCCAATGTGTCCCATGCCTGATCCCCTTATATAGAAAACTGCTCCACCCTTGACCTTGTGGAGAAGCAGTATCCTTAGAGTCATTTTGTGTCAATGACCACAGTTCTCCCTAATCCTTTTTTAAATATATGTGATTTGAACTATTCAATTGTATTTATTTTTTTAAGCTTTTATTTTAATTCCAGTTAAAATACAGTGTTACATTAGTTTCAGGTATACAATATAGTGATTCAACACTTTCATACATCACCTGGTGCTCATCGGGACAAGTGCACTCCTTTTTTTTTTTTTTTAAAGATTTTATTTATTTATTTGACAGAGAGAGACACAGTGAGAGATGGAACACAAGCAGGGGGCAGTGGGAGAGGGAGAAGCAGGCTTCCTGCCGAGCAGGGAGCCCGATGCGGGGCTCGATCCCAGGACCCTGGGATCATGACCTGAGCTGAAGGCAGACACTTAATGACTAAGCCACCCAGGCGCCCCAGGATAAGTGCACTCCTTAATCCCCAACATCTATTTCCCTCACCCCCCACCTCCCTCCCCCTCTCCGGTGACAATCAGTTTTGTCCTCTGTAATTAAGAGTCTGTTTCTTGATTTGTCTCTCATTCTTTATTTTTTCCCTTTGCTTGTTTTGTTTCTTAAATTCCACATATGAGTGAAATCATATGGTATTTGTCTTTCTCTGACTTATTTCGCTTAGCACTGTACTCTCTAGCTCTATTCATGTTGTTGCAAATGGCAAGATTTCATTCTTTTCTGTGGCCGAATAATATTCCATTGTATATATATGCAGCACATCTTCTTTAACCATTCATCAACCAATGGACACTAGGGCTGCTTCCATATCTTGGCTATTGTAAATAATGCTGCTATAAACATAAGGGTGCATATATCCCTTTGAATTAGTGTTCTTGTATTCTTTGGGTAAATACCCAGTAGTGTGATTGCTGGATCATAAGGTAGTCCTATTTTTAGCTTTTTGGGGAACCTCCCTACTATTTCCCACAGTGGCTGCCCCAGTTTGCATTCCCACTGAAGTACAAGAGGGTTTTCTCCCCTTCTCCACATCCTCGAAAACACCTGTTGTTTCTTGTATTGTTGATTTTAGCCATTCTGACAGGTGTGAGGTAATAGCTCATTGTAGGTTTTTATTTTATTATTTTTTTTAAGATTCATTTATTTGAGAGAGGGAATGAACAGGAGGGGCAGAGGAGGGAGAGAGAATCTCGAGCATACTATGCGCTGAGTGCAGAGTCCAATGCAGGGCTCAGTCTCACAATCCTGAGATCATGACCTGAGCCAAAACCAAGTCAGAGGCTCAATCAACTGCACCACCCTGGTGTCCCTCATTGTGGTTTTGATTTGCATTTCCCTGATGATAAGTGATGGTGAGTATCTTTTCATTATCTGTTGGCTATCTATATGTCTTCTTTGGAGAAATGTGTGTTCATGCCTTCTGCCCATTTTTTAATTGGGTTATTTTGTTTGTAGGTGTTGAGTTTTATAAGTTCTTTATATATTTTGGAAACTAACCCTTTATCGGATATGTCATTTGCAAATATCTTCTCCCATTACATAAGCTACCTTTTAGTTTTGTTGATTTTTTCCTTTGCTGTGCAGAAGCTTTTTATTTTGATATAGTCCCAATAGTTTATTTTTGCTTTTATTTCCCTTGCCTCAGAAGACATATCTAGAAAGAAGCTGCTATGGCCAATGTCAAAAAAGTTACTGCCTGTGTTCTCTTCTAAGATTTTTATGGTTTAAGTCTCACATTTAGGTCTTTAAATCCTTTTGAATTTATTTTTGTGTATGGTTTACAAAAGTGGTCCAGTTTCATTCTTTTGCATGTTGCTGTCCATCCCTAGTCATTCTTGATAGGACTGTATTGGTCATCTCACCCAAAGACATCCAATCAATGGACAGTCTAGAACCATTTGTATGGCAAGGCTTGAAATGATGAACTAAGCCAATCAGATTCCTTTCTGATGGAAAAGATCTAATAATCTTAAAATATGGAAATACAATAAAAGTATTTAGAAGTGAAATGAAATAATTTTTGGGATTTGCTTTAAATCCCTTTTTTTAATTAATTAATTTATTTATTTATTTGAGAGAGAGAGTGAGAGAGAGAGAGCACAAGAGGGGGGAGCGGGAGAGGGAGAAGCAGACTCCCTGCTGAGCAGGTAGCCCGATGCGGGACTCGATCCTGGGACTCCAGGATCATGACCCGAGCCAAAGGCAGTCGCTTAACCGACTGAGCCACCCAGGCGCCCTAAATCCTTTTTTTTAAAAAAAAGGAGAGATAGAAGTTAGTAAAATGTTAATAATTGGAAGGTAGGTGATGGGTTTTTGGAGTTTCATTATCTATTCTCTCTCTATTCTTATCTATTTAAATTGGAGCTATTATAAAACTAAGCCAATGAACAGTGAGGGCAAAAGCCAAATATCTATATCAAGAGTTGCCATTAGGTAGGACCCTGGGTGGCCACGATAAGCCATAGGCATTCCAAAGTTATGAGGGATTTAAAAGAATGAGTAAGCCGGAGCCCCTGGGTGGAGGAGCCTCTGGGTGGCTCAGTCAGTTGAGCATCCTACTCTTGATTTCGGCCAGGGTCAAGATCTAGAGTTATAAAATTGAGCCCCCATGCCCCGTCCTAGCACCTAGCCCCTGCACTGATCCCCCACACTGAGCCCCTGCACTGTGCCCCCGCACTGAACCCCCATGCCAGCCCCCACGTGTAGCTTGGAGTCTGCTTGTCCCTCTCCCTCCTGCTGCTTGAGCGTGCATGCTCTCTCTTTCTCTCTCAAATGAATGAATAAATAAAATCTTAAAAAAAAAAAAAAAAAAAGAATGAGTAAGCAGAGGAAGCTGGTGGGCTTATGGAAGAAAATGGTGCTGTAATCCAGAAAGGCAGATGCCTGAGGAGAGTGGTCTCTGCTCCTTGTCGATTTCTAGTTCCTGGTTCCTTTTCCCACAGGGCTCAGCCAATACCATAGCTTCTGCTCTTGAATTCCTATGCCATTCCTGATTCCAGGATGCCTCGTGTTTATCTTTAAAAATTGATTCCCCTTTTCTTGAGCTAGCTCCAGTTATTTAATTAAAACAATTATTTGTATTTGTTACAGTCAGAATCTGCCCAAGTGGAGTGGCCCTACCAATCTTGGAGTCAAATGGTATTCAGCATCTCCTGGAGGGTTAGGAGAGATCCTTGTAGGAAACAGGATGTCAGGTGATCAAAGCCAATTCGATCTGCCCTCTAGGTACAAATGCACCAGGAGAGAATTAAAAGCAGTTTTCCTAAGAGGTCTCGACAGTGAACAGGCAGAACTGATAGACAGTTTGCCATGACTGTTTCCTGGGGAATATGTTGATCTAAGAAGTAAATATGGTCATTGACCACTCAAGCTGACCTGTAGGCTCTGTGTGCGAGGCCAATGTTCTTGCCTGAGGGGGACTTCCATTTTGAGTGCTATAAAAGCAAGGTAATCTCCCATTTGGATAAAGATGAAAGACTTGGAGGACTACCCTTTTGCCCTTCAATTTACCACAAAGAATAAAGGGTTTCTAGGCGGGATGAAAGAAATAATTTAGGAAAGAAGCCAGGAAAAGGATTCCAAAAGGAAGTGTCAAGAAGCTAGTTATTGGGGGAAGTTAGAGCAGAGGTGAAATAGGCAGAATTTGATGCCTGTGGTAGGACAATGCTCTGAGGAACAAGTTGGGATTATCTGACTGCATCTGGGCCACCAAAGGGAGAGGGGCCAAGGCAACCTCAGTGCAGGAGATCTTGCTAGAGCCAGAAGATATAAATGTAATTCAGGGAAATCTAGATTGGAAAAGAGTATATATTTGGGCTTCAGAACTGAGAAGAGGGAGAATAACCCACTTTGCTCCTTTCAGGAAAGTGAGGTGGTACCATATACTTCCTGGGCCAAGGAAGGTCATGTTCTCGTAAAACAAGGAACAGACATGACAAAAGTGAACACAAATATCTGTAAGTTTAAAGAAAGAAGTACTATTCATCCATGCCCCACCACACAGAAAGAATCACCTTAAACAATTTAGTTTATTTTCTTAGCTTTTTTCTATGCATTTACTGAGTTGGATAAGATATATTGCTGATTTTAAGTGCCATTTCATTCAGGAATGTTCACAAATCCCTTAATTTAGGAAGAGGCATTTAATGATATATAATGTCTATCTCTGGATGATTTATTGTCTGTCTTCATCCAAAAAAAAAAAAAATTCCAACAAGTTAGGTCATTTAACATGAAGCTTAAAGATGCATAAAAATAATTTCTCAAGTTCTTTAGCAATGAAAAAGTTCATTATGTCATTCTATGCAATACTGCTTTTGTGGAAAGGGAGAGAAAAGACCTTTTGTTTAGTAATTCTCTTGGCACAGGGTCTTCACTATGTAATAAGCTTAGCCATTGTTAGAAAAATCTGGACAAGAACAGCACCAGTTATTGTTATAAGTGATCATCAAATAAGGCAAGAGATTCCATATGAACTGGAGGTTAAAGGATATGGCTCAAGAAATATGTTTCTTGGTACTGAAAGAGGAATAGAACCCATATTCAGCTAAGTTAACACTTCAGGGCTGTGTCCCTTAGGATGTTTTTTCGACTGTAAGTGACAGAAAGTTCTGACTCATTTGTATTAAATAATAAATACTTATAGCATCACAGTGCAGGCCCAGATTTGGTTAATTTAGCAAACCAGTAATATCAGCAAGGACCCAGATTCTTCTCATCTTCTGGCTTTGCCATCCTAGGGATATTGGTGTGGTGGTGAGGCCAGCTCCTGTCACGGCTGTGGGATGACTACAGCAGTTCCCAGACATGGCAGTAACCAGGGAAGAGGAGCCTGTCTTCTACGAGGTGTCTCTATTGAAGAGAGGGGAAACTTTTCCCAGAAGTCTCCACCTACAGACTTCCCTTATGTCTTATGGGGGGGGGGGGGTTATGTCACACATCCATATCTAAACCAATCATAGACCGGAGGTAGCCCAATCATGGCCCTCACCCTGTGTTTGGACATGAAACTAGCTTTCTTCGAAGCCCATGACTATGTAAAGAGATGGAGATGAGCAAAACTGGGGTAGTACTAGAAAGGAGGAAGGGAGATGTTTGTAGTAACCAACAACATCTTTCACAAGGGCTAAGGGGTCTCTGAGCTACACAAGGTCCCAGATGACAGACACAATCTATCGAATTTCTGAATATGGTTCCTAACTGTGTAAGGGAAGTTCTGCTCCTTTGTGCATGTGTGTTATTAATTCTGATTCTTTTATTACTTGGTCAGGGTATGTCTTCAAATAATGTCCAAGAAAAGACCATGGGCTGATCTATTTTCTGAGTCCCTGACTATGTGAAAGCATGTCTTTCTATTGCCTTCATTTATCAGTGACAACATGGTTAGATGTAAAATTATAGATCACAATCCTTTCCCATCAAAAGTTTGTAGATATGTTTGCATCATTTTCTGGCCGTTAGCACTGCAGAGAAGTCAGAGATGGGACTAATTTATGCTCCTTTGTAAGTAAATTATTATTTTTTAACCTGAGTGCTGAAGGATTCTTTTCTTTATCTTCTCAATTTAAATACGTGCTCAAGATACATCTAGATGTGGGTCATTTTTCTTTAATTCTACCTAGAGTATGAGTCCCATCAGTCTGCACACTCAAATGTTTTTCATCACAAGAAAGCAGTTTTTAATTGTGTCTGATTTGTCTCAGTTTCTCTTGTTCCTATCGTGCTTATTAGGTGGAATCATGTTTCTGTCCTCTGTCTACCACTTTCTCTCCACCATTATTTCTTCCTTCCGCTGTATATCATAGAAGAATATCTCAAGTATGACCTTCAGAATATTCACTTACTTTTCAACAGGACTAGTGCTACTCTTTACCCATTCCAATGTATTTTCATGACAAATTTTTTGATATGAAACTTATTATAGTTTTGGTATTGTTAATATTCTTAATTATCTCACCTATCTCTCCCTGCTATTCATCTCACTCTTTTGTCTTTGGGTCCCATCCTTTTCTCTGTGACTCTGTGCACTTCTTTCCCAGAAGCCATGTCTTCTTACATCTTTCTGAGGATATTACACAGTTTTCTAAAAATGTGTGCTGGTTCCACTGCAGAAGGTCATTTTCAGAGGAATGTTCCTCATCTGGTCTTCTGTGTAATTGTTTTTCATGTTTCCAATGACATTTTTTTCTTTTTCTGATTACTCATTTTTTAATGAAAAGGCAAAAAAACAGTTTCAGATTCACCCACAGACAGGGTGTGTAGATTTTATTTGGTCCTATTGATTGGACACTTGGGTAATGATGGAATGTTCTCAGATTTATAGCTTGACAAGAATAGGTGTCTGCCCAATTCTGATCATTTAGCTAGCATTCCTATAGTATGGCTCTGCTGTGCTGAGTTCCTTCCTCCAGGTCTGGTTCTATGATATCCTTCTCACTATGTACTGCAACTGGGACAATTCTTTCCCTACACAGTGACAGCATTTTATTTCTTTTAAATGGTCAGAAATCCTCTATTTCTTGAGAAAAGGCAAGACTGTTCGCCAGTTGTTTTTCCCTTCTCATTTAAAAAGTTTAAGTAAAAAATTTCCTTCTAGATTTTAGGAAGTGATTTTATGTTGGTCTTGGCTTTTAGTGGCAAATGGGATTTTTATATTTGTGTCTTTCTGGGTACTTTAGAAAAAACTTAGGCAAGTTAGTCTGATGTTGTTTAAAATCAGAAGTAAAAAACAAATGTTTTAGTTGACCCAAATTGCATATGAGCCAATAATGTACTTGGCTGCTAAAAAAAGGGGGGGTGGCAGCAGCTATTTTAATATACAAACCAAGGTTCGCAGTATTCTCGCTGCATTCTCCCAGATGTAACTGGGAGTTTGGGGCCCACTTATGGCCCCTATTATTAATAAAACTGCAAACGTTTCTTGATAAATAAGAGCCAGTTCAAAGGTTGGATAACTAGGATGCTAGAAGTCTGCGTATCATGTTGATGGAGTGGAGGTAGTTAACTTAAAAAGAGATGATGTGGGTAGGGAATGGGGATGACCAGATAACTGTGATAAAATATTCAAATGGTGGTCATGGGAAAAGGGATTATATTTGTTCTGGTTTGCTTCAAAGAGCAGAACAAGGATCACTTGGAGAAAGCTACCACAAAGTGGATTTGGCTCAACATACAGTTAACTGGTGATAGAGTGGGCACCTCATAAAGAAGACCATAAACTGCTTGGTTCTTTCTGGAAGATCCTGGTCAAGAAGATCCTGGCTGATCACCCATCAAGGAAGCTGTGGGAGAAATTCTGATATTGAGTGGGAAGTTGGGTGATCCTGTGATCCATATTTTAATGATCTTGGTTTTGGAGTTTCATCCTTGAGGTTTCTGCCTTTTAGGTTGGATGAGTGACTTGGATTCTCCTGCAAGGAAATCGCTGAACCATGAGAACTCGGCTGCTCCAAAGACTGGGCTCCATACAGACAGACAAGGCCCCAGGAGAGGTGAGTTCCACTTTCTCCTGGGCCCAACCATTCCCCGTCACACAGGAGTGAAGACTACTTCAGAAGCAGACCATGACCAAGATTCTGTCAGGGAGAGTGGAGAATGGGAGCAAACAGGTGGTTTATATGTCATCTCATGTAGTCCTCACCACGGCCTCGGGAGGCTGCTTCCCAGACCAAGAGCCTGAGACCAAAAGGGACCAGACAGCTTGCCAAGAACAAGAAGACATTCATTCATGGAGCCAGTGGAGGCCCCAGAATTTCCATGTAAGAGGGGCTCAGGGGCAGCAGTTAAGTTAGAATGAACACCTGGAACATTATCATGAAGCTGCATTTGCCTCATATGCATTTTCTAACAAAGCATTTAATCACATTTTACATTGTTGACGTCTGTAATGCTATTTTTATTTTGTCTTGGAGTGACTGGTGGGGGCAGTTGAAGATGGGGCTAGAGCCCCTCTGTCACGCCCCCCGGCGCTCCTGGGCATCATGCAGGGCAAGTCAAGATTTGGCCCCTGGTCTGACTCCAAAGCTCATGATGACCTCATGGTGAGCAGAAAAACCTCTTTAAATGTTACTGGGGATTTGTTCTGTTGTTTTTGTACTTCATTTAAACTAATATAACTAAATAAGGCAGGAGAAAGCAGACCGCGTGATTTAACCTATTTTCCTGCAGACTCTCCAAATAGAGAAAGCTGGCCTGGAGGCTGGCCCTGTCTTCACTCCAGCTCTATGCTGGCCCTGGACCCTCTGCTGGCCCCTTCCTCCGGCCTGCAGGTGCTGCTGCTTGCTACATGGGCAGGAGGATCCCCCATCTGCTGCTTCCCCAGGGGACGCTGCAGTCTGTCTGGGTCAAAGCTGGAACTCCTTTTTTCCTTTCCTCTTACAAACAGAAATGCCTCCCGTGTTTGTCCTATCGGGCTTGCAGTCCCAGATGTGTCAGGAGTTGGTTCCCGTAAAGCAGCCCAACCAAGGGGCTCTTCCACCGCATTACATAATGGCAGTTTTCACGTCATTTTCCATTGGTCTTGGACTGTGATGCATCGTCCTTTGGGGATGTGCTCAAGTTCAGGCTCCGTCAGAGTCAGGAGAGAAAAGCCCAACAGCAAAACAAGTGGAAAGTAAGAGAATACTGGCCACGTGGCCTTGGGGCTCTTCTGAAATGCCTGCCTGTTTCTGTGTTTTGTTTCTGGAAGGTTGTCAACAGTCTTCTTAATGCTAGTTCTGATGTTTTTTCCCTCATTATCAATCCTCCTGCCTTGTCTTTGAACATTTAACACTGTTGACCACTTCTTTTCTGCTTGAGGCTGCTTCTCCCTTAATTTCAGTAACCCTGCACTTTTGGAATTTGGTTTTCCTACTCACTCCTCTTCTTTCCTTAGCTGAGCATTCTGCTTCTGGATGCCCTTTGCCTTGCCATTCACTTTCAACCTGGCATTCCTCAGGGGGCCTCTGTGGTGAACCAATTTTCAATTACAAATAGTTTCAAAAATTATAATGGCTCAATCACAAAAGAAGTCAATTTCTTACTTATGTATTAGCACACAGTGGCTTTTCCTTTTGGCAGGTGGATTTCCTCCACCTGGGGACCCAGAATCCTCACTCTATGGCTTCACCATCCCCCTAGACCTCTAGGGCCTCACTGTTACTTATATCCTGCCAGCCAAAAAAGGAAGAAAAGAATGGAGAAGGCACATCTGATTTGAGACTTTGGCCTGGAAGTGGGACGCCTGGGTGGCTCAGTTGGTTGAGTGTCTGACTTCAGCTCAGGTCATGATCTCAGGGTCCTGGGATCGAGCCCCATGGCAAGCCCCGCATTGGGCTCCATGCTTAGAGGGGAGTCTGCTTCTCCTTCCCCCCCCCCCCACTCGTGTGCGCTCACACACACTCTCTCTCTCTTAAATAAATAAATAAAATCTTAAAAAAAGACTTTGGCCTGGAAGTGACAGACATCACTTCTGCTCATTCTCCATAGAAGAAAACTAGTCATGTGGCCCCTTCTAGATGCAAGGAGGGCAGGAAAACATGGTTCATGTCTAGGAACCTCTTCCCCAGCAACAAGTCTATTCTAAGGTAGGGAAGATGGACTTCGGGACACAGTTGGCCATGTCTGCCACAGCCTTGGAGTTCTCTCACCAGACTCTCACCCTTGGTGACCTACTCATCCATTCTTCTCATTTCCTTCTTCACCTCAGCATTCAAGACTCCTAAATCTCCATTTCCCCATCTTTCTCCATCCAAAGCTGGCTCTCGTTCTGCCCCTCCCCAATTCTGTCAGTGGATCACCATTCTTCTGGCATCATCCATAATCCTTGCCTTTCCTCTGGGCTCCCATCCAGTGCCTCCCTGAGTCCTTGCTCATTCGTCCCTTTTCCTGTCTTCAACCTTCCACTTTTCTGATCTATTTAGAATGCTTCTGACAGGCTAATCTTTCTAGAACACTTTTATTATGTCACTGCCAAGAAATTTTCTTTAAGAACCTATGATTCCTCATAGCCACTTTAGAAACGTGAAACAGTTTTAAATAGTAACAGCCTATAAATAAGACCGCTTGTTAGACAAAACAGTTATTTTTTAATCTGAAGGGCAAGTTGAGTTCAGTGTGATGAGGTATAACAACCAACAGACAAGGAAGGAAGAAATCCTAATTCTAGCTTACTCTCTACCTCTAACCAAATGTCTGAGCCTCAGTTTTCATTTTGTAAAACTTAGAAGGTAGCCTTTTTCCTGTTTGAAATCCATGCACAGATGATCTCTTTTGGTTCCTTCCAGCACAAGGATCAATAATTCCAAAACTGCAACCTCCCCTGCCTAGTTTTTTAAGACCCTCCATAATGTAACCCCACTCTCTTTCTCCAGCTTAGTCACTCACACCTTCCTAAATGCTTTCTCTATTCTGTCAACGTGTTTTCTCTGTATGTCCCAGGTGTGCTGAGTGTAATCTAGCCCGGCGTGAGTGCCACACCACTTTCCCTGTCCGGGATCTCTTCCCCCTGCTCTCTGCCCATCTAAGGCCCACCTATTCTGTAGGCACTGTCCGGAGCCAGCCTGGGCCATCTTGGAGGATTTGAGGCATTTAGAAGGACATTGCCACCCCACTGAGCTTGCCACTTAGGAGCTCCATGACATCAGTAACACATGTAAATTTTGCTTTGTAAAATGCCTTCACTACATTATTTAGTCCTGTGATTGCTTCGTGAGTTAGTTTTGTTTCCCCAGGTAACTGGCTGACTGGTTAGATTAATTGATGATTGATTGGTTGACTGATGGATTTCATCAGTCAACAAGGCTTGGCATAAGGTTGAACCATGTGAAGTTGCTGATATTTGACTGCTTTTGACCTACAAAGAAATGGCAATTTCCTAGGTAAACCTAATAAAGTATTCTAAAAATATTTGTTATTCTTTCCACTCAACTTAGTCCAATCCTCCAACACAGGGGAAGCCAACATCTGGGAGTAAGAGTCAAAATCCTTGTGGACGTGATTGCTACATTTTCTTTTGTTGGTCATTTTCTATGCTGCGATTTGGGGGAAAGAGCTACCCCCCGGAGGAGCGGCACATTTTCTCTCTCTCTGAGGTGGGCCTACGCTTTCATCTGCACTAGACCAAAGGTCTGTGAGATTTGGAAGGACAGATTTTAGACCCAGGTCTTGGCAACTGGGCCTCCCCACCTTAACTTTCCACAAAGGAATCAGAGTCACTGAGTGAAGACCTTAGGAATCCAGATCCTTTCCTTGTTTCTTTTTTGTCCCTAGAATTCAGTCCTTGTCAGAACTAAATAACATGGCCACTCTGTGGCACATGCAGGGTTTTGGCAGGAGAGATAGCATGAGTTCTGGAATCAAGCAGACCTGGCTTAAAATCCTATCACTGCCACTTATTAGAGATATAAACTTGGACAAGTTAATTTCTTGAATCCTCAATTGTGTCATCTGGAAAAGGGGGATAAAAATGGTTAACTAACAGAGACAAACCCTTTTTGTTAAGAATCCCTTCAGGTGAAAGGACGCCTGGGTGGCTCAGTCTGTTAAGCGTCTGCCTTTGGCTCAGGTCATGATCCCAGTGTCCTGGGATTGAGTCCCGCATCGGGCTCCCTGTTCATTGGGGAGCCTGCTTCTCCCTCTGCACTCCCCCTGCTTGTGCTCTCTCTCTGACAGATAAATAAATAAAACCTTGAAAAAAAAAAAGAACCCCTTCAGATATTTTACTTAAAATATTTGCCCTTTTTACTGCAATAGCCCAAAGCTAGTGGCTCATTCAAGACCTGAGCTCTTGCCTTTCCTCTTATCCACGTACTCATGCTTCCCACCTTGAATTCTTCCTGAGCTCCTCCTGCACAAAAATACTAAACTGGGATTTCAGTATAACATTGGGTTTTTTTAATTATATGGCTCATTTATTACATGGAGCAAATCAAGTTCTAGAATTACATTGGGAAAAGCCACTTACCAGCCTGAGTCAGCAGCGAGGGCCTGACTTATGGGTATACATGACAATTATTCAATGAAAACTTTTAAGTTTGTATTATCTCACAAATGAAGCATGGAATCTGTGGCTATTCTTCCTGAACCAGAGCTTGGGAGGCTGAGGAACAGAGGTGTGCCTTGTCTAAGCTCCCATGGGTCAAGCTTGGGGGTCTCCTGAATCCCAGGGTGGGATGGTGACTGCAGGCCATCCTCTCCCCACGGCGGCTGGCCTCGAGACTCCCTGGACATCTCGGCCCTCCCCTAACTCCCTCAGGCTATCACTTGCCCTGGCAAAGGAACACTGCCAAGTTGTGCTTTTGCAGAGGAGGGGAGGCTCTGATCTATCTGTTCAGGCACTCCTTCATTCATCCTGATTTTTTTGCTATTTGACAGAGCCAGAAAGTAGGGCAAGTCCAAGGTGTCACTGGCATCTCAGGCCTCTGGGATTCCCTTGTGGGCTCAGGAGCTGAGGGATCCCAGAAAGGCTAAAGCTTTTCTGCCATTTGCCTGCACCTGGGTTGATGACATGGGTTTCTTCCAGGTCCCCCAGATGTTTAGGGTGGGTCCAACTTACACTTAAAAGGATCCAGTGGGTTCCCAGTCTGGTCCACACCCATAATTCCCAGAGTTGAGTGACTCAGCGTTTTAGAAGATAACTCTGTGCTAACTCACACCTCCTCCTCAACCCCCGTCATGAGGAAAGGGTGTTGCACGCTAAGGGCTGTGTCACCTGTGGGCTGGGAACACATTCTGGGCCTTTCCACCCCAGCTTTCACTTAAATCCTGGGATTCACAATGCAAGCTGGCATTCTGCTACCCCGTTTCCGGCCAGATTATGGTGACATTGCCACAATCCATGAAGACTCCTTAGTGGGTCATGATGTCCTTGACCACCCTCTCCTTAGCCAGTTTTAAATGTATTAACTAAAGGAGAGAAGAAGTGTAGATGGTCTATATAGAATTTGGGGTAAAGAAGGGTATCTACACAGCCCGGAGGCCGACCTGCAGGAGACTGTGGACCTGGCTCTCAGTCACACACTGAAGGTGTGTGCACACAACAACCCTCAGTCCAAGGGTCTTCCCGGAGTCAGTCCCTTGTGCTCGGGTACAATTGAGCTCTGGACCTTTAAGCTGAGTAACTGAGTTCTGTTCCAGTCCACCAGTGACACAGCCCCCGAATGTGAAACAGCCTCCCCTGGGGGGTGATTTAGCACTGAGGAATCTTCTGAAGCCCTGAGTCCAAAGTCTCCTCAATGCCTCAGCCATAGGCATCTCAAAATACATGCTTCTAGCTTCAGCTGAGCACAGGCCATGGATACCGAGTACAGGAGTGTGACCCAGACATGGCGAGGACTCTGCAGAGCCACAATGACATTAATAGATATTCCCTACTGGAACTTCTCGAGTGGAAGAGCAAATGCTGAATGTGGGCAGAACCGTGGCAGTTTGATGATTTCCAAAGTTACCATTATTTATATATTTATATATGCATTTATATATAATTTATATATACATTTTGCATGTAGTGAGGTGGATACTACAGGGCACAAGTTTTGGAAACAAGACACAGCTTTTAAGCAGCTTCTCGTCTTTCATGTATATGTGCCGACCTATGGCTCACAATATATGTTTACTGCTATATTTTTATAATATTAATAAACCACAAGTTAATGTAAATGTCCACTTACAGGAGAATGATTAAGTCAATTGTTATACAATGGGATAATCTTTACCCATTAAACATCAGATTAATGATATAGAGAAATACTTACGATATCTTGCTAAGTAAAAAAAAAAGACTAAAATATTATATGAACTGAATTTTGAACCTGTCCCCACACAAAACCAACAAAAAGCAATGTATAATATACATACATTTTTTAAAAAGATTTATATTTATTCATTCATGAGAGACAAAGAGAGAGAGAGAGGCTGAGGCAGAGGGAGAAATAGGCTCTCCGCTGAGCAGGGAGCCCGATGCGGGACTCGATCCCAGGACCCTGGGATCATGACCTGAGCTGAAGGCAGACGCTTAACGACTGAGCCACCCAGTGCCCTACATACATTTTTGTATACTGAAAAATACTAACCTGATATATACCAAGATTTATGTCGTTATCTTCTTATGTTTTTCTACAGTGGTTATGTACTAATCTTACAATTAAAAAATGTTATTGCTTTTTAAAAAGGACACTTAGAAATTGTTTATTTTGGAGACTTAGGGGGAAGACTCTGGTCCTTCTACTAACATGCGCACACTGTGCACTGAACTCAAGTGCTGATAACGTGAGCCGAGTCCAGGGGACGCAGGCCAAGGACGCTGGTCATGACTGCACCCTTCCCCTTCATATCCCTGAGCTGATTAGTCCCCAGATCAACCAATGAAGTCAAACCATACACTTTGTTCATAAGCAGCGTCACTCACATTCTTAACATGCGCTGTGGAGCATACAGCCTGGGAGGGGCTCCTTCTCTGCTTTGCTGCCCCTCTGTGCCTGGAGCCCATCCACACTCAGGGATGAGTAGGCAGCCCCTGCTCAGGAGCTCCAGCACCTGCTGGTGGCCGGGGTCTGCCGGCCCACATTTGTACCCTTAGAGGCAAAAGGTCCTATTTATCCTCACCTGAACACCCTAACCGAATGAACCCTAAGGGCAAGCTGGAAGGGTAAAAGGAGTCACAAGATGGTGGCATTCAGCCCAAAAGGTATGGAAAAGGTGGGATGGCAAGGTGCCTTGTGGAGGGGGGAGAAGGAGAGGGATGTGGGGTTCCTGCCAGCTGTGTTCATGGTCTTCCAGGTATCTCTCACATTAGCTGAAAGCTCTTCTGATCCATTGCCCAGATACTGGCCATAGTAAAAATTGCCCTCCTCTGCCCTTCTAGAGGGACAAATCATAAGGCCCAATCCCTTTTGGACATGTGTGTCACCATGTCTTGGTTTCTTTTTTTTTTTTTTTTAAGATTTATTTATTTATTTGTCAGAGAAGAGAGAGAGAGAACAAGCAGGGGGAGCGGCAGGCAGAGGGAGAAGCAGGCTCCCTGCTGAACAAGGAGCCCGATATGGGACTCGATCCCAGGACCCTGGGATCATGACCTGAGCCGAAAGCAGATGCTTAATCGACTGAGCCACCCATGTGTCCCCATGTCTTGGTTTCTGAAGGATTTGATCCTCTGGGTGATTTATGGAATTTGACTTTTGAGGGTCTAGAGGGCACATGAGCCATGCAGGTGCTAAGTGAAGAGAATGAAAACAACAAAAGATACCACTTATTCATTCATTCATTTGTTCATCTACTGCATATTGACTGTATACTATGTGCCCTTGGGTTACAACAAGCAACATGGCAGATGAGGACCCCACCCTCATGGAACTGGCCTTCCAGGGTGATGGAAGAGAGATGATAAGCAGGCCAACAATAACTTATAATGGTAAGTGTAATAATGAAACTATCACATCAAGATGTGATAGAGAGTACCTGAGGGCAGGGGTGCAGGGTTCCTGTAGACTGCCCACCGTGTCCATCAGGGGCCCCGGAGGGGAGAGAGGGAAATGATTCTCAGTGAAGTAGGAGGGTGCCCTTTGGCTGTGTGTGTATGTGGTCATGTCCTGGGGCTCTCCCTTTCAGCCTAAGTTTTTCTCTTCCTTAAATTTGTCTCACTTAATGGTAAGGAGGACTCCTGGGGTCGATTTACATGTGGGTCTTTCAGAGAAAGGAAGGAGTCAAAGAAGCACTGGGGTCCCAGGTAGAGGGAGAAGAAAGCAGGCGTCTGGCATGATATGTCCTACACCCTCTTTCCCCTGCCTTGGAGCTCAGCTTGATGAACTCCTGTCTGAGCTTTCTGGAGAGAGGCTGCACGACTAACGCAGGCAAAACTTCTCTCACTGAGGACTCTGAGGGCCACAGGGCCACAAGCGTTCTGGTTGTGTATAGTTGTATGGGTGTGTGTCCAGTATAATAAATGCTCAACCATGCTAATTATTATACTACTTTTTTAATGACAAAATAGGAGACAGAATTAGGGAAGGGAACATTGCATACAAATGTGACTAATGCAGAGGTTCCTGGGCATCTAGAAGGCCCGAAGCTCTGGGAGGATCCAGGGCCTCTCCACGCTGTGTAGACATCAGCCTTCTCACAGGAAAGCCACTTGAAGAAGCCAGGATGGCAGCCAGGGGCAGGACGGGGACCTTACCAAAAGGTGGAAAGAGGGAGAGAAGAAGCCATAGGAGGAAAGGGAAAGAGGAACTTCTTTTTCCTTTCAGTCCTTTCTTTTTTTTTTTAATTTAAATTTTAATATTCTTTTAGAGAGAGATTGAGAGTGAGCACAAGCAGGGGAGGGGCAGAGGGAGAGGGAGGTAGAGAATCTCAAGCAGGTTCCATGGTCAGCCCGGAGCCCGATGTGGGGCTTGATCCCACAATCTTGAGTTCGTGACCCTAAGATCACAACCCGGAGATCATGACCTGAGCTAAATCAAGAGTTGGATGCTTGGGGTGCCTGGGTGGCTCAGATGGTTAAGCATCTGCCTTCGGCTCAGGTCATGATCCCAGGGTCATGGGATCGAGTCCCGCATCAGGCTCCCTGCATCGGGCTCCCTGCTCAGCGGAGAGACTGCTTCTCCCTCTCCCTCTGCTGCTCTCCCTGCTTGTGCTCTCTCGCTCTCTCTGTCAAATAAATAAGTTAAATCTTGAAAGAAAAAAGAGTTGGATGCTTAGCCGACTGAGCTATCCAGGCACCCCTACTTCTAGTCCTTCCTATTCATCAGTAAGCTGAAAGCAGAGTGTTGGTAGAACACATGCATAGCAAGATGCGAAATAAAAACAATGTATTCATTTTGTGCAGTGTCTGTACCACTCAGTAAGAAGGAAGTACATAGGCATATTCAGGCCGTGAGATACAAACTGCATAACGTTAGTGATTCTACGTGAGTTACATGCTCTATATTTGCATGTAAAACAGGTATTGCACAATATATAGATGAATGGCAAAAATTTGTGCTAATAATCTAAAATGTTCATTTGTCTTTATTTGCAATGCTCTATAGCAAATAAAAAACACCACGGCAAACAAAGACCACAGGTGAAACGAACAAGCTTTATGTTTTAGTACTTTCAAAGGCACTTTTTTCTCTGCTTTTTTTAAATAAGGGACGCCACATCTTCATTTTGCACTGGGGCCCACAAATTATGTAACTGGCCCTGGCAAGGAGTCTATATCCATGCTGCAGGTTTAAAAAATGTGTCTGTGTCACCATCCTTGGACCCCAGGGGAATCTTGGGAGCACTCCTCACCTCATCCCACCCGAAAAAGAGATGCGTGGACCATTGATGAGCAAAGATGCAGTAGGGCCGCGTTATCTGAGGGAGCCTCAATGGGGCAAACAGCTTCCCCCTTTGCTTGTCTTTCCTTTCCTCAAGAAGGGTAAAGTCTGGAGGACTAAGATGAAGGTGCTGTTCACCCTCAGCCAGATTTTCACTAAGGCTCAGATCTGCCTAGCCTGCAAAAAACCTGGCTCCTCCTAGCTCATCTGAAGACAATTTGGGGGCTTGTGGCCAAAGACCATATCAGGGATATAATTTTTCCCCTCTGTGTATTTGTATGTATATGTGTCTGTGAATCTCCTTCGGGGCTTATCTTGGTAGTAGAGGCTCAAGGATTTGCGGTTCTTGGTTGGGACCCTCAAACCAGCACCTCAAGCTCTCAGAATCCATTTCCCTCTGGGGAGTCTGCGCGCTGGGGCTGCGGAGAGAGCATGGAGGACTGAGGAAATGGTGAGCAGCTCTGGGAGGCAGCGCTGGGAGGACAGACCTGCCAGGGAGAGCGCTCCCCCCCTCCCCCTCCAGGCAGGCAGCGGATGTGGGGACTGAGGAGCCCTACTGCTAACGAGTGAGTGAGGACAGGGGAATCAATCACCAGGGCCAGCTGGGTGACACCACCTCAGGCCTCCTGTCAGCGAGCTGGCCTCTCTCCTACCTGGGCCTGGCAGCGGGGAGTCTGGAGGGTCCGAAGCCAGTGAGCTGTGTGCCAAGGCAGGCTCTTTCCAAGGCTGCAAACAGCTCCCAGGGGTTTGAGCACACTGGGGGTTTGTTTCAGCTCATTTGCCTGCGTCCAAAGAATCAACCAGAGTCAGCAAACACTTGCAAAAGACTGAGCTCCTTGGAGAGAAAGCAGCTTGTTAGAAAGGCAGCACCTAAAAGACCTTGTAGGTTTATCTTTCTATGGCACCATTTTTGGGGGCAATGGGAAGTCAAGGGATATTAGGAACATTCATTCATTCACTCAGTGTTTATTATCTACCTATTCTGTGAAAGAAAATGCTGTTCCAGGAGATGAGACAGACTGAGGGAAGAAAACCCAGGGCACCTTTGAGTGGCGGAAAAGTTTAGCCAGCATTTAAGAAAATGAATAGTACCAATAATTAGAAAGGATAAGGGGTTCTGGAGTTTGGACTTTATTTTAATTCCTTGTGCAAATGGGAACCATGAAAAGTTTTTGTCACTGTCGCTGCTTTTGAGGTGTCACGTACATGCAGCAGAATTCATCCTTTTTGGCATTCTGATGTTTGTAAATGCATATAGTCTTGTAAATACCACCATGACCAAGCTACAGAACATTCCCATCATGCCACAGAATTTTCTTGTCTCTTTGCAGGAAACCCTTCCCCCCACATAGCCCCTTATAACCACCGATCTGTTGACTGTCTCTCTAGTTTTATTTTCCAGAGTGTCTGATACATGGAATCATAGAGCAAGTAGCTTCTTGAGTCTAACTTCTCTCACTTAGAATACCACATCTGAGATTCATCCAGGTTTTTGTATGTCAGCAGTCATACGTTCCCTTCTTTTCTCACCACTATTCTGTTCTGTGGATGTGTCACAGTGGGTTCATCCATTCATCAGTTGAAGGACTTTTGGGTTATTTCCAGGTTTTGGTGATTGTGAACAGACTCCCTAAGAACAGTCATGCACAGGTTTTTGTGTGAATGTAAATTTTCAATTCCCTTGGGCAAGTATCTAAGCATGTAAGAGTAGGATTGCTATGTCAGACCAGTGTTCATAAGTGTGTATTTAACTTTATTTAAAAGAAAACCTTGTCAAACTGTTTTCCAAAGCAATTGTAATATTTTGCATCCTCCCCAGCGGAGTATGGAAATTCTAGTTATTGCACATCTTATCCTCACCAGCACTTGGTATTGTATTTTTATTCTTAACTCTCCTAATAGGTACGTGATAGGTATGCAATCGGTCGTGGTTTTAAACCGCATTGACTAATGCTGTTGAGCATCTTTTCATGGGTTCATCTGCCGTTCGTATATGTGTTAGGGTGAAAGATCTGTTCAAGTCCGTTCAAGTGACACGATCATAGCTGTGCATGAGGAAGATTATCCTGGCAGCAGGGTACAGCCTTGCTCCTGGACACGCTGAATCAGGACCTTGGACTCATTCCAACAAGATCTCCAGGTGGCTTGTATGCATGTTAAACTTTGAGAAGCGCTACTGTACGGGAGTAATTGGAGGAGAGGGGAAAAATGCTGGGATTAATTGTTGCGATACGGAGAAGTTGGGGAGGCTGAGCAGTCAGAAGGCTAAGGAAGTAAGAATCTATGCATCTCCTGCTGACCCGCTCTGGAAACCTGGCTCATAGTTTGAGTTCCTGCGTTCTGCTGCTGGATGAAGGCCCATGTGGTAGCAAAGAGGGCCTTCAGAGGAAACCATTCCCTGGAACGGCAGACCCACCTGTTCAGGCCTCCAGTCATGGCCGGCGGGGCCGGAGTGTAGGGAGACCTGTCAGTATGGCCGAGCAGGATAGGATTCTGTTTCATCAATCTCGGCAGCCAATACTGACAGGACCTGTGTGTCGGCACGTGGATCAGGCTCTGCCCTCAGGTGAAAGTGCATGGTCTAGATGAGGAGACAGACAGACACCATTGCCACTCGGTACAGATGAATGGCCTAGCGGAGACTTCTGGACAGTTCTGTGTAGTCTCATCCTCAGCACAGCCCTGTGAGGTGGGGGCTGTTATAAGCCTCATTTTATGAGAAAGTATCCACGGGCACAGGGGGATTCAGGGACTCGCCCTACGTCTCATAGTTCGATGCCCACTTGGTCAGGCTCCAAAGCTTGTGTTCTTAACTGACCATGTGCTAATGAGCCAGGGGCTGTCCCAGAGGACCCTGAGGAGAACTGACACAGAAACCAGTGTCCCTGGCCCCAGCAGCTCCCAGTCCTTGCCCCAGCCCCGACTTTGCCCAGGGGGGCTGAAGATGTTGAACAGATGCCGAGACAAAGTCTTCTAGCTGCCTGTAGACGATTCGAGCACAGACTGGAGGCAC
Source organism: Phoca vitulina (assembly GCF_004348235.1). Lineage (NCBI taxonomy): Eukaryota > Metazoa > Chordata > Mammalia > Carnivora > Phocidae > Phoca > Phoca vitulina. The sequence continues at coordinate 25,882,257 of NW_022589705.1, forward strand.
CAGGCTTTCTTGCTTGCTGCAGAGCTGCTCTCTTGGTCAGGCCTCCGTGGTCAGCCTCTGCTCCAGCCCCTGCCTTTTACTGCCCGCGGAGCTGGACAGTATCAGAAGCTTGGCTCTCCTTAGATCTGACATAACTGTGGATTTCTCCTCTATCCAAGGAGATAAAGCCAAAGACAGACTTTTGCGATTTCTCAGCCTCCCCCGACAGCATTGAGGCCTGTGCATTGTTAAGATTTCCGAAAAGCAACTCTGCTGTAGGTTTTAGAAGTAAGCCTGGAGATGTGGGGTGGACATGACCCCTGGGTTATCTTTGTAAAGGCCTCGTGCCCCCTTGACCCATTGAATGTTGTAAGCTCCTTGAGTGCCAGGACGTGGATCCCTTTATGTTCCTCTCTCGGTGCCTTCCCGCCATGCTGGCCTAAGACAGATGTGCTGACAGTGTGAGGATGTTGGAGCTCGGAGGGGCTGTGGTTCGTAGGAGTGAGGGGCACAGACTCTGGAGCCAGGCTGTCGGGCTGAATCTTGTCCTTGCCACTTACTAGCAGTGTGACCTTAGGCAAGGAACTTAACCTCTCTGGGCCTTAGTTTTTCCTCTGTAAGATGAAGATAAAAGTCCCTCCCTCCTAGAGTTGTTGTGAGGTTTAAACGAGTTATTACAAGTAAAGTGCTTAGAAAAGTAGCCCACAGTAAGCGCAAATAATAAGCATAGTGGAAGACAGCAGTCTTTGGAATTAGGCCTGGTTTGAAATTTCAGCTCTGTCCCATTCTAGCTATAACCTCCAGCAAAGTCCTCAGCCTGAATTTTAGCTTCAAACTCTGAAAAATCGGGACAAGACCTTCAAAGGAGGATGAAGGAGAGGATTAAAAAGTAGTAAAGAGCTGGCCCAGTACCTTCTCAGAGTAAGACTGCTGCAATCACTTGGTTTCTTCACCCATTGTCTGCCTGATCTGAGGGTGAGGGAGACAAGGCTGCTCTCTTGTCATCCTGGTGAGGAGCCTTGGCCCCGTCCAAGACAGAATCATGAAGCAACTGGAGGTTGTGGGCAACGGGGCAGCTGGGCTGTCCAGAGAGGACCTAACCCTTCTAGGGCAGAACTAGCAAGACCAGTTCGGTGGGAGGCCTGGAGGAAGATGAGCAAGATAACCCTGCCCCAGAAAGTAAATGCAGAAGGTATGGCAGCTGTCTGGCCCCAAGGGAGTGGAGAGAAGGCTGGATGGATGTTGGGTCCCCCCCACGCCGCAGTTACCTGGTACCTCTGTGCATCCCGGCCCTCGGCAGTCTGCTGGGAACCTCGTCCTGTCACAGAGCAGCACCCCTCTCCCTGTTTCTGTGCATTCCAGGCTCCCTACAGACAAATCTGTGCCCTTCGCAAAGTTCACGGACAAAATCAGAGTAGTTCCAGGAAAGTAGGATCAAGAACAAGGACGAGGAGATAAAGCAAACATCTGCTGAATATTAGTGGAGAAACCCTGACTGTTGGTGTAAATATCACCCAGGGTGGCCACAGGGTCTTCTGGGTTTCTGTGCTGTTGGCCGTGGACGGGTGGTCTGACGAAGCCTTTTATCACCTTCCTCTTCTGATGCACCGCTATTGTGAGCATAGCAGTAGGGCCCTTCACCGTCCTGGGTACAGTCTTTGGAAGCCCCCAGAGGAGGGGTGCATGGCACTGGGGGGATGGGAGCTGACTCGGGAGAGGTGGGCAGGGCGGGATCCCAGAGGCTCTTGACTGCAGAGCCAAGGAAGCTGGCTTGTGTACTGAGGGCAACAGTCAGCCAGGGAGGGACTTCAAGCAGGGAAGCTGAATGATTTGATGGGTATTTTAGAAACTCTTTTCACAGCTTGTGTGGGGGATAAGCTCCTGAAAAAGATAAAACGTTGGCTTATTTTTTTTCTTAAATATGCTATATTTTTTAAGCAAAGCCTAAATCACCAACTTCGCTTTTCTCTATGTATTTTTTATTTGATCTCTTTAAAAGGTTATGGGAGACTTTTATTAACTTAAGCCTCTGATGATGCCCTAATTCGTCCTCTCCCCACCATATGAAACAGGCATAGAGAAATAAAGCAACCTTCCCAAACTTGTGCGGTGGGTTTTGGCACAACCAGGAAGGATTTCACATAGTCTGGATTCTCAGAATTGTGCTCTAAGGAGACCCTGTGGCCATCCACCCACACAACCAGGTTGACACTTAACCTCCTAAAAAGTCACTTTGGACTCAGAGCACACTCAAGCTTTGGAAACTTGGCTCCGAGTTCAAGTCCCACATTAGACATTTGCAGATCACTGCCTCAGTTTCTTTCTGCGTCACTGGGCTCACGTTGTTAATGTTTCTCAGGGAGTTTCCTGCCAGTTCCTTCACTGTATTATAAATGTAAACACAGTACCAAAGTTGGCCTTCAGCCCAGTGTGGCTCCTCAGGAAATGTGAGTGGTAAACAAATGTTGAACAGAGAAGTCAATGCTGACTGCCTTCTCTTCTAATACTGCCAACGTATCTTTCCCTTTACCATGAAAATTGGCTTCAGCCCCATGAGTCTGGCAGTCTACCCACTGCCCTCTGCCTCCAGAACACCCCTGATGGGAAAGATCTGTATGCAGAGGATGAAGCTGCATGTATCGTGTACTGTGGATTTCACAGAAATGCTTCTGTAATTTGAAGTGGAAAATGGTGTACCGTATATCATTTTAACTAATTGATCTCAAACTCTGTGCTATTCCTGAAGGTCATATAAATGCATCGCTGTCCTTGATACAAAAGGCTTCCAAACTGTACAATGATGAACAGGTACAGTCCTGTCCAGAAGATACTACAATCCTGTGTAGTACTTTGCTTCCAGTCCAAACCTCATGCATCTAGCCTTGAGTCCTCGGAGGCAAAAAAAAAAAAAAAAAAAAGGTGAAAACCTTTAGGTCACATAAGTAAACAAAGTTTGAGCTTTTTAAACAGGATGTTGTTGGCCTCAAATTGGACTTCGGGCTAAGGGGAATGAACAGTGCCTTTAACCACACCCTGAGGCTTCCAAAGAAAAGTACAGCAGGCTTGAAAGGAATCATGCTTCAGACAGGTTAGGACTTTTCCAAAAAAGAAGAAACAAATAGAAATCTGTACTTTTTGAGCAAGAACTGGTAAGATGGTCTCAGTTCGCTTAATAAAAGCATGTTTAAACCTATCTCAGAGATGGGTCTATAAAGCATCCTCGCCGGAAATCAGAGATGGGAGCGGGGAAAGGTGGGGGTCACTTGATTTTCCCTCAGAGAACTAAGTGTGGTCCCAACAGGATACAGTATCCCCTGGATCTGAATAAAGCCCCGAGCAACACAGCTGGTGCCAGATTTCACCGTGACACCATCTGGGCCCTGTTCTTAATGCTCAACATCCTCATTTTCTCTAAATGAAACACTAACCTGGAACAAGACAGAGCTTACGAGAGGACTCACATTCAGCTCAGTCCTTATGAGAGAGGGTGGCAAATAGTGACCACAGGTGGCAAAAATCCAGGTGGGAGAAACACCCTCCAGTGTGCCTTTCAGAAGTCGGAGATGTCCCATCCATATTATACTATAAGCCTCTCCTCTATCTTGAATTTTTAAAAACCTCAGAGGCCATCTTTATATTATATTTCCCACCGTCACTTATGTGTTTTGTTTCACTATCAGATGTATTTCTATCATCAAATGATTGTTTCATAGCTTCATTTTAACTATTCTATTTTACTCCAAACCCCCTTCCCTGGGCCAGACCGGGACCCCAAAACACAATCACCATCAATTATTATCCCCGGGAATTCAGGAAAAGCTTAGAATAATATCCCTTAGGATCACTTTCTGGAATCAACATTTTACAGCAAGCCTGAATATTTCTTCCTTTCGCCACAAAAAAAAAACCTCACTGGAGAAATCATGTTGCCGATGAAACTGAAAAGAGTACACAAAGTCAAATGTCCCCCATAAATCTTACAGCTAGAGAAATGAGAACAGCTTCCCTAAAAAGGGATGAGGTTAAATGGAATTATGTGATCATGTTGAGCTGTGTTTACAAGATTCAAGCTTAGGGTGCGCATAATGATCAGGATAAAACCAGCTTGCTAACTTTGTTTTTAAATGTATTTGAAAACGTCAAATATAGCAAAATTAAAAATTTACAGAGGGCTGGAAGTGTTTTTTTAAAAGAATGATTTTCTTTGCCCAAATTTCCAAGTTAATAGAATTATTAACTTGTGAAATTGACATTTAAAAAGCTACATATTAGTTTAAACCAGACTTGATTCGTACAATGTCTTTACCAACTTTCCCCCTACCTTATAACTACCTGTTCTTTCATCCCCCCATTTATCATTATATCACAGGCATTTTTCCATGCTATAATCTCCCTTCATAATTATCCTTTAATTTATACATTAGTATTCCCAACCATTAAATGCACAATACATTTATTATTCTCTTTTTGGTTGCTTCTAATTTCTCACTATTATAAATATTGCCACAATGAGCATTTTACGGACTTTAGCTTATATTTTTAGAAGTAGAAATAATGGATTAAATAGTATGTATATCTATATGTGTCTGGATATAGTTTGCTAGATTGTTTTTCAAGAAGATTATACATAGTTATCCAGTCATTATCAATGAATGAGAAACTTGTTCTCTCCAGCTTTGGGTATTAAGATGTAAAATTTGCTCATTAAACAGCAAAATAATTTACCTGAAAGCTTTAAAATTTTTAGGAAGGCAAACATGGCCATCTTTGTCTCTGCTTTCTTAAACTGCTTTCTGCTTAGAAATTTGTTCCCTTCCCCCTTCAAGAGCATTGGATTTGCAAATGTGGGGAGGGCAGGATGCTCCCCCTGGCTTAAGCCACACCCTAGGAAAACTACATCAAAACATCTGGAAGTGGGTCCTGGGCCCCAGGTGATTCCAATGCGTATCCAAGTCTACCACTGGGATAGAAGGTAGGGATCAAAGTTTGTTTTGAAAGGGGCAAATAAGAAAAGGAGTACTGGGGACATAGAGGCAATAGTTTCCTTTCATGAAGTTTGGTCGAAGGCAGAGAGATAATGAAAGTAGCTTGAAGAAGCAGCAGTGTCAAAGAAAGGTGCTTTTAACAAAGAGTAGGTGAGCTGCATAGGTTTGAAGGCAGAGGGAGGGATTCCATGGAAAGGGAGAGAAAGATGTGAAAAGCTGAGAGAAAGATGAAGAAAACAGGAATGAGGGGAAGGCATTGGCCCAGGAAGAGGGGTCAGCATAGGTTAAAGGGAAATCATTCTTGCTGAAAGAGATGTGAAGGAGCGAGTATGGGAGGAAATGCCGGGACATTTTGAGGTGTGGGAGTTTGCATCAGCTGGCCCTGAACTTTGCAGAGGTGCAAGAAACTCTAGGGAGTGGAGTCAGGGCAGGGGAACCACTGTGGACAACCACTGTGGGGAAGGGGAAAAGAGGAAATAAAAGCACCTTGTACTAGGTGCAGCCAGTTTGGTCAACTGGTCAACAACACTCCTGATGAAAGTCCCCATTGAGAAGGGACAACAGACTAATGACTAAAATTGGGTTGGAGATTATTAGCTGTCATCCATTCACATGATCCTTGCAAGTTTGTGCCCCTGAGCTGGCTGTATACTTTGTATCAGCCAGGGTTCGATCAGAAAAGCCAACTATGCATGATATATAATGAGATTTTTTTAAAAATGTGGGTTAGAACTGAAGCAATCGTGGGACCTGGTGGAGAAGTCTTTCCAAGACTGTTGCCTCTGCCTGTGGCATTGGGACTGAAGTCACCGTAGGTCAGCAGGGACTGAAAAGAGGATATGCAGTGAGGGACAAGTTGGAACTCATGAGGACAACTAGTACCCACATTTGTATCCCTGCCTGCAGCTTTGAGGATGTGGGTGACCTGCAGAAGCAGCTGGTGCCCTTTGTCGGAGCTGCACATGTACCTGGCCCAGGACCTGAGAGAAGGGAGCCCCACATCAACAAAGTAGCCCAACATAGGCCTGACAACATAGGTGAGCTGCCAAAGTGCCTGGTGCCTCCCCAGACCTTGGGAGCATGGAAATGGCTGCCTCATTTTTGTCTGCCAGCTCTCACCCAGAACCAGAACCATAGGGGGCAGTGAATTCTGGGAAACTTCACTTCAGTGTGCTGACACCTTACAACCTCACCACACACACACATGCACACAGTCTGTGTTCAGAAATTTGTTGTTGTTTTTAGATAGGGAGATAGAATGGGGGAGGGGCACAGGGAGAGGGAGAGAGAGAATCTCCATCAGACTCCCAGCTGAGTAAGGAGCCGGACTCCAGCCTGGATCCCACAGCCTTGCGATCACAACCTGAGCTGAAATCAAGAGTCCACGCATTAGGGACTGAACCACCCAGGCGCTCCCAGAAGTGTTTTAAAGCACTCCACAGACTCATGCAGGAATCTGAGACGTGAAGTAGACTGCAAGCAACATTTGAGTTTTATAAGAGCGGAAACGTCAGCCCAAAGGTTACAATTTGGACCCAAAATCTCATCTTGGGTTTCCGCTGGAATGGTGACATTTAAAACTTTGTTTTCTGGTCCTACCCGTGAGTGAGAATGGCAATGCCCTCTCTCTGCAGGCTGTGACCTGAGGCCCAGGAAAACTAGCGCAAGTGTTTCGTGTCATTGCAGCAAGAAGCTTGGGGCCAGAGGCATCCGCAGCGTTTTTAGAAATGTGGCGTTTAGTGAGTTTTTCTCATCTCAGCACCCCCTTGGAGCACACCTGGAGGTGCCGGGGGGTGGATCGGAACACTTGCACAGCCGGCACCTTTGCAAAATGCGCAGGGGGGACGGGGGGAGCACATAACTCTCATGGGGCAGCTCCTCTGTGAACCCGAAAACTCGGCAACGTCCCAGATCCTCATAAAGCTGCTCACATATTTGCCATCCAACCAAGCATGGCTGAAATAACACAATCTCCTTGTTGTAGGTTTGGGGAATGCTGCGTCAGCTAGCCTTCTGGCTGTGTGGCTTCCATTCCCTTCCGTGGAGGTGGCCGCCTGAGGAGCTAGGCCCTCTGGTCTGAGGGTGGGGGACCACGTCTGCTCTGGCATGCGCCCTGCCTGCTTCCTCTGGCGGCTGGCCTCGGACCCAAAGGCAATCAACAGCAGGATAGAAGTTAGCCAGCTCTTCCTTCCTGTGCCTGGGAGAGGGTGACGTTTTAGTCCGACTCAGATATCATTGAGTTTTACTACACCTGTGCAATCAAGCTACGCTGGAAAGCAGAGCCATTTAATAGGACCTGGGTTGGAAGGATTTTGGAAAATGTTCTTGGAACCATGAAAGGCTGGCTTCCCAAAGCTTTGCTCCATCTCTCCCTTTTCTTTCCTCCTGGGTTTCCTCTTCCTTCTTCCCCCTTCTCTTCTCTGTCCTTCGTTCTCATTCCAGAAACATGTAACCAACCACATGTTTACTGGTCCCAGGTCTGGGATGGGAGCTGGGGATCCTGAGAGGACACAGCCTCCACCCCCAGGGAACTGGCCCAGGCGAGCGTCAGTTGAGCTGAGTCTTGAAAGAGACAGCAGGAGTTACCTGGTGGTCTCCTTTGTTCCTTAGTTCTCATTTCCCTGCCCAAACGTCCTCTTTTCATACATTTTGCCACCGCTAGACTGTCTGAAGAAAGGGGGAAACTGGCAGCCAATAGTAAACCCTGAAGTCACACTTCCTGTGGGCATCTCTGGGACCCATCTCCTGGGTAAAGAAATCATTCTCAAATGTCAAACTCTCGAACTTCCTGACTCCCCATAAGCACCCAAAGTAAAGTTCCAGACACCTAATCTCTGGCCCACTTTTAATTAAGGCCTCTCAGCTGTGTTGGCCTGTTAAAATTACTGCAATTCTCTTAAAACCCAAACATACTTGACTTTCAAGGCTCTTTCTTGTTATTCACAGTTTTCTGGGCTTCCTGTGCTGGATTTTGCTGTCGCCTTGACTTTCTCTTGTGCCCCATCCATACCAAAGCTTATAAGGTGGCCAGCAACTTAAACAGAATTGGGCTCGCAGGCTGAGAATCTAATTTATCATCCACCCATCCCCTGGTATCTCACCTGTCCTCCCGACAGCAACCTCTGGTACCTGGCCCAGCCGTAACCTGAAGGTGCTAATTGCCAGGGAACCGGAACCAGCTGTTCAGGGAGGGGCTTGAGAATGCTGACGTCATAGCACCAGACCAGCGAGAGGACACTGAGCAAAGTGTGAGATGGTTCTGGGACTGAAGGCAAAAGTTGACAAACAGGTAAGAAGCCTTTGAAACTAGGTACCAAGAGAGATGCACTTCCTGCAGAATCTTTAGGAGCCGCGTGTCACTTATCTGCTCTGCCGTCTGGGTGCCGCCGCAGGACAGTTTGAAGATCTTGGAGGTTTGCTGTGGGCCTGATAACCAGAATGCTGCCCTTACGTTATATAGCCGATCAGAAAGGTGGGAGGTGGGGGTTGGCGGTGGGGTCCCGAGACCAGCAGCATCTGTGTCACCTGGGAGCTTGTTAGAAATGCTGGATCTCAGGCCCCATGCCCGATCTACGGAAACGGACTGTAGTTTAACAAGATCCCCAGGTGATCTGCATGCACATGACCATTTGTTACAGAGTTTTATGGCTAATAAAGCCCTGTCACCTGCATAAAATCCTCATCCGAGGAAAGCAGAGGAAACAGGCTTTGAGGGGAGTGACTAATCTAAGGTCACATAGCTGCCACTAGAAATTTCTTACCCTCTACTAGCTTGGCGTTCTTTTTGCTGTATCTCTATGTATCCTGGCAACAATCAAGAAAGAATCACTGTTCACAGGATACTTTTGTTGAGCTCTCACCTCCTGCCAAGCACTGCTCTTAGTGAGTTGTTAATCTCACTAGACTTATGAGGTGGGACTTTTATTTTTCTCCTTTTTCAGCAAGTGAGGTGGTGGAGGACCAGAAACAACTAGTGTATTCCAGACCTTTTTTGAGTTGCCCACCTGAAAGTTGGGTGTTGGACTTCCCAGCAGTGACTGGGGAGCCGCAAGGAACCAGAGGATGACACATAAACGGGGACCTAGCAGCGAAGCACTGGATAAGTCACCTCCCCATCCTGCACCCAGCCTGCTGGCCAGCCTCAGCCCAATCTGCCGTGTGGCATCTTGGGATAATTTCCAATACAGCTGTCCTACAAAAATTTCTGAGAGTGACTTAAAAATCCTCCTTGCAGCTGCATCACACCCTTCCAAATTGAGCTGGCAAGAGGATGCCTTTAAAGAAGGGAAGGTGGTTGGGTCTGGAGTATTTCCTACAAACCCCACACCACAGACTGAGTTACTGCCAATGAATCGGGAACATATGGTGCTCAACAGGCTTCTCTCAGAATGTGCACTGTTTAATAACCTAGGGAATCGCTGTTTCTCAAAACAGTTGGGGTTTGTTAGCAAATCCAGGCCCTCTGAAATCCAGTTTGAAATGCACTGTCAAACACGCCACACTGTCCAGGGCCAGATTAATGCACCTTTGCATTATCCACAGGAGATTATTTCCCAATAGTACCATTTGGTGATTGTGACTCAGAATGGGGTCTGATTAGGACCAAGGTTTAAAAGACACCTGACCAATTATGCTGAGTAAATGCAGCTTAAAACAAATCACAAGCACTGCTTTAGTCACAGTGCAAAAGAACACACACTTGCTGCTTCTATTTTCAGAAAATTAATGAACAATTTCAGTTATGGCAAAACAACCCTGCAGACAAGGGTCAGTTTGCTCTTTTAATCAAGAAGCTTTGCCAAATATTTACTAAAATAGGGCAGACTCCTTGTAAAAGTATAAATAGTTTTGTTTCTTATTTAAAATAAAAAAGGTCCCTAGCACCTTATATGGTCTGATCCTTTGATGGCACTCAAGTGTTTTTATAGTAGGATTTCCATTGTGGTCTCTGTTAAGGAAAAAAGAAACAAGATTGCAGCACGAGGTCAGAGAAAAATGATGCTTCACATAAAAATCTGATAGGAAACTCTGCAGAGTAAACTGTGAGTAATGTTGTCTTGAGAGGAAAAAGCATGTGGTAATGCGCTCAGACTCAGTGAAGGCCAAGGTTTCTATAGCAGACTCAGTTGGTTGCTTACTCAAGATTTGTCCCTCCTTCTTCTCTCCTTCCTGATGTGCCTCTGCTCAGTTATTTCTCTCTCCCCAATGCTATTCAGGGGATGGACTCCATAGGCAAATTCAGTTTAAACCAATCACAGGAGTCCCCTAGAAACAGGCATGTAATCCAATTCTGTCCAATGAAAGGTGAGAAGTCTGCCGAGGGGATTTGGGGAAATATTTCCTTGCTCCCAAGAAGGAAAAGTAAGAAGAGACAGGTTCTTCTTCCTGTGGATGTTGTCATCTTGCAAAGTGGCAGCCATCTTGCTCTCAGACAAGGGCAAAACTGACGCAGGGTTTGGGCAAGACGAGAGTCAGGGAGACCTGCAAAAGAGCCCTGACACATCCCATCTGGAGCCCACCTGCCTTTGCAGTTCCTGTTATTGGAAATAACAAATGTCCTTATTGTTTAAGTCAGTTTGGGTTGGTGTTTGCAGTATTTGCTGCCCAAAGCATCCAAACCCGTCTACTATTACATTGTCCTGAAAACATCACCTCACCTCTTGTGTTGCCAAAAGGCTTCCGAGAGGTTAAAATTTCCTTCTCTGATGTAACATAGAGCTGTAGGTTAAACAATATGTCAAAATGACGATTCTATACTGGTTACAGCTTATTTATTTTCACTTCTCAAGGTAGGCAGGTCCGAGTGGTATCCTAAAAGGCACTTTCTATAATAAAGATAAGATTGGGTCAACAGTACATGTGTGGCTAGGACTGGGTGAGTGTCTATTCATCCTCTCTCATGTGTTTCTTTGTAACAAGTTGCTGAGAATGTCAAGACAGCTGATGGGGGTCAGAGTTCATGGTAGGGGCACCTCGAACAGCAAATCTTACTGGGTCACCCCAGAGTTAAGCCTCTGGTCCAGGCTGCAGGGACATCTTGAGCTACAGATACAGAGGTTTACTGTCCCAAACCCCATTTGAGAGCTCAAGCTCAAGTTTTAGAAAAAAAATCCCTTTGCCATACATACAAAGTAAAAATGAAGGATTTTCAATTATAGTCTGGTAGTATTTATGCCTCTGATTGTATGTATCCCAAAAATAGGCTTCCAATTTTCCCAAACATAAATTTCATCTCAAATTGTTCTTTCTGCCTAGATTCAGATATATACAGATATATTCTGTATTTTACATTCAGAATGTCTTTTTTTCCCCTGCCCTTTTATTACCTTCATTAAATGTCTTCATACAAATACTTCAGAACAAAACAATGTAATAAAAAAAGGTTAAGGGGAATTCTGAAAGCATTCTCTGCCGGTATCTGATGAATGAAAAGGTTGGATTTTTCACCTTTAATTATTTGACTCATTGCCTGAATTTTCTGTTGCCTTATATCTACGACGACCCGGTTTAGCACTCTCCACCAAATCCCTCGCAGGAGGTGGTTACTAAAGGTGCGGCCAGCTCTAACAAGGAAAGGCGGGAGGCTTAACTCCATGAGGGCCCCTGGTTCTTAGATTACAGGTTGGAGGAACGATGGGTAATGCCCAACCAAAATTGAATCTGGAAATATTTTTCATTAGTATTTAGAATAGTAAACTTTGCGCCTATATTCACTCAAAATTATTAATAGAATAGGGGTTAAGTTCTGTGGAGGACGGCAGCAGAGGTTGTGAGAACCTATTGGCTGAAGGGCAAAACTCACAAATCATAAATCACATGTTGATCCTGCTTCTATGTTGATATATTCTTACAATGGCAAGGAGAGCTCTCCTGGCACACATCATCACTCTCTTCAAAGATGTAAACAGTGTGGTGTGAGCTCTGTTCAGAGAGAATTACTGCTCTATAAAGTTCGGCACTGAGAGTCTTTCGTTTCTTCTCATTCCTGGAAAGGTACAGTGCCTTCCTTGCGGACGTTGCTCTGGGCAGCACGGTGCACAGACGCAAAAACTGTACTCCGTAGCGAGCACAGCTTGACTTCAGATTTGTAACCTTTGGGACTCTTCCCTTTATTTATTGAATTATTTATTTTTAAAGATTTTATTTATTTATTTGAGAGAGGGAGAGAATGAGAGAGAGCGAGCACATGAGAGTGGGGAGGGTCAGAGGGAGAATCAGACTCCCTGCTGAGCAGGGAGCCCAATGTGGGACTCGATCCTGGGACTCCAGGATCATGACCTGAGCTGAAGGTAGTCGCTCAACCAACTGAGCCATCCAGGTGCCTGGGACTCTTCCCTTTAATGTGAAATCGAAACACAAGGCTCCAGAACCATGTTAACACAGGCCTTTATGCATTGCCTTTGTCACAGTTCAAACAAAGAGAAAGTGGGATGCGCCCAGTACCCCGGGGCAGCAGGCTTCCACCATATTCATGTCATCTAAAGCACACCTCAGGTTGCAATGGTTTTCCACATGTTCTCTTGTTTGAACCTCTCAATAATCCTGGTGGAACTCTATAGACGAGAAAGGCAGAGATGAAATCAGAAGGTTCAAATTAGGGACCCCTGGGTGGTTCAGTTGGTTAAATGTCTGCCTTCAGCTCAGGTCATGATCCCAGGGTCCTGGGATTGAGTCCCGCATCCGGCTCCTTGATCAGCGGGGAGCCTGCTTCTCCCTCTCCCTCTGCCTGACGCTCCCCCTGCTTTGTGCTCTCTCTCTCTCTCTCCTCTCTGACAAACAAATAAGTAAAATTAAAAAAAATAAGAAGGTGCAAATTACTTGCTCAAGTTCACATTTGGAGGCAGAGCTGACACTTGAACGAAGAAGTGTCTTTACTCCGAATGTGGTGCTTCTTCCATGAAACCTTATTTTCTTGAAGAATGCCGCACGAGAGCAGTATTATATAATTGGGAAAAGCACAGGAGATCTGGGTTCAAATTCTAGCTTCACTACTTACTTCTTCTGTGAACTTGGAAATTTCCTAAGTCCCTGCCTTGGTTTTCCGTCTATAAAATGGAAGTAATAATATGTACATCACAGGGTTTGGGAGCTGAATGCATTTAATGCATGAACAGCACTAAGTGTAGTGCTTAGTACAAAGCACGGTACTTAGCAAGTCCTCAGTGAGGAATAGTTATTAAAAAACAAAGGGAAGATTAAGCTTTGGTTGACAGCTTTAAGTGCAAAATGTCATTTCGGTGGCTTTTCACTCTGCTATAGACTGTGTTAGTCAAAGATGTCCTGTGAGTTCGAGTTTCTTGCCCCACCAAATGAAGGCAACAGGGGCTTCATACGAAAACCTGGGAGAACCATTCTATCTGCCGTCCATCTTTAGCACAGGGCTCTCCACTCTCTGCGGGGTGTGTGTGTGTGTGTGTGTGTGTGTGTGTGCGCGCGCGCATGTGCACTCACTCTAGGTGTGTTGTGGGGGGAGGAGGAGGAAAGGAGTGAAGGGCCCTTGTATCAAATTTACCAGCTTTCGCTTCATGTTAACACTCACCCAGCACCTAGCCAAGGAGTTGCCAGGGTGGGAGATTAAAATGCAAAGTAAAGTGGTGACATTTGGAAACTGCCCTGGGTCTCCTGGAAAATACACACCAACACACAGACAAGGCTGCTATTGACTGCAAAGACTTACTGATTCTAGGAACGCAACAATATGATTAGGTAGATTTCTCAAATTTACATCATTTCTTTCAAATACTATAGGGCACAAACAAGTAGAGTGAACCACAATATTCACATCACCTGGCGGGAATGATCATGCGTTGAGAAAGCCCGCACAGAGAAGAGACTGCTGCTTGTGACCGCACTAAATGAACTGGCCATTCTGAGGAGGAATGGTTTGCTGTGTGCCAGAGAAACCGCTCTAACTGAGGCCCAGGAGGTGCGGGGCAGGTCCAGGCACTCAGAGTCCTCTCTCCAACCCTTTGAAAGGTAAATGAAGCAACTCCTTGCTGGGATGTGCAACAAACAAGAAAATACAAATTCCTGTGCAGGGTCAAAGTGATTCTTGAAGTAGAACAACGTTCCTTAGGGTTCTACTTGGCCAAAGGGGTCACAACTCAGGCTCCCAAAGTTAGAACTCTTTATAGTCAATGTTTAGTTGTTCCCGAGAAGCTCAACATCTCTGGGGGGTGGAAGGTGGGGGGTGGTGGGGAGGGTTTTTGTTTGGGCCTTTCAGATCAAGTGTTCCCACTCTACGCCTACTGTCCGCCTTTGACAGCTCAGGCTCTTGTATGGATTCTAGAATCTCAATTGACTCCCCCCTTCCTGCCTGTGAACTCCCATGGTGTCTTTTCCCAAAAGTAGGTTTTTATTTGGGCCCTCTAACCTCAGAGAAGCTCTAATAACATGAGCCTCTGCATAACATCTGTATGGATGAACAGCCTCTGTCATGCCACAAAAAAAAAAGTTTCTGTTACCATCCTCTGCTGGGGCAATGAGAGCTTCTGTGCTTTAAGACGTTTAAATATGAGGCATCAAAGGGGGACCGACCACTCGAGCGGTACTTAGGATATGGTCTCTTTTCATCAGTATGATTGTATTGTTTGGGGGCAAATACATGCTCAGGGACTGAGATTGTCTTTGCCAATAGTTTATTTAACACAGTTTCAGTGCAGGAATTTCACAAGCCAAAAGCATACAGGATAATGTCTCTTAATAAGCCAACAAAAAAACAACATGCTCCAAATCAATGACAAATTAATCATTGTTCCAGGCAAGGGGAGATGAAAGGTATACTGTCCAAATGTAGTTGAGGTGTGCCCTGAGAACGGTTGGTACTCGTGAGGGTGGCTTAGTCAACTAAGAGCCGTTGTCCACCAGTGAGCACAGAAGTGAAAGTCCCGTGTTGCTGGAACACATTGTTGGGAAACTAAGTCACCCCGTCTTCATTACCTTCAGTGCGTGATTTAGGCAGCTCCTTCTTCCATCCTTGGTCACGAGTCACATAAACCCAAAGTCACAGCTTTCAAAAGCCAACAAACTACAGGGAATTAATTTGTGCTTATAACTTCAGACCACCTTCTTTCTCTTCGCTGGCTGTATCTGCCCACAACTGCATCCTGCTCTATTAACCACAACTCAGAGTTGCTTCAAACTGCTCTTTCTTTTTAGGGAATTATCTTCATCCTTAGCACACACTGAGATCGGAAGTTACATTCTTTATTTGGTTAGAATTAGGCCTCTCGGTAATCCAGGAAATTAAATGGAGCCCTAATCCATCACCCACCACCTAATCTAAGAAGATGCTGTTTTAGAAACATATCAAATGATGGGTCCAGGATCTCAGTGAGAGATCTACTTTTTCTATAGTATTTCTAATTTCAAATGGAAAGTCACAGCATGTGAATTAATCAATACTGCTGTTTTTAAAGTTTAAATCGTTAATCGCTAGCTTCTCATGTAACTGACCGAAAAACAACCAGGAGCGGCTCACCATTACTAATGCGGTAGAATTAAATTATCAGTCACTCTATGACCCCAGTACACTCCTGTAAATTTTGAAAGAAATAGACTGTCATTTATGTTTCATTTGGTTGTCAATACGAGTTTATATATCCCTAACAGCTGGGTGGGGAGCAGACTATGTTTTTTTGTTTGTTTGTTTAGTCTATAAGGAAAAAAAGGTGAGGAAGGAGGGACTAGGGACCAAAGCTAACTTTCAAGCCAGCTGCGTTTCTTCTTCAAGAGGGATCACTGAGGAGGTGATGGTTTGTTTAATCGCAGAAATGTAAACAGAAGGAAGCCTGTCACAATTAAGTTAGAAAGTAAGCACTAATTAAGTCTGATGCAGTATCATGGAGATTCAGATTTAGTAAATATTGGTCCCAAATGGCTCTATTTTCTTTATATATCTCAAATTAATCTTAATGTAAACCAAAGTGCATGTGTTCTTTTCAAAGTAAAATTCACTCATATCTGTATTCTAAGAGAAATGAGATTGGAAACCACAAGATTACATTTCCCAGGAATGTGTATGAGAGAGCGCGGCCTTGGAGCTGTGCTATCTAGTTCTGCACTATTGCTTGGGGCCCGCCACTTCACACAGACCAGCACAGATCGCGAAGGGATCCTGGGCGAGATCACACACACACACACACACACACACTCACACCCACACACACACACTCACACACACACTCACACACACTCTCTCTCTCTTATATAAACTGACCCAAAGTGTTACAGACTCCAAAATTTTAAGATCTACTTTTTAAGGTTGGTTGCATAACTAGAAGAGTGTGTTAAAAATATTTGAAAAAAAAATTCTAATTAATCTACCAGCAACTACAGCTCCTCTTTCAGTCTACCTGTGTGATGGCTAACTGAAAATCCAGATTGCCTTTGAGGGCATGGGGAAATAAACCATTCCTGATACTTCACAGAAGAGGAATTTATTTAATGCTGCTAAGGGAGTTCGTGATTGCCCAGTTTACTTTAAGACCATCTTTGTCATTAAAAAATACATTCTTGTTGAGTAAGTTAACCTTTAACTTTTGTTTTTATATAAAGATGAAATATCTATATTATCTTCTTCAAGTTTTATTATTTTTTTAAACAGCTGGGATCAGAAAGGAAAAACAAAAGCCAACCCTCACCTAAAATGGGTAAATGATTTTCCCAAGAGAAGAATTTTGTCATATGAATTGGTGGATAGACCAGGAAATATTTTGGTAATGGAAGGTATGGCATCTAACATCTTCTATCAGAATCACAGACCTGGAAAAGACAATCCCCCTCTTCTGAGCAGGGCTATCCCTGAAAAACATTAGCATTTTTCTTAACAATTTGATGACCAAAATAGAAATTAAGAAAGTAAATTATCTGGGCTACCCATTTTGTAGATGAGAGGACTGAGGCTTCCTCTGTGAACCCACAAAGCTGATGACAGCTTAGATGAGATCCGGGAAGGATGTCGGAGGAGGAACCAGCAAGAATCAGCAATGGGTGGGCTGTGGAGGAGCAATCAGGGATGACTTCTAAGTTTTTGATCTGAGAAGTTGGGTGGGAGGTGATGTCACATCCTGAGATGGTGAAGACTGGGAGAAGGACAGGTGGGGAAGGTGGTGGGACACAGGGGTCTGCTGTGGAGGATGTCTGAGATGCCCGTTAGCCATCTAAGTGGAGATGTCAAAGAAGCGGCTGAATATGTGAATGTGGAAGCTCAAGGGAGCTTGGAACTGGAAATTAAAAGTGGAGAGGATTAGGATGGAGAGGAGAAGCAGGCTCAGGACGGATGTCTGTATAGGGAGAACTTCTAGAAGGAAAATCAGAGTTGGAAAACTCATCATTTTGAGCTCCCTTATTGAGTGTCTTTATCATTTTGTTTAGAGTTGTAAATTCCTGGAATAGCAAACATACTCATGTTCCTACATATGGCTTAACTATGTGGACAAAAGTATATTCTGGGGTCAAATGGTGATGAATTTTGGATGAATTGCTTTAGGATTATTTTTAATCATTGCAAATCGGGAGCTGACTGTATTCACATCTTCATATCCAGTAGGAACTAGTTCAATGAATTTGGCAAACATTTAATAAATGGCTTTAGAATCAGATATTCTGGACTTGAGTGCTAATTATACCACTAAATTAGCTGTGCTTTCCTAGGCAAATAAAGTCTGGTCTGAACCTCAAGTTCCTGAGGTATAAAATGGCATTGGGAGGATGAAGTGAGACAATTGAAGATAAAATGCCTGGAGCAATTCCTAGCACACAGTAAGAGCTCCACGAGAGGAAACTATTATTATTTAGATAAGGCATGTTCTCCCAGGGACCTTCCAGTCTGGTGAGAGGACCCAAACACAACCAGGAAATGCCAGCAAGAAGCTTCCAAAGTGAAAAGATTTGATAGGAACAGGGATCTCTTTAGAATACTTTCATTCCCTTCCTGACAACAGGAGTCAGAAGTATGGTTCCAGCCTCGTCGGCTCTCCTGGCTGGCTTGAAGCCAGATGGCAGCCCAGCACTAGCCCTTGGAGAACTGTTTCTGGTCACTGAAGAGACACTGACTCCTCAGGACTTGGAGCCAAGGGCGGTTGGTGGGCCCTCTCTTGGTCCCTGGTCCCTTCCTTCCCTTGGGTGCTTCTGCCCTCCCCTTACCGGCCTGAGTCTCCTCCTCATGGGAACCTTTCTCTACTGCTCCCAGAGTTATACTTGGTTTCCTAACATGATGCTCTGTCCCTAATTAGCTGTCCCTAATCATTTCCCTCTCCGGCCTGGGGTTTCCAATAACAAAGGCCGTGGCATCCAGAGGACATGTTCTTACTGCTGTGTTAGGGTCCTTCCAGCGGAGCCTGATGTACCCCCACCTGGCCTGGAGATGCTGAGCTCACATGAGGGTTATTCGCAGACCTGGGCTGAAACTCCTGTTGTGTGGTTTGCTCTGGTCTAAGGTGCCACTATACTTTTGCAATCATAGATTTCAGCCCTTATGATGGCAGGGGCTATATGTCCTTGCTGGGTCTAGCTACTTGGTTCATTGGTGTAATTCACTATGGATCTTGAAATGTTTCCTTCTTCTGTTCATATCACAGCAGCTTCAGTAGCCAAGGGATCAAATCTAAGCAGGAGATGAGCTGTGCTTCTTGCCTTAGACTTGCCCTATTGGCAGCCAGGCCAGCTATCAGGGCGAAAGGCAGATTTTAGTACGTTATTTGGTATATAGCTCAATAACAGCTCAATATCCGGGGTGTTGGGTCCCAAGGCAATGGGTGATCAGTTTCTCCCAGGATTTATGGAATTGAAGAATAACAGCAGTAACAACAAAAATGTATAAATGTAAAATGTTGTATGCTGGTAAACAACATCTCATAAGTTTATTTAAGCCAGTAAATATTAGGGCACCTGGGTGGCTCAGTCGGTTAAGCATCTGCCTTTAGCTTGGGTCATGATTCCAGGGTCCTGGGATCAAGCCCCACGTCAGGCTCCCTGCTCAGCAGGGTCTGCTTCTCCCTCTGCCTCTGACCCTCCCCCTGCTTGTGCTCTCTCTTGCTCTCTCTTGCTTGCTCTCTCTATCTCAAATAAATAAATAGAATTAAAAAAAATAAACCAGTAAGTATTCTGTGTAAGTTTCTAAAATGATATTTTAAAATCATTACTTTTTAATTGATTAACCCAGTGCTTCAATCTATTAATTGTCCTCAGCTTTGCTAGGCTTCCTTTTACTTCTTACTCTGATCTTTCTAATTTCTACCTTGAGCTTGAAAACCAACAATTAGGCATCTCTGTGTGCCAGGGAAATAAGGTCAGGCCTTGCTTCCTACTACCAGACAGGAGCCATCAAAGATCTTGGGTGGTCAAAGCTCGGGGAGGGGCAGAAGTGGGTCTACTGAAAAGGTGGGTTTAAGCATGTGGACTTGGGATTCTTTTAAGGCCCTGTACCTGATTTTGTATTTGTAATTTTGCATTGTTTTTATTTTAAAGGGACAGAAATGATATGAGCCTGAGGTCTCACCAAACCTGAGTCTACCTTTGGGAAAAGTGAACTCACTCTAGGGCCAGGCAAGGGACCTCTCTGGTTCCCTGAGGGCAGCCTGTAACAAGGGGTCAGGAGGCTGAGCTAGGAAACCATGAGGGGTATAGTCTCCATGTCAACAGGACCCTGGGCACTGACCTAGGGCAGTGTTGGGGGCAGAATACTGCTGGAGAAATTTGCATGACACGAGGCAATGGACATTGACATCCGTCTCTGAGTACCAAAAGGAGGTGTTCTTGGGGGCGCCTGGCTGGCTCAGTCAGTAGAGCATGTGACTCTTGATCTTGGGGTCAAGCCCCACATTGTGTATAGAGATTACTTAAACAAAAACACCCCCCCCAAAAAACAAAAGGGGATGTTTTTGATGGGGTGCTGAAAGAATAAATTCAAATAAAATGTAGGCTATGAGGTAGGGCTGAATATCCATCTAGCCTCCTAAGGGAGCCTCCCAAGCCCTCCTGTCTCCCTGAGCTTGCCCCCGTGTGATCAGGATCCTCTTCATCTGGGGTTCCCTGTTCTTTGCATGTCCCATTTGGGGTTCTTCTTATTGCTGTACATTTTGTGGTTTCTATTTAATCCTAGCTGTTTCCTTAGGACTCGGGCCAAGTTCCTAGATCCATCCTACCTGCATGGAGGGAACGGAATGTAAATAGTAATAGATTTCGAACAACACTGTAAATGCTTTATGGACTGTGTGTTACAGGGAGTAACTGAGCTGTAAAATTGGAATTAATTCTATGTGTTTACAGAAATGTGCCAATTGTAAAACCTCTCTACTTTCTAAATAGAGCCTTTGTGGTGCAGAGCTTTGGGTACACAGAGGGTGGCTCAGAACTGGTGACTCCGGGACCTCTCTGGCAGCCTCCTGTGAGCGTCTGAGACTACATCTTGGTCCCATTTTCCCCACAGCCCTTTGGAGTAAGTCTTCTTGGGGGGCATGCAGCTTCTTCAACAAGTCTGTAATGCATTCTTTGTTAAATATCCCTCATATGTGCTCTTCCATGGGAGCAGGAAATACCCTCCTCTGAGGTGAAAATGGTGCTGTCAACACCTCTCTTCAGAGGACATATGGTTTATGAGTGATAGTGATGAGCTCCACCAGCCGTCATGGTCTCTGCCCCCTTCACTGACAAGCCAGCTGGAAATATCCCTCTGAGTTGCTATGACCAAGGCAGGAGAAAGCAGCTTTCTTCCTTCCTTTCCTTCCTCTTCCATCCTTTCCTCCTTCCCTCTTTTCCTTCCTCTCTCCTTCCTTCCTTTCTTGCCCTTCTTCCTTCCTTTCTTCCTGTGGCTCTCCTTTCTGAATGTCTGCTCCCAGACTCTTGACTTTGCTCATTTCATCACTAATTGGCTCCATAAGCAGTATGTAAAGTAAAAGAGGATTCTGCCAGCTTTTCTGGGCTCAGAGGACATCCCCCCCCCCCAAACACACACACACACATACACACACACACATCAAAGGAGTAGGAGTAATAGGAGAGGAAGGTAGCTTAGAATCATAGAAAAAAAGTCAGACAGTCCTAGCTTTGAATCCTGGCCTAGATACTTACTGGGTGAAGGACCTTGGGCAACTCACTTAACCTCTCTGAGCTTCTGTTCCTTCCTTGGATGCATGATGGGGATAAGAACTTTGCAAGGGCAATCTAAGAATTCAGATCCATATAATAGGTGCCCACTAAGTGGTACACATTGTTATCTGTATGATTTGGACAACTGTGCACAATATTTCCTGTAGTCTTTAAGAAGGAAATACCCAGAAATCAGTTTCATCATTTGGGTTTCTGATGGATATAGATTGGTAGGAAATAAGTAAATCTGTATTTCAGAAATTGGCATAAAGCAATGGGAGATTCAGTTCAGAGACCATTTTGGACTGGTCTTGGCTCACAACCCACTGAAGACCAACCCACCAAAGTTCATTCACTGGGAGCCAAATTAATGAACTAGAATTGAAATAGGAAACATTTGGGCATGTCAGATAGCTAAGCATCATTCTACTGTGGGCTTGTGGGTGCTAAGCATTCTGGAGCAGGGTTCCAGGATGTTCTGTCAGTGGAGTATGCACAATATGACCTGGGGGACACTAAAAATCCTGCCCACCCCCCAGAGTGTTTCTCTGGCGGTTGGTATCTATGTTATGATCATGGCACTCTGTGTTCAGAAATGCCGAAGCAGCAAACTTCCAGGCACCCTCTCAGCACCTCTAAAGTTTTTAAAATTGAGATATAATTGCCATATAACATTAGATTTGTTTCAGGTATACAACATAATGATTCAATACTTGTAAATGTTGCAAAATGATCACCCCCTAAGTTTTGACACTCGCCACCCTGGAGTCCAGGCCCTGGGCACTTGTGCTTGGCATCTTTCCCCAGCCTCTCCTACCATCAGATGCTCATCTCTGCATTCCATTTGCTCTCAGCTGACTGTAAATAACACTAAGGAAGCACCCTGCAAACCACTCCCTATAGAGGGATTAATGGCTGGCCACAAGAACAAGGGCACTAAAAAAGCACTTATTTTGTACTAGCAACTTTACAGAACATATTATTTCTAATCTGTATGAGAATTCTGCATGGTGGTTTTTTTCTTTATACTGTTATGTAGATGAAGAAACTGAGGCTCAAACAGTTTACTAATTTGGACAAGGTTGCACATCCAGTACTTGGTGGAACTAGGATCTGAACTCAGATTTGTCAGTGAATGTTTATGAACTATTCACCTACGTAGTGTCTAAAATCGAGGCTGCACGAGGGATGGTGTGGATACCTGAATAACAATCGGTGTAGTTACTAAGGGAGGAGGAACGGATGTTGGGGAGGCAGGCATAATGGCCATTGCAACTCTGTACCCAACCTTCATGCCATGCACTTGAAAGGGAAAATGTTTATCCCTTCTGGGTACATTTCCCCCTCCTCTGTGTTGAAGCCATAGGGTGACTGGTGCTCCACCAAGAAGCAGTCAACATGATGTTGTTTCGGAAAGGATATTGTCAACATGGGCCACAGGCAAGCCACCTGGTCCTCAGAAAATGGCAGGGCACAGAGTAAAGACACGTGGCAGCCGAAGGGCTCTCAGAGCTATGTTGGGCAATGTGGGTGCCATCCTGGGGGACTGTGGTGTCTGATTCCCACCAAGTGAGTTGGGACTGCTGGTAGGGGCTTCTGTCTTGGTGGTGCCAACAAATTGTTTGGTTTCCCAATCGGGCGAGAGAGTCCTGGGGACTCTAGGGCATTGGCTAACACAGCTTGGTGACAAGCGGGAGGGTGCCATTGTTGGAGGGCTTGGGTCAGATCCTGAATTGGCTGTTCATGAGGAGGGTGAGTCTGAGTATGTTGATATACCCTTCTCACCCCTAGTTTCTTCATCTGTCAAATGTGACTACTCATTATACCTATACTTCACTAGGATCTTGTGAGGATTAAATGGGAGAATGTATGAACATACGTAATTCTTAATAGCCTTACACATAATAAATACCCACTAAATGTAAGCTTTTAGGATGATTTTGGTTTCTTCATGTACTATAGTTGTTCTCAACTGGGGGCGACTCCCAGGCCATTTGGAAATATCTGGAGACAATTTTGGTTGTCACAACTAGGAGACCGAATGCTACTGACAGCTAGTGGGTAGAGGCCTGGGACGCTGCTAGATATCCCGCAATGCACAGGACAGGCCCCTACAAAAAAAGAATTACCGAGCTCAACATGTTAATAGTGCCAAGGTTCATAAAAACCAAACCATGTGGATCTCCCATTGTTTACCAAGAAGCTGGTGAGATAGTTGATCCAACATGAGACTGGAAAGAGCTGGATTCAGGAGGTTAACAAACAGGCTCTTCCGTATGGGTAAGTGGAACTATGCTGCACTTCGTTTTGACCCAGTCCTCAAATTCTCCTTTCAGGCTCGCTTCATCTGCTGCTTGTATTAGCAAGCAATATTGGACTACCGAGACCCCTGCACTTTTATCTTTCTTGGCAGAGAAGATCGCCAGCCGTCTGAAAGACTGGTGAGTGGCAACCAGAAGATAAAACAGGCCATGGTCATTGCTGAGGGTCGGCTGTACCGCTTGCGTTCATGGAGGTCTCCTACCACCAGTGGTTTTACTCATTGTACTTGCAGAGGATTTTATAAAATCCCATTTGCATTACTTTGTTCAAGACAGTCCCTCCACTGGGAATTCTGCTCTGTTCTCCTTGCATCCCACTCCCCCCAGTCTCCTGACTATTACAATGGAAATCTTATTCACTTCATAGGGTCTGCTTCGCACTTCACCTCCCGCAACATCACTGAAGTAGTTGGCAAGTGTCTCTCCCTCCCCTGAACTCCTCAGTCGTGGTCTGATCGCACCCTCACCTAAATGAGGTTGCCTGATAGCTGTTCAGGGCAAAGACTGTCTTTTTTTTTTTTCCATACATGTCCCCAGGTTTCTAATGCTCAGGCTCAGTAAGTGCTTGAATGAAGGGATAGCCATACGGGGTGCCACAGGAATGCTCCATCACCGCCATCCAGATGCGAGTCAGTACAAGCCCGGGAAGACCTGTGCCCAGGCCCCCTCCACTGCTGTGCATTTCCGTGGGGCTGTGTACCTCTCTGAGGAGGCTGCTTTCTCTTGCATTTCTTGGGAAAATGTCCCAGGCATGGGCAATGAAGGTCACCGCTCCAGGCAGGGGACTGTCCCGCTGAATTTATGTTTCTACCCTCAAGGGCCTGGAGCTAAACTGCACATAGGGTGGGACCCAGAAATAAGAGGAGATTGTGGTGTGAATGTCAGCAGTTGGGAGCACTGGGCCCTCTGCCCCTGACTTGGCCAAAGGGCACGGCCCGCTCTCTATAGGACCGCTATTAACAGCCAGAGGGTGTCCGGCGGGTGTTAAAGGAAAGTTCACATTTCCATGGAAGGCCCAGAGGCCAAGGGAGAGGTCAGATGCGTCTGTGGGGCTTTTGTCTGGTGGTTCTTTGTTAAACCCCACATGTGGGCCTATTTTGCTCTCGCGCAGATCGGCATGTGTTTCTGGGTAGATGGGAACGCTCTGCAGCTGGACCCCGTGGCATGGTTCCGGCCTACGGCAGGATCGAGCAGGAGCCTTGTAGACAGGGTTGCATTCTGCTCTCAGTTTCCAACTTGGCAAAAGAAACTGCATGTTCATCTCATCAAGCAAGGGGAGAGTTAAGGGCGTTGCCACCAAATTCTTCTCCCTTCCCACATGTGCAAGTCAGGAGGGAAAACTCTATGTTTTTCTGGAATGCCAATTCATGGCTTAGGTGCAGCACGTCCAGCCCGGTCCCCGGTACGTAGTAGGTGTCACTCCCCAGCTTGCATTGTGGAAAATTCAAGCATGTGTAAAGATGGAATATGCAAGATTTCAGGCATCTATCACTCAGCCTCAACTTCTGTGGACTCATGGCCAAAATTGTTTCATATATACCCCCACTCACCTCCTCCACCCCATCTGCATTATTTTGAAGCAAATTCCAGACATCATAGAGTTTCTTCTATAAACAGCTCGGTAGGAATCTCTGAAAGAGAAGGACTCTTTAGGGAAAAAAAAAAAACAAAAACAAAAAACCACATAACTACAATTCTATTATCACATCTAAAAAAATAGTGGTAAGTCTTCAGTTGCATCGAATATTTAGTCAGTGTTCAGATTAAGTTGTCTCATGAACATCATCATTTTTTAAGAAGTTTTTTTAGTTGATTATGTTCCTTATTTTATGTTTCTTTGTCTTCTGTTTTTCCTATAAATTGGTCGTTGGATCGTAGGCTTCATCAGCTTCAGCTCTGATTTTTACTTTTTGGTAGGACTGCTTTATAGATGTGGTATTCTCCCAGCAGGAAGTACATAGTATCTGGCTTCTCTCTGATCAATGATCTCTCTGATCCTCTACTGAGGATCAATTCCTAGATCCCTTAATTCATTGGAAGTTGCAAAATGCCATTACTTCCTCATTTATTAGCTGTAATACTTCTATAAAGAGAAGAGAAACTTCTCACGTACTGCTTGGTTGGGCAGTGCAATCATCAGTGTAGGAAAGGCAAGAGAAGAGCTTGATTTTTTTCCTTCCTATTTTCCACTGATTAAAAAACAAGAAAGAAAAAATTGATTCACCAGCCTTCAAGTGTGACCGCGCCACTGATTATCTTTTAGAATCAACATGAACTCATGAATTTAAACATATTTGATGCATTTTAGTCTATTGCAGTTACTATTACTATTCATTTTCAAACTGCCCCATTTTTGGCCCATGGGAGCCCCTCAAAGTTGGCTTGTTTTCTTTTTTAATTTGCATACAGCTGACACACAACGTTGCCTTAGTTTCAGGTGTACAACATAGTGATTCAACGTCTCTCGCGTTATTGATGTGCTCGCCAGACAGCACTATTCCAGTAACATGGACTATATTCTCTATGCCGTGCCTTTTATCCCCGTGACTTCTTCATTCCATGACTGGAAGCCTGTGTCTCCCACTCCCCTTCACCCATTTTGTCCAGCCCACACCCCATTCCTTCTGGTGACCATCAGTTTGTTCTTTGTATTTACAGGTCTGATTCTGCTTTTGTTTGTTTATTCATTTGTCTTGTTTTTTTTAGATTCCACATATGAGTGAAATCACATGGTATTTGTCTTTCTCAGTCTGACTTACTTCATTTGGCATAATACCCTCTAGATCTATCCATAAAGCTGACTTTTTAGTCCCTTCATGCAATCCTAGTAGTTTTCAATAACTTTCTATCTGGAGTGACAAGATGTTCCAGGCATATCTTGTGCATTTCCTGCTTTAATCTGAAATCAGCTGTTTCTTCAAAGAGCCATGTGTCTTTTAGTGGGAAATGGTGTTGCTTGAGCTCACTCTGGGCATCAGGGTGCTCTATGCTAACTGGTCACTCATTGCTTCTAGGCCTTTTTAGTAGACTGAACCAGGAAATATATTCATTTCTTAAAATAAATACATCAGGAGTTCATACTAATACTTCCAATTTAAAATCAGGATCACAGGGATTCGGCTTAACGTCTTCAATCGTACATCTCCTTTCTCCTAAAGTTGAGAATCTTAGTTTTCAAAGACAATCCTGGTTTTCAAAAATGACACAATTACACATTTGTTCTATCATACCACACACACACATACACACACACCCCTCAGAAAAATACCAACATTGCCACCAATGGTAGGATTCCTGAAAAGAGTTTAAACGGGTTGTCTTCTTGCTCTTGTAGTTCTTACTGCCCCTAAAGTATGTCCCGTCAGGGACCTGGAGCCAAACTGAAGTTTTAAAGTCCCATGGAATAGTTCCTTGGTGTGAGGTTATGCAGACTGTATTCACATTTAGGGTCATTTGTTTCATTTTCTTTTCCAGGATTACTTTTTTAATAATGTAATTTAATAAAATATTTACATGGTTCCAAAGTCAAATCTATAAAACACAGTATATTTAAAGTAGTCTAACTTTTATTTCCTATTTCCTTCATCCAATTTTCTCCTATATCTTACAGGCAATCATTTATTTTTAAAATATTATGTTTATTCTTCTATTCTTTTTTAAATGTTATGCATACATATACACACCTAGATATACACTTCCTTTCCTCACATATATACACAATTTTCTCAACTCTGCTTTTTTTGCTGACTATAGCTTAAAGACCCCTCCATAGTGATATATAGACACATTGCTTACTCCTCTCTTACTCCTTTTAATAATGGGTATTTGAATTGTTTCATCTTCAATGGCAAAACTAATAATAATCTTGTGCTCTTTCTTCTTTCTTTCTCTTTCTTTCTGTATTTTCAACAGTATATCTTTGGAACAGATTCCTAAAATGGGATTGCTGGATACAGAGTAGTTTAAACAAAGTTGTTTAACAATCTCAAACTTAAAGAAAATTTGCAAATAGAATACAAAGAACATTTTTTCCCTGTATCTTTTGAGTGTATGTTGCCCCATCACCAGTGAATACTTGAGTATGTTTTTCCTACAAATAAAGACATTTGTCCATGTAACAACAATACAATGATCAAAATCAGGAAATTAACATTAGCCTAATACTACCATCTAATCCTTGGATCCATTCACTCTTCGGCAATTACACTTTTTTTTAAAGCACAAGGATCCAGTGTGGAATCACACATTGCATGCTGGTGTCCCATCTCGTCATGTCTCATTTTGGGATACTTCTCTCTTTCCTTACCTTTCATGACCTCAATATGTTTGATGATGACAAGACAGTTATTTTGTTGTATGTTTCCCAATTTGGGCTCATAGTATTGTGAGGTTTTTAAAAAGGATGTATTGAATTAATGTTGATCATGTTCTTCTTAGGTAGTGTCAGGACCTTGGGGGAGACGATGGAGCAAGATGAAGGGGGAGAAATATCTCTGGAAGAGAGGGGCCCGTCCCCTTTGAAAATGTGTTTATCTCACTGTACACAAAGGATGAAGGGCTCTTTTAATGAAGGCTGTGGGTCAGGGAAAGGGAGCTGATTCCCCAGGAAGTTCTCCCAGATAAGAAATCTGTGACTATGAACTCGTCTGCTTCTGTGTTTTTGTATTGTCCCTCCTTGGCTTCCTCTTTAGTTCCAGTAAAATTATTTGTGGGTAGAAAAAAAAAATCCCAGGTTTGTTTCAGCTGAACTAAGGGGAAAAGTTTGGTGAAAAGAACTGCTCAGGAAGGAGGGCCGGGTGTGATGGGTCTACCTTCTTCAGGAGTCAAACTCAGCAGCTGGCTCTTAAATACAGACGGAATGAAATCCTGTATGAGAGGTGCCTCAACACAGCAAGCACTGGATAGATAGCTGCTAGGTAGACAGTTAGGAGCTCCTCCTTCCTCCCGCCTGGGCTCTGCTCATCCCCTGCTATATAGGCCCTACCCTGTTGGAACTGTCAGCGCTCCTTCTCCATGGGCCTGGGGGTGCCTCCTGGATGGGGGCCGTGAACTCTTATCAGAGCTGAGCAAGGGGAAGGGCATGTGCTGAATGGCGTCACATTAATATGACTTCCAGCCGCTCAACCTGTTAGTAACCCTACTTAGGAGGGCTCCCTTCAGGCAGCAGGAATCATCCCCAGAAAGAAGCTGGGTGAGGGCACGATTAATATGGACGAAGAAAGAAGGACTGGGTAACCATCTACTTGATGATCCTTTTGGGTCCATCAGGCCGAGTAATTTCATTTAAACTCAACTTGAGGAGAGAAGGAAGAGAGGGGGATTGGGAAGGTTAAAGAATCTGTGATTGGTTTCCTTTCATATCCAGGATGCGGGAGCCGTCAGAAGGGGCCCAGGTTGGCAAATGCTCCCAGGAGCCCCTGCAGCTGGAATCCAGCCGGACCCAGCCCTGAGACTCTACATCCTGAGCGCACCTGAGAGCGGGGCCAGGCAGGGAACAATTTACCTTAGCAGCATGTGTAAAGCCATGTTTTCTTTTCAGGCAACAAACAAAAAAACAACCTGAAAAGGAAAGAAAAAAAGGTAAAATCTTAGTGCAATCCAAGTGTTTGCCCTGCTTGCCAAAGCTAGAACAGATACAATTTCCCCTTAGGAAGGATGGTGGGAGTTTGGGGGATGGTGTCTGTGTGTGCATTTAATCCGGTAGATCCCCCAAATTGGATAGAGCCCCCAAAGACTGAGTCCTTTTGTTACTTGAAACTCCAACCCACTCATCAGGGGAAATCAAGGAACACCTTTAAACAACAGCTTTGAGATAAACTCAAAGACTTAAAAGCCAGTATTTTCCTTATGGAAACTCTATGCATATTCCACACATTTCATACATTGGTCTTTTAAAATTCCCTGTTTCTGATGAAGTATAGTTTGCGGATCACCACTCATCAGAAGGTCCCTATTTCCCTATCCTCCCCCACTTTTTCTGGACAAAGCATTATTTTTAAACTCTCTAGTGATTGGTATTTGGCAATAGTAGGAGCTCTCAATAAGGGGATTTTTTTATTTTTATGAATTTTATGAATTGGGGAGAGACAGCACAATTTGACAGTAGAGCTTCTAGAAAAGATTTTGTTAAAACACTTGGAATTTAAAAGCTCTTTTTGCCTTGTAATGAGTCCTTTGAAAGATAATCTGTTCGAGGCCCTATGGGGTTTCTGAGGAAACGTGCAGCTTTGAGGGGAAATGCTCTCTCTCCCCCTTGGTCCCACAAGGGCACATTTCTCAACCCGGTGCTCTAGCTGGATCGCTCTGCTTCCTGATGCAGTAATCAGATATTTTGGTGAAGGAAATTTTAAAGCCTAATCATGCTGTAGTGAGGAAGGTGGGATTTCTTTCCTTGCATGTAACTCAAGGGCACATTTTTCTCAAAGACCAGGTGTTACCTTTTGGCTTCTCACAAGATGTCCAGCCCATTACTTTGAAGGAGGCCACAGTCTTTGCTCTTGGAGAGGTTACCATCCAGAGTGGAAGAGAGGCAGCCAGCCAAATAATTTACACATGTGGTAATTGCAGTAAACTTTTATTACTGTTGTCAGTACATTCGACACATTTATTGCATTTACTGAGCCCAGTGCCTGGGGACACAAAGGCAAACACTGAAATTTATCAAATCTATGCCAGATATTACAGTCACGCCATTACTCTTCCCCTCCTTTTTTTGGACTCACCAAGAAAGAACAAAACACTGCCAATTGTAATATAAATGCACCTTGATTCCAAAGATGCTAAAAAGTTGAGAATCTGCATCTTAGAATGAATAAGATGCAGTAATCCCTTCCAGATTCACCCAGTAGACAGCTTGGGAAACATTCACAAAGCAAGGAAAGAAATACCATCAGGTTGGAACAATGTGCTAAGTTGGTCCAGAACCAGGAACACCTGATGCTAAGAGGCAAGGTAGGTAAGGCTTCACAGAGGAGGTGACATTTGAACAAGGTCTTAATGAATGAATAAGGATTTGCAGGTAGAGGAGACAGGGCATTTCAGGCTGAGGAACCTGTGTGTGGACTTCAAATAGATGTCTCAGTTTAAGGCTCAGAGGAATACATTAGGTTTTATTGTTCTCTTTTACGGAGGAGGAAACAGGCACAGGTTTAGTAATTTGCCCATTTCTTAGCTGGTACCAGCTATTACTCTTTTTTTTTTTTTTAAGATTTTATTTATTTATTTGACAGAGAGAGACAGCGAGAGAGAGAAAGCACAAGCAGGGGGAGCAGCAGAGGGAGAGGGAGAGGGAGAAGCAGGCTCCCCGCCAAGCAGGGAGCCCAATGTGGGGCTCGATCCCAGGACTCCAGGATCACAGCCTGAGCCGAAGGCAGCTGCTTAACCGACTGAGCCACCCAGGCAATCCACCCCCCCCCCAATTTTTTTTTAATTATATATGTGGCTCACATTATAGTTCCGTCAATCAACACTTTTCTAGAACAGTCTGCTTGAAGTGGTGTTTTTGAGCAAAGGAATGCAGCTGTGCCCATGTTCACGACCCTCCGCGGCCAGAGTGTGCTCGTCATAGCTCACATACTGACAGCTCCCTGGTTAGGCAGCCTGTCCCGGGCTTCACAGCTCTAAGTGCCAGAGCTGGGCTTTGAACCCAGGCAGCCTCGCTCCAGAGCCTACCTTTGAGCTTCAGAAATGTGAGCTGTTGGTGACTTTGAGTGCAAGGGAGTGGGGTCAGATTGTTACTGTGTTACTCCCTTCAGGGAGCAGGTACATGCATGTTTCCAGAAGGTCTCTGAGGAGTGGGAGGAGTGGGAGGAATGCTGGGAATTTCTGGCACCAGCTGCAAGGTCTCCAGGAAGCAGCTTCAGTCCTGAGCCAGGCTCCTGTAAGAGCTGGGCACCTGGGGTGTTACCTGGAGGGCAACCAGGTTTGGGCCAGTACTCGTGAGCTTCTGCCTGAAGCCTAAGTCGTGAGCAAGGATCCAAACTCCTCCACACCCAGGACCCCGCGTCCTAACATCACTGTTCCAGCACCTACCCCACATACCTCACGGACTGAGGCAGCCATGCCATCGTTAACGCTTTCCCTCAGCTTACTGGCCCTTTCTTGTGTTGCCTACAAGTGCAGCTCATCCTCCAGACCCCGCCCAACCCGCTCCTCTGCTCCATGTTGTACTTGTCGGTCTCCATGGCCATGGCCCTGCTTGACCATCACCCCACGTGGGGTGGCAGCCTCCTACATGTCCTGTCCGCAGGGCCAAGGACACGTCGCACACAAGCTCAGTGCCTGCTTGGAATGGAATGGACTCAAATCACATTCAGCCAACAGAAGGACACCGGTGACGACCCCCACACCGTCAAACTCCCCTCTGCCGATCCTCGGGGTGGCCAGGGGCTCTTGCTCTTTGCCTGTCTGTTAAAAGGCAGGACTACGAGAGGACACGGGCAGCAGTTACGTTTAACCTCTGAAGTGAGTGTTAGAGAAGCAAATCATGCAAGAAAAAAACAACTCAGCAGCATGATTCAGTGACGGGGCACATTCCAGGGGACACGCACGTTGGTTTTACTCACAGGCTCTTAATCCCTGAAACCCAATCCCTCTCCCTCTCAGGTGTCGCACGCTCTGATGTCTTGGGGTTGGAGGCACCATCAGGGGCCCATTTCCGTGACACCTGGAGGCTTCTATGCTTGAGTTCTCCACTTGATTCGTGTGCTTCTCACAGCAGTCTCATAGAGTGAAGTTTGGGGATATTTTCACTGGTCTTAAAGTCTTGTCTCATGAGTTAACTACATGTAGCTGCTTCTCCCACCTCCGCGTGGTTTGATGTTTTCCCTTCAAACCTGTTACTGATGGTCAATGCTTTGGAATCCTGCCTCTCCTACCACGGCCAGAAGCTGGCAGCAATGACCAGGTGCCAGGGGACACCTTTAAGATGGCAATTGGGCTCCCTGAAAAGGAGCTCCGAGTCAGACCCGGGAGCCAGGGCATGCTGCCGTGTCTGTGGAATTGTCTGCCACTCCTCTTCTTGCAACAGCAAAGTAAAATGGACCCTTATTCCAAAAAGGAACAATTTGACCCCCAGCTCCCCAAGCACACCCCAGGAGCCTATCCCATCCATCACCTGAAAAATTCTTTTGCATTAGAATTTTGATTCTTTTACTACAATGTCTGGCCAAGATTCAGTACCTTGAAGCCAGACAACTCAACAGGACGATCTCTCCCTTTTCTTCCTGATTGTAAAGTTGTGCACTAAATTTTGGAGTATGTACAATTTAGAGAAGGAAGTCCGTCTCCTGCTCAAGAAAAGCAGGGAATCTGCCTATGCAGTCCGTGTGTGAAGAGCTGTGTAGTGGAATGACATGCTGATATTCAGCTTCTGTGGTAGTGTTCTCATTCGTCTCTTTCCTCATCTCCTCTTCTCTTTCTACAGAGAAAGGTATCGTAAGGTCTGGGAGGGTGAAATGTCCTGAGGTGTTGCAGTATCTCCCTCCTCCTGAAGGAGACCATCAAAGTGACCAATCTAAGAGGTTCGGTAGCCCTGTGTGCTGGAAATGAGGAATGCCGAGGACCTTTTGTGTTGCAAGAGCTGGAAAGGAAAAGTTGCTGGACCTACAGTGGCGTGGTCCCTGGGGATGGAACGTTTACAGAAGTTTGGGGTCTGCAGGACTGGACAGCCTTATATAATCTGACACAGCCCTTTTGGGTGACTGGATCTTTGAGGAAAGGTCCCATGAAGAACTGAAGGTTGGCAGTAAGAGCTGTAATTCTGGGAACCTACACTGAGCCGAGCATGAGGTAGAGGATCATCCTCCCCAAGCTCTTTAGTGGCCCATGTAAAGCCCTAGCCCGGCATCCTCTGAAGGCTCTGACTGGGTATCTCACACAAGCAGGTGGCAGTGATCAGCCACCATCTCCCACTGGGGTGGAGAAGTCCGGCAGACCCTTCTGTTTGGATGATGTGAGCCTTTGAGGTTTTGGACTAGTCATGGGGTGGGAGACAGCCCCAAGACAGAGGTGCTAGACTTTGTGTTCATCCCACAGTCTGTTAAACCACAGGAATTTAAGCCTCTTGGTTTGTACAAAAAAACTAAACCTGACAGTATTTGCCCCCGGGTTTGTAAGCGGTCCTATTGGTTATCGCACGGAGAGTATGTGTACACATGAACAGTTTGAAAGCAAAGAGGTTTTCACCATCAGCCCCAGATTGAAAGGTGGTGAAGGGGCTTACCCCAAGCTTCTGTCTTGATGGTTCTGAGACTCACTGAATCAAATACAAAAAGCAGAAGCCACTTGATATATATTTTGTGTTTATAATGAGAAAGGGAAATGATCAGTCTGGGGAAGATGGTGCTAAAACAAAGCAAAATGAGAGCCTAAGCTTTGAGACAGGTTTGCCCATAGTTATTCTGCATTTAATAGATATTGCCATAGTATCTATTCTTTGCCATGCACTGTGCTACGTACTAGAAAATAAAGTGATAAAGCAGCCATTGTCCTTGCCTTCTGGTGCAGAGGTGGAGAAATACATTAATCAAATAATCAACTCAAATAAGTAACAATAGTTAGCACTGAGGACGAATTATTGTCTATTTCCAGGATGATTTATTTTCAGCTAAGGGACAGGATAGTTGGGATTCTATATATACAGCTGGAGATAGGAAAGAGTTAAGCCCTACATGGGGCCTTGCTGGGGCTGTCCCAGGGGAAAAGAGGTGCCCATTTATCAGTCCTTGGGCAATGGGTTGGTTCTTCCTCTACTGTCATTTCAGAGAATGTGTGTTCCCTCCAGCATCCTGGCTGGCCCGGAAGGTCGCTGCAGGCTCAGGGTGCCACAAATGCAGGATTGTTCACTCTCTTTGGCTGGGGAAATGGGCTGGGGACCAAACTGGCCCACAAACTCAGGTTTTCCCATTTCATTTCAAGAATAGCCAACTTCAGGGCCTTAAAAACAGGTTTGTGGTAACACTAGGAGGGATGGGGAGGAGGGCCAAAGTCAATGCCATCAACAGGCCATGGATACCTTCAGAATAATTTCCCAGTTTTGAAACAACTACAGAGTGATTGCCAGAGTAATTCAGAGGGGAGGAGAGATGGAGTGATTTGGGCTAGCAAGGCTGTATGTTGAAATAATATGAAATAGTAAAAAGAATGTCCTAGGGTTCCCCAAACTAGTCTATTTTTGAATAGTGTGGGTTTGGTTTCTTGTTATAATTCTTGAGCATACTGTGCATTAATTTTCTATTAATTAGCTCATCAATTCAACAAATATTCATTGTAGTTCACTCTTCTACTAGCTGTAATACCTTAGGTTCCAATCTATCCATCCCTCCTTCCATCCAACCAACAAATACTTATTTAATAGTGCCTACTGCAAGTCAGACTTCGTGCTTCCCCCAAAGAGGGGAACCTAACCTAACCTAACTCTTGGGAGAGGAGCTGGGTACAGTAAGGGAGACTTCCCTGTAGCAAAGACAATGCTTACAGTTCACCAAATCTCATGCCATTCACCTCTCCCCAAGCACATAGGAAAACTACATTTCCCAGACACCCTTGGAAGTCCTTATTAGGTTAGGGCCACGTGACTAGATTCAACCTATTAGGAAAGAGTAGAAATGATGTATGTTGCTGTCAGGCCTGGCCATAAAACTCCTTGTGCAACTGTCCAGGGTCTGACGTTCCCTTCTGTGGTGAATCCAGATGGCATCAATATAAGATGCAAGGGATGTGGAACCCTGAGTCACCACTTGGAGGAGAGCCACAGAAGGACTGTTGTGTGGAATTTATTTGTTATAACCTAGCCTCACCTTCCTTAACTTATGCATACCCTCTAAACATAAGGATGTCTAAGTTTAACACTGAAAGAAAAGGAGAAATTATCCTGGCTAAATCAGGTAACATGACCACATTTAATGATCTTTTTCTAGGTAGGAAAGAAAAAAACATACTAAAAAAAGCCAACTTACCACACAAAATATCTTGATCTTCATACCAAAGTCTTGAATGAACCCCAAGTTTCTATTTGAACAACTGGGTATAGTGGTTGCATTCATCAAGATTGTAGAAATTTCCTGAAAAATTCTAATTTACCCTTTAGAGAGTTTTAATATGACTGAAGAAGGTAACATGTTAGCTGAAAGAATCACTTTCTCATCATAAAAATGGATCATCCAGGCCTTGACCATTTGGAGTTTACCATTTAATGAGGTAGAATAAAGGAGAGCAGGGAGAGAATACCAAGTTCATTCAAATCCTAGAGCCTGTGTCTAGATTTCTTTCCCCTTCCAGGAAGGCTGCTCTTGTCACTTGCTTCCTCCTGACAGCTTGATATAAAGCAGTCACCCAGTTACACTCTGCTGAATCCCCCATTCTAATTTTCTGTGTAGTGCGCCTCACTGTCTGATAGTTCTCTTG
Source organism: Phoca vitulina (assembly GCF_004348235.1). Classification (NCBI taxonomy): domain Eukaryota; kingdom Metazoa; phylum Chordata; class Mammalia; order Carnivora; family Phocidae; genus Phoca; species Phoca vitulina. The sequence continues at coordinate 25,918,036 of NW_022589705.1, forward strand.
TTTATGAATTTTGTTTATTATCGGCTGTCTCTTCTCATTAGAATGGGGAAAAAAATACTTTGTTCAACATTATCTCCAGGATGGTGAACAGTGGCTAGCACATAGTAGGAGCTCCATACGTGTTTACAAATAAGTGAATAACACGTGGCCAAACAGGAATAAAAAAGCAAATGTTTTGTTTTAAAACAGATTTGCAAATGTACTAAATGGCCAAGGTTGGGATGTGTCCCAAATGAGAACCGTGAGGTGGCCTTGTTTATCATTTTGTAGCAAAGAAAAACCAATGTCAATTGGCATCAATATCTCATCTTTTTGAAATTAAATTTCTCAAAAGACACTCAGGAACAGTGCATTCCTGAGAATTCCTTGTTGACAAAGTCCCTCTATGTAAATGGTTTTGAATTTAGTGTTATTCATATACATTAAATCTCTTTTTTGCAACATATCTTACATAATTCAATGCTCAAGAGGCAATTTTTTTGCTGTAGATGCTAAAAGAAGCAAGAACTCTCTTTCAAAAGAGACATGAATACTTGAATGTGGGCCTTCTAACTGCTCTGGACCCTGAGGCATGGACATTTCAGATTTGAGTTATCAGGAAATCATAAGAACACGTAGTGTGTCTGTTCTGTGATCTAATACTGTCTTCAGACAACTAAAATCTCAGTTTTGAAAGTCATGTCCAATGAGTGTTAAGACTAAAAAGGATGTGGTTGCAATCCTGAAGCTAGAAGCTATAGCCAGAAAATGGGTCAAGAAAAAAAAATGCCAAACCAAAACTGATGGAACTGGGCCCTCCAAGGACTAGCTTTGCTGGTTCACCAAACAAGGTAGACTCCTCAGGAAGCTGCATGGGTGGGCTCATCTCAAACCAAGCTAACCAACCAAGCACTAAAGAGGAGTCTACACCTTCAGTAACAGAATGACTAACATTTACTGAGTGCTTACTGAGTGGTAGGCACTCCGCCAAGTGCTTTACCTACATCATCTCATTTAATTCCTCATGGCATGTGCCAAGGATGGAGGGGTTAGTAATTTCTATTTATAGGCCCAGAAACAGGTTAATTAACTTGTCCAAGTACAGACAGATTTTCCTGACTCTAAAATTCAAGGTTTTACCCCTAACCTTTCCAATTCTCCAGTCTTAGCATTCATTGTAATTATCATAAAAGATGGACTGCTTCTAGAGTGGCAGAAAACAAAAACAAAAACAAAAACAAAAAATAAGCAAGCAAACATGGGCTCTGAAAACATATCGGTATATTTCATTTGAGTCTTCTTATAACAAAGAGGATCAAAATGTGCAACTCAGGAGAGAGTATGGGGGGTGGTGGAAAGAGGAAAGTAGGTCAAGCCTCTGGGTCTTGCCTCATTCCTGTATGAACCATCGGTATGACTCCAGATCCCCACTCATCTGCTCTCTGTCTCTGTTTCCTAGTCTGTGAGATAGGACTAATCTGTACCCTGTATTTCCCAGTCCTGAGAAGATTTCTGAGAGGCCTAACAAAGGGAAGGATTCTCATTTAGGTTGTCTAAACAGTTTTGATCCATTTTAGTCTCCAGGATTTTTTTCCACTATCCACTAGGTACACAGGAACAAGAAATGTTGCAGTAGAATCACAATACGATTAAAATCTCATCTGCACTACAGGAAACCTAATTCATTCTTTGTGGCCTATCCTGTGCCTTTTCCCTTCAGAGGACTAGAAAAGGGAAGGTCTTCTGATCTCTGCTGAGGAGGCAGCAGGAGGTAGCTTGGAAGGGAGGGCGGACACCAGCTTCTCACCTCGGAGTGGTCGTGGGGAGGCAGCGGGCATAGTGTAGTGGCCCATAAAACACCAGCAGAGTGGAGGTTGTGCCGTATCCATCTACTTAAATTCCTGCAACATTTTTATTATCTTCTGTCTAAATTATAAAGCTTCAGGCTAATATTTCTTTGGCATTTTCTCAGGTAGAAGTCTTGAACCAACTCCATATACCTTATACTCAGACAAGATGGAAAGGGGCTCCTTGGTCTGGCTGTCTGTCCCTGGGAGGCAGAGGTAAGGCCCTAGATGGGGGCTGGGGGGGCGGTCTGTGAATCAGGGAAACTGTGATCCCCAGAGGTGTTGAGGGACCTCAGAGCTGAGCTTGAGGGGGCTCTGTGGGTGAAGGATGGAGCCCAAGGGATGCTGAAAACAATACTCTTCCTTCCTTCTCCAAATGTTGACTGTGTGACCCATGTCCAGGCACTGTCCTGAGCACTGGAGAAACAGGGATGAGAGGACAGTCTTTTATAGTCCAGTTTAAGACAGACTTTTGAATCAAACATGTAGGGAACTGGACTGGATGTGTTTAAACCTTGCCTGTGCCACTAATTAGATGGGACTGTTGGGGTTACTTGACTCTGAGCTCAGCTTCTTCAACTAGAAAGTGGGGACAACCTCACAATTATGACTGTGAAAATTAAGTTAGATTATTGAAGTGAAGCATTTAGCCCGGTCCCTGATGTGTAGTAAGGGCATCCACACAATGCTGTAAGCCCCATGAGATAGGGATTGTGTCTTGGATTCACGTTGAATCCTCAGTGCTTACTGGGGTTATACAGAAAGTACTGAAAGAATTATCTGTTGAAGGTTTAAAGGTTAATGAGGGAGTCAGGTTGGAGGCCAGGAAGCAAACTAAGGTTCTAGAACAGGATTAAAAAGTCGAAATGTCAAGAACTAGAAAAAACAGAAACACGATGTAGGAACTGAACATTCATAGTAACCGGTTCCTGAGGGAGGCCTCTGCAGGAGGCAGTGGGTATATGGGTGGGCATGGAATAAAGGGTCGTGGGAGATCCTGGGGTCTCCTCCTCAGACCAACCCATAGGTTGTTAACAGTCCTCCTTGTTCCCACAAACACCCTGACTCTCTTCTAGTAACCATAGATCTGCTCTGAAATAATTAGCTCCCCTTCAGGAGTTTCCACTTGCCTTTTCCACCAAACCTTTTCTTTGGGTCAAGGGGGTACAAACAGAAAATCAGTTGTCAACCTGATGAACACACCATGGTCTCCATGCAGGAGGACGCATCATGGGACCCGGCAGTTCTGAGATGCGGGGCCTTGGAGGGCAGTCGCTCTACCAGGTCCAAGAATCGCTCTGGAGTTTTCCTTCAGGTGTCCTGGCTTTCGTTGTGAAGCCTATGTGAGGCTTTGCGGGGGTTGGTCAGCATGTTTTGGGCCAAGAAGTGAATGGGGCACTGTGCAGGATGGAGAAAGAATAATCTCTGACTTTGGATTAAGAGGTAAGATTTCAGATCCTTTCAAAGCCCGGACATGCGAACGAAATCAAACATGTAGGGAACTGGACTGGATGGTGTTAGAAGAGAGACTTGCAGGTAGAAGGGAATTTCACACTGAATTTTGCAGGAGATAATCCAGGGGGATTAGTGGAAATGGATGAAGGAGGCTGCTGAGTTGAGGAACTCAAAGGTGGAGGTACAGAGGCAGGAAGGAACAAGCTCTAGGAGCAGTCTCCCTTCAAAAGCCATCAAGTCAGAAAGAAATACCTCAATCTGTCAAGGACCCACAGGGCACTCTTCTCTGTTAGTTCCGAGGGCGAGCCCCTGGGGCAGCAACCAGCCCACATCCTGCCTTCCATACTCTGATGGCCCAGCGACACACAGTGCCTGGGCTTTTGGAGACCTTCCCACGGGTGTTATTTTGATCATGCGTGCCCAGCAGTAAAATAACACCCAACTAATGAGCTGCCAATTGCAAACAGTTGCCACCAACTTCCTCCCTCCCTGTCCCAGTTCCCATCTACCCCGGAGTGGCCCCACGTCTTGATTTTCCACACACTTCAGAGCAGGGTCAAATGAAAGGCACATTCAGGGCTTCTGGGGAGAGAGGAAGGGCCGGGAAAGGGTTGCCTCGCTGCAAGACAAAGCTGGGTGAACAACTGAGTCTTTGCCTCGTTGACAAAGGAGAATGAGGGACGAGTGCCAGGCTAGCTTGAATTGACTGAAGAAAAGTAACTTTTGTAATTCACGGCCCTCTGCGTGCTGTGAAAATGCTGGCAAGACAGTGAGACAGGCATGTACTTTGCAGGCAGAAAGAGCATGAACCATGAGACAATTTTGCGTTCCAGGGTCAAGGATGGGGTTGCCCCAGGGCATCAGGAGAGCCTCTGGGAGGCAGGGACTGCCGGGGGAGGGGCTTGGCCACCCCTGCTGGCCTCAGGGTCCATAGCTCCCCCAGCACCACCTGCTGGGCTATAAGGACTGGCACCACCCACTTCTATGTTCACAGGGTCAATGTTAGCCAATCCAGGATGGCCATTGAGGGGTTCTGCGGGGAATCAAGGAGAGCCGGGAGGCTGCTCTCTGTAGGGAGGGAAGGCACAAAGAGCAAGTCAGGGGTAGTAGGAGAGAATCCAGTGCACCCCATCTATCGGTTACTCAACAAGGCATTACTGGGCTTAGCATAACAACTGGATTTTTGCTCCACTGCTTAACTAACTGATGAGCTATAAGGTATAGATAGTGAATAACTTAGCAGTGATGAAGTATATACTGAAGACTTGCCCCCACAGCCACAAGAACCGCAAAGAGGAGGTTGGTGGCCAAAATTGAATTTCTCATCATTTTTGGTGGGTGGTCTCAGCCAGAGGTCATGGTTTAGAACAAACAAATGTGACATTTCTTACATCCAAGTGGTCTAGGAAAATCCATATTAATTATACAGCACAAACCTGCTATGACTGGGGGGCAGTTGAGTACAACTGTGGAAAGGTGGAGAGCTCCCTAAGGGCCAGCGCCATCAGGAAAATCTTTGTGGAAGAGGGAGAACTGGAGTTAGGTGCTGAGGGAGAGGCGGGCTGTGGACAGGCAGAGGAAAGTGGGGAGGCATTCCAGGAGGGAGGGGCAGCACAACCGAAGACCATGAGATAAACATGGTGAGTTTATGGTGCTTTAGAGGGATTAGGCTGTTTGGGTTTAGCAGGTGCTCTTAAGAGCATGGGAGAGAAGAAAGTACAGGCAGTTGGAGCTTAGAAAGGAGCTCATTGCAGGACCTCACAGTGCCTAGGACGGTCTCAGCTGTCAGGGTCTTCTCCTGAGACTCATCCTCAGGTCCTTTTGGGGTTTCAGGAGATATTTCATCAGAATTCCAAGCACTTTAGTTGATTTTTAATTCCCCCTCACTGAACCCCATGGAAGGGGGCCAAGAAAGCAGGTGCTACCCTGAAGTACTAAAACTGGGACTGAGAGGAAATTTTCAGAGAGAAAAAGGAGTGTCTTACGGGTTTCAAAAATCTTAGGCATGAAGCCAATAAGGCAGGAGGAGCTGCTGAGGGGACACCCTAAGAAAGCAGAAGAGCTTTGGGCAAAGAATTGGTTGTGGGGACAGGGAACTGGGCTTTACAATAGGGGGGGCAGGGGCTGGGGAGAAGAGAGATGACAAGAGTCTCAGGCCACCACTAGAAAGTTGCTGTACTGAGATCCTGGGTATCTGCAGTACCTCCTCCTTTTCTGGAAGAGGCATCAGGGATCCCTTTGAAAAGAGATCATTCAGGATCTGTCAAAAGGGCAGGACAGAAAAAGGCAAGAATATTTGTGCTCACCGCTTCAAGTCAACTTTATTTTTATTTTTTTATTTTTAAAGATTTTACTTATTTGACAGAGAGAGACACAGTGAGAGAGGGAACACAAGCAGGGGGAGTGGGAAAGGGAGAAGCAGGCTTCCCGCTGAGCAAGGAGCCACGTGGAGCCCAATCCCAGGACCCTGGGATCATGACTTGAGCCAAAGGCAGACGCTTAACGACTGAGCCACCCAGGCACCCCTCGAGTCAACTTTAAACAGGAGATCCTAGTCAGTACAATTGAGCAAGAAAAAGACATTAAAAACTGTATATACAGATTGGAGAGGAAGAAGTAAAACTGTTCTTATTTGCAGGTGACATGCTTTTGTATATAGAAAGGCCTAAAGAGTCTACAAAAGTCTACTAGAACTAATAAGCAAGTTTCGTAGAATTGCAGGATACACTATTAACAACTGACCAAACAATGAAATTTTAAAAATTCCATTCACAATAGCATAAAAAGAAAAAAATATTTAGCAATAACTTTAGTAAAAGAAGTATAAGACCTATACACTGAAAACCTCAAAATCTTGCTGAGAGAAAGTGAAGAAGATTGAGACAAATGTAGAGATATACTATATTCATGAATTGAAAGATTCAATATTGTTCCTAAAGATAGGCATATAGATCATTGGGACAGAATAGACTCCAGAAGTAAACCCTTACATTTATGGTCAGTTGATTTTGATCTAAAGATGTCATGGCAATTCAATCATCTTTTCAATAAATGATGCCGAAACAATTGGATATCCACAGCAAAAAAAAAAAGAACATATCTTTACCCCACATCATAAGCAAAAATTAACTCAAAATGAATCATAAAGTTAAATGTAAGAGCTAAAACTATAAAACTTCTAGAAGAAAACATAAGAGAAAGCCTTTGTGAATATGGATTAGGCAAAGATGATCCTTAAAGGAAAATATGGATAAATTGGACTTCATGAAATAGAAACTTTGGCTTTTCAGGAGATACCACTGAAAAAATGGAAAGACAAACCAGACAATAGGAGAAAACATTTGCAAAACATATATCCGATAAAGGACTTTTGTCCAGAATATAGAAATAACTCTTACAATAAGAAGATAAATTGATTTTTTTTAAATGTGCAAAAGATTTGAACAGGCACTTCACCAAAGCAGATTTACAAATGGTCAATAAACATCTGAAAAGATGCTCAACATCAGTCACAAGGAAATGCAAATTAAAAGAGTAATGAGCTGCTACCACCTACACTAGAATGATTAAGGTATCAGATTGACAATATCAATTATTGACAAGGATATGCAGAAATTGGAACTCTCATACATGGCTTTTGGAAACATAAAATAGTACAGCTAATTTGGATAACAGTTTCTAAAATGTTTCTAAACATTTCTAAAATGTTCCTATATGTTTCTAAAATGTTTCTAAAATGTTAAATTTTCTAAATTGTTTCTAAACTGTTTCTAAAATGTTAAATATATATTTCCCAGATGACCCAGCCATTCCGCTCCTACGTATCTACCCAAGAGAAATGAAGACATATATCCACACAAACACATGCAAAATTTCATAGCTACATTAAAACAGCCCCTGAAGAGTAGCAGAATATGCCACCCCAAAATATGCCTCTTTGGTATAAGGATTATTTTAAGAACATCAGACACAGAAGAAGCTCTGAAAACAGCAAATTTACCCTTTGTAAGGGAAATTTACATTTATGAAAGAAATCTCCATTTGTAAGGATGTCTCCCTTTCTGTACCAGGAAGGGAAGGATAATTCTTAATCACAAGAGAACCTTATTAACAGAGAAGGCACTGACCTAAAACTGCATAACAAACCTTACCCTGTTCTACCATGCTTTTTCTAGTAACTTCCCCTAACTGGCCTCCACCCCCACACTCCCTCCCCACACACAACTTTCTTCTTACTTTAGCTGAAAATGGTATTCCAGCTGGAGGTTTAGCCCACCTCAGGGAATGGTTACCCATTATTCCCTGGGTGTCTCCCATGTATACTTGATGTATCCATGTTAATAAACTTCTGTTTGTTTTTTCCTTATTAATCTGTTTTTTATTATAAGGGTCTTGGCCAAGTAGTCAGAAAAGTAGAGGGAAATGGTTTTTCCTTCCCTACACCCCAAACTGGAAATAATCAAATGTCTGTCGACTAGTATGTAAATAAACAAAATCTGGTTTATCCATACGAGGGGATAAATAAAAAGGAATGAACTACTGATACATGCAAAAACCCAGATGAACTACAAAGACATGCACAGTAGAAAAAGTCACTCAGAAGCCTACATTTTTGTATGATTTTGTTTATATGGAATTTTTAGAAAGGGCAAGAGTATAGAGGAGTAGAGTTAGAAACGGCAGTGAACTACATAAGAATAGGAGGGACCATTCTGGCGGGATGGAAGCATCCTAAAACTGGATTATTATGATAATTGTGATTGTACTGCTGTTTAACTTTACTTAAATAATCAAGCTGTACACGTACGATGGGTGACCTTTATAGTATGTAAATTATACTTCATTAAACCCGTTAAAACAGGGGTGCCTGGGTGGCTCAGTTGGTTAAGCCACTGACTCTTGATTTTGACTCAGGTGGTGATTTCAGGGTCGTGAGATGGAGCCCCGCATCAGGCTCCACACTCAGCAGGGGTCTGCTTGAGATCCTCTCTCCCTCTCCCTCTGCACACACACACACACACACACTCTCTCTCTCACACACACACAATAAATAAATCTTTTTTAAAAATCCTACACTTAGGCAAGTTCTTCTGCACCTTGTTTTCGTACCTATAAAATGGAGGGGGAAAAAAGCTGTTAAACCGAAGGACAGGGAGGCTCCTAGAAAGGTCTTTCCCCAAAGACCTTTCTGTAACACACCCCAAAGGGTGTGTGTGTGTGTGTGTGTGTGTGTGTGTTACAGGAAGGGAGAAAACACCTATGGGAGGTAGTTATGAATTGAAGTGCAGTGGAAAAACACAGGGGCTCTGGAGCCAGACTGCTGGATCTGAATCTGGCATCTACCGCTTACTACCTGGATGGACTTGAGACAAATTACTTAACCTGTGAGCCTCAGTGAAGTGGGGCTCATAGGAAATACTAAGGTAGTTGTGAGCATTGAAAGCAATGTATGTAAAGTGCTTAGGCCAGAGTCTGACGACATAGTAGGTACTCACTGAGAGAAATTTCCAAACCAATTAGTTCTACAGAAAATTCAGGGCTCTGTTGGAACTGTAAAATTATGGGCTCTCTGGGTGTATTATAACAGAATTACAAGCCTCTCACTGACCTGATTTAGCAGCCTTATTAATGAAGAAGCCTGGGACCAGGGGCCAAAAGCCTTGGTTTCCAGTACTGTTTCTACCACAATCACACCATATAACTATAAGGGGGTTTCTTAAACTCTCTAGGTTCCTAAGATATGCCCACTTACCAAACAGGGTTGCCAGGATGCTCCGGAAGTCAGAGCTTACTGCCAACATTAAAGGTGTTCTGTGTAAGGTAATGATAGCACAGAGCACAGAGTGGGGGCTGGGGGCTGGTGCTAGAGGAACATAGTCTGGCCAAGGTCACTGTGCCTATGCACTGGGATATGTGAACATCAGCCTAGCAGGAGACCATGGAAATTTTCACAAACCAAAATTGGCATTTGGAGCTGAACTGAAAAGCTATGAACACAGGATGTTGCTGAAAATGGTGCTGGGCAGGGCTGCTACCTGAGGTTTTGGCAGCCTTCACCCCCTGCCAGTTGATTGCAGAAGGATGTTGGACCATCAGGAAATAGGGATTTGAAATGATCCCACAGGAAGTGTGAATAACAACAGAAGCAACAAACAAAGTCAGCTAGGCCAGGTCTGACAGGGGGGTATTGGGTTGGGAGACAAGTGAGTTCTCACTTTCTTCAATACTTGAGGAACTTCTAAGGAGGAGCCCATCTGGGATTCAAAGATGGCTTTGTGATAGATTCCTCCACTCCTTCTCCCCTCCTCCATTAGCACCTTCTGGAGAAGCAGAGGGAAACGTAGCAGCTTGAGGGGACAACTAATTTCTGGCTCAGGATCCTGGCGGTGCTCCATGTAACAGTTTGTAAAGGACACCCGCTATATTTTTGGATGCCCAGCACCCATTCCTATTTTTTTCTGGTAAGATCATGTGGGTTTTTTGGGGGGGGAAGTTCCTCTCCCCATTATGTATGATCTTGGTGGAACTGTCAATACAGGTATGCTGCCCTCCTCTGGCCAATTAAAATCTCCCTCGTGGATTGGGAGTTGAGCTGAGTTACCGGTAAGAATGGAACCAAGTCTGTTGGAGAGGATCTGACTCCAGGCCCTTGTTCAACCTTTACTTATACTCACCTCTGCCCTGGTTTGTTAACTCTTCTCTTATTTTGTGAGCCTCTGAAATCATCCCAATAAGTTGTTTTGCTTAGCTGTGGTCTATTTCCATTTCAAAGAACAGACACAGAGCATGGCTGTGGCTCTTGCTTAGGGCAGGCTTCACAGAGGACATGCTCGGGGAGTAGAAAGAGCCCAGCCTCGGTCATCTACCATCAGCCATCCCACTCCAACTCTAACCATGTGGCCACAGGCAAGCTACTAAATCCATCTAAACCTCAGCTTCTTCTGTAGAATGGAAATACTATTACTTTGTAGAACTATTAGGATTAAATATATTTATTCTCTCTTTCATTTAGCATTTACTCATAGCCACCATAATCTTTATATTCTGTGAGGATCCAGAATAGAGACGTGAACAAGACAGACGTAATACAGTCCCTGTCTTCAAGAAACACACACGTCTAATGGGAAGAGAGACAGTGAACTTGGGTTTACACGTCTGATGATGTTAGTACAGACGGCACAAGGCCCTATGGGAGTGGCTAACAAGGGGATTCAAAGAATCCGTTAGAGGCCACATAAGGAAGGGCCTTAGTAAACGTGACTTCCTTTCCCCTTTCTGTCTCCTGTTTTCTTCTTCATCACAATCCCTTCACCACTGAATGATCTTCGCCACGTTCTTACAGTAGAATTAGGACACTCCAGAGAAGTCCTGACTGGATTCTGCCCATTGGGTCTGTGGCAGAGGTTGGAAGCCACTCACCCCAACAGATGGGCTTACCCAGGCATACATGGAGGCCAAGGTTAGGCAGGTGGGGGAGGGAAGAGGAAGGCACTTACACCTTTAGAACTGACAGCTTCTGAGACCAACAACCTTGTCTGGTAGGAGTCAAGGTGGAAGAGGCGTGTGCCTAAGGGTGATACGGACAAGACAAGATCAGGCAACTGCCCTGATCTATTAGGCACCTACTTTCTAGCATCACACAGTCTCAAAATTCGTGCATTTTTAGAAATGATTCATAAAATGTTAGCACAAGGGAAAACCTTCGAGAACATGTAGAAAGCCCCTTCCTTGGCAGAGGAGGAAGCCAGTGCTCACAGGTATTAAGTCTGTTATCTGTGTCCTGAGTGTGTAACCTTGTGACACCTTTGCCAGGCAGTGAAAGAGACTGGTTCCTTGTTCACGTGGACAAGTCTGGCGGACGTGCCTTCTGACAAATAGTCTAGGTTAACCTCCCAAATGGCAAGGACAAAGGGAACGAGGCTCTGGGCTATGTGCTGGGGAGGGACAAAGACAATAAGACACAAGTCCTTTAGGGTTCTTCTGACATAGCTGAGGAGTTGAGATACCCACAGGGCCAGATAATCACACAAAGGAGCGATACATGGAGACTGCCTGCTGGCCAGGGTTACGTGGGTGTTCTGGTGTTCTGGGGCAGTTCCCCTCTTGACATCCCTGAAACCCTTCTCGTCATTTCTGCCCACTTTTCCCCCACGTCTCCTACTGGGGGTGCCTTCTCCTCAGGCACTTGTGTCTATTAATAGTGAAGTATCTTCCAATCACAAAGGCTTGAAATATTGAACTTAGTTTTTACTCCTTTCTTCCTTCCTCCCCACTCCGGTTAGTTACCAGGTCCTGTTGATCCGATCCTTAAATTCGACCTCGTCCTGTCCAAAGACATCAGAATAGTATTTCTAATAATCATGTCCCTGCTCAAAGTCCTTCAGGGTGCTGCAGAAGAATTTGTAGAATGAAACCCAAACTCCTTAGCTTTTAATGCTTGTGGTGCCTCATGATCTAGTCCCAACTCCCATTTCCTCCCTCAAGTCTCCTACAGGAATGTATCAGCCATGGCTTTTTGCTTTTGGGGTCTTTTTATATTGTGATTCTTTTTTTTTTAAGATTTTATTTATTTATTTGACAGAGAGAGAGCACAAGTAGGGGGGAGTAGCAGAGGGAGAGGGAGAAACAGGCCCCCCACTGAGCAGAGAGCCCAATGTGGGACTTGATCCCAAGACGTCAGGATTATGACCTGAGCCAAAGGCAGACGCTCAGTCAGCTGAGCCACCCAGGCGCCCCTGTATTGTGATTCTGTGACGTCTGGGCCTTGCTGACCCTGGAGGGTTTGCCCCTCCTAGGGCTAGCCAGTTCCTAGAGATAGTAAACAACTAGCCCCAGAATGCGCCTTTCAAAGGCAGACCAGGGGCACCTGGCTGGCTCAGTTGGTGGAGCAGGAGACTCTTGATGTTGCGGTCATGAGTTCGAACCCCATATTGGGTGTAGAGTTTACTTCAAAAAAAGAAAAGAAAAGAAAAAAAGCAAACCAGGGTGCTTGGCTGACTCAGTAGAGCATGCAACACTTGATCTTGGCATTGTGAGTTCAAACCCCACATTGGGCATAGAGCTTACCTTAAAAAAAAAAAAAAAAAGGCAAACCAACCAATCCAGACCCCACACCCCAAATACCTCCCCTCTCTGTCTCTTACTCTCAAGGCTACTATTCCCCTAACTGAAACACTCTGGGGCCAGCCCCTAGGCCCCTGGGCCTCCTAAAATTGTTCCAAATAGGCAGCTCTAAACTTGCTCACCCTGTCTTGCCCATTCCTCCCCATGGAAACCACAGTAAAGGCTCTTGCCCATGTTTTACCCTGCTCCTTCTGCTTGCTGACCGACCTCGATGCTTCCTCATGTGGCCCCCTGTGGCGTGGTGTGCCCTTTCTCCTGGGATTGTGAGTATAACTACCTTTTCAAGGGCAGTCTTCTCCTAATCTTCAGTTGGCCTTGCCATACCTAAATAATAATAAAACTTATACTTTAAAACAAGCAATCTCATGCTCCAGAGGAGCTCTTTGCTTCCCAAACAAGCTCCTTCTGCTTTCCTACATACATGTCTTTTCCTGGACTATTTGTCACTCTCAGAATGAATTCCTTCTGCCATTCCTGCATCTTACAGTTCCATCCATCCTTCAGTGTACTCTCATCAGCATTGGCCTGCCTGGATCACTGGTGGGGTAAAGCTGAATCTGTGACTTGTATCATAACACACAGCAAGTGGAAGGCAATGGCAGGCCTTGAAGCCCAGCAGGCTTTCTCTGTGCCCTTTTCCATCACTGCATTGGCTCAGGTCCTTTGAGTATGTGCCACAGAAACTAACCCTGGCCTACTTGTGTGCAAAAGGGATTTCCTGGAAGGATGCTGGGGCAGCTTACATAACGAAAGGAGCTGAAGGACCCGATTGCAGGTAAAGTGTGATCCAGGGCAGCCCTGCGGATATAAGTCCGAATCTTCCTTAAGATCCCAGTCCTTAATAGGACTCAGCTCAATCCCTTAAAGTTTCAAATATCTGGAAGTAAAAATCTGAGGGACCCCACATGGTCAGGTGTAAGCCCTGGATCAAATGTGGGTGTGTTTGGGAGGGGGCAGGGTAACAACACTGATATGATCACTGGGGGACCACTCCTGTGTATTGGAGAGTTCCCCAAAGGAAAAGGGAGCTGTTGAGATTTGAGCATATAGCCCAACTTGAGTCTCCTACAGCCATCTTTCTAGTATTTTAAATACTAAGCTCCTCAAATCAAACTGGGTAATAGAAGGCTTGGGTGAAAACAGCTCCAAATCCACTTAACAATAGTCACTGAATGCCTGCTCAGTGTAAAGCACTATGTGAGAACCTGGGTGGGGAAAAGGATGAGTTTGGAATGTGAAAATCTGTAAGACATGGCTCAAGGATAAGATAGGCATCTAAATCAGGACAATGCAAGGCAGAATAAAGGCATGACAATGCAAGGCTCTGAAAGGGGGAGAAAGTCCTAAGAGATTTTACAATACGGTGAGATTCCCTAAAATTTATATCCAGAGGAAAAGCAAAAAACTAAAGTTCAGATTTTCCTTCCTATTGCAACTTTATCACATGCTGGGGAAACTATACATGACTCCACGTGGAAAGAAACACAATGTTCTTATTTCCACCCACTGCAGCCCAGCCGCCAATCCAAGCATCTGTCACCCCTGAAACGTGCACTTAGGGAAGCATCAGGTTCAGGGGGCTCGTGTGCCACTGCCAAACTCCGATGGCCTGGATAAACATGGTGTCTGGGAAGGAGAAAGGGGAGCCAGAGGAGTCCTGCCTAGACTCCTATGAAGACTTCAGATGTTTGTTCCATCAGGGAGACACTTCAGAAAATCTGTGGGCACAGACAGGGAGAAAGCCCTCTAGCATTCTTACTGATAGGGTTCAGGACAGAGTCTTCTGCTGATAACATCTCTGTACAAGGAGAGTTTGCCACAACATTTCATAACTCAAGAGCTGCAGGCCCAAGGCCACGCTGTTGCAACATATTTGGATCCCTCTCATGTTGTGGTGGTGAGAGAGTGAGAAGAATGTAAACATCTTGGTCCCATCGGGAGCATCAAAACAAACTGGCTTTATTGAGAGCACCAGGTGCTCCTCATGACTCCCTGGGGTCAGGGAAAATCAGTTGAGGATCTGCTGTAGGGTGGGGAGCGCCACGGCTTCTTCACTTACTACCAGGCCAGGCCCTTGGCCTGTCTTTAGTCGGTGGCTGCAGGAGGAGGCCGGGGCGTGGGGATGCGCAGGAAGGGGAGGCTGAAGAAGCAGGTGAGTGGGGAGCCTGTTTGGGAGCAGGGGGCATTGTTTAGCCTGGCTTTCACCATGGGGGAGAGGAAGCAAAACAGAATCGGTTTCCATCGGCAGTAGAGAGCAGGGCCACGACGGGCCAGGCACCGCGGCATTTCCTTCCACTTGGGAACTTAGGAACAGAGAAGCCTCCAGCGCGTACACTTGGAGACTTACAAAAATATAGCCAACATCTCCCCACCCTTAATCCACACATAAGCTTCATCTCTCAAATGTGGCTTTCTTTTAGCCGGGTGTTCAGTCCCCACCCCTGGGTCAGAAAGCTTAGAACGCTTTTGTTTGGAGGCTGACAATAAACACACAGAGGCTATTGTAGGAAAAAACAAAACCAAACCTAGTATAAGTAGTAGCCCTGCTACCATGAGTCCTCTGCTTCACTGAGTTCCTCAAAAAACAATTTGCTTCTCTGTAGTCCTACCATGCACCTATGTGTGTATTTAAGTTATACATGCTCCTTTTCCAACAAATATTGATTAGGGGCCTCACTATATGCTAGGCACTGAAGATACAGTGGTGCGTAAGATAGGCACGGTTCTCGTTAGGAAGTTGATAATCTAGTAGGTGATACAGACGGGAGCCTGATATATGCTGTAAGTGCCCCGTGGAAATGACTGGAGGCTGCAGGGTGCTGTGGAAGTAGTCATTCCTTACCATAGGGTTTTTTTTTTTAACATTTTTTTAAAATTTAAATTCAATTAGTATATTGTTGATTTCAGAGGTAGAGGTCAGCGATTCACCAGTTGTGTATAATACCCGGTGCTCGTTACATCACGTGCCCTCCTTAATGCCCATCACCCAGTTACCCCATCCCCACCCCTCCAGCAACCCTCAGTTTGTTTCCTATGATTAAGAGTCTCTTACAGCTTGTCTCCCTCTCCGATTTCATCTTGTTTTATTTTTTCCTCTCTTCCCCTATGACCTCTGTTTTGTTTCTTAAATTCCACACAGGAGTGAGTACCATAGGGTTTTGACTGTCCACTTGTCCAAAGCACTGTTCTAGATTATTGAGGAAGAGATGATAAATAAATCAGGAGGCCTGTTTGAGGAGGCAACATTTGAACAGGATACAAATGATGAGCAGGATCGGAGGATCAGGGAGGAAGGGTAGGAGGCACTGAACTCAAAATGAGAGGTCAAGGCTTCCTAAAGATAGTGATGTCTGGGTTGAGCTCTGAAGGATGAACAGGAGATACGCAGGTGACCGAGGCCAGGGTTTAGTGAAATATTCCAGGCAAAGGAAGGAGGGTATGAAAAAGCCCAGGAGAGAAAGAGAACATATGAGAAACTTGTGCCTGGAAAAGGTGAAGGTGTGGCAGGTGATCACTAGCCACCCGACCCCCACCCCATTCCCCTTTGCCTGGCAAAATTTTTTTGTTGTATAAGGGCCATTATTTTTGTGTATGTTATTTTTTGTTTTCATAGCCTTACTGATACACTAGTCCAAACATGTCTGGACAGCTGATAGAACATGCCAAAGGAACTCCTGCCATCTGGTGGATAGACAGAACATCATCATGCATAGAAAATAAATATTATTAATGTCAGGCTCACAGCATCCCAGATTATGGCAATTTTCCACTCAATGGTTTAAAAGCCCTAATAGGAGCTTAAAAAAAAATGGTTAATGAAGAAATATATAATATTCTTAGACCAGGGGCGCCTGGGTGGCTCAGTCGTTAGGCGTCTCCCTTTGGCTCAGGTCATGATCCCAGGGTCCTGGGATCGAGCCCCACATCGGGCTCTCTGCTCAGCGGGGAGCCTGCTTCTCCCTCTCCCATTCCCCCTGCTTGTGTTCCCTCTCTCGCTGTGTTTCTCTCTGTCAAATAAATAAATACAATCTTTAAAAATATATATATATTCTTAGACCAGAGTCCCCTGGAGTGCGGGAAATGTAAGGAGCAGAAGGGAAGGGAAACAATTACATACTGTGTCAACATTATACTTAGGGAGCATGCTCTCACTCATTCCTCCAAATGATGAGATAGGTATAGAAACCCCATTTTACAGCTAAGCAAACCAAGGCTCAAAGTACAGGGAAGAGCCAGCTTTGGCTGACTGCTTTGTTATGCTGCCTCTAGATGTGGTTTCTTTTTAATTGGTAACAGGTGAGTAAAGGGGCATTGGTCCTCCAGCTGTTACATCTATGCTTTTAACCTCAATGAAAATATTTAAGGCCCCATTTGGTGTTGTTTTTTTTTTAAGATTTTATTTATTTATTTGACAGAGACACAGCGAGAGAGGGAACAAAAGCAGGGGTAGTGGGAGAGGGAGAAGCAGGCTCCCCGCGGAGCAGGGAGCCCGACGCGGGGCTCGATCCCAGGACCCTGGGATCATGACCCGAGCCAAAGGCAGACGCTTAACGACTGAGCCACCCAGGTGCCCCAAGGCCCCATTTGGTGTTTAAAAGACATTGTAAGACTGTCCATTTTACTCATACTCATAATACATACATCAATTGGTTCACAAAGCAAAAGAGAGCCTCAAATGCCACATTAATGCGGACATATTTTTATGTTTATTTTTTAAATTTTTAAAAATTTTATTATGTTAGTCACCATACAATACATCATTAGTTTTTGATGTGGTGATCCATGATCCATTGTTTTCGTATAACACCCAGTGCTCCATGCCGTACGTGCCCTCCTTAATACCCATCACCGGGCTAACCCATCCCCCCTCCCCACCCCAAAACCCTGTTTCTCAGAGTCCATAGTCTCTCATGGTTCATCTCTCCCTCCGATTCCCCCCCCGCCATTTTTCCCTTCCTTCTCCTAATGTCCTCCATGTTATTCCTTATGTTCCACAAATAAGTGAAACCATATGATAATTGACTTTCCCTGTTTGATTTATTTCACTTAGCATAATCTCCTCCAGTCCCAACCATGTTAATGTAAAAGTTGGGTATTCATCCTTTCTGATGGCTGAGTAATATTCCATTGTATATATGGACCACATCTTCTTTATCCATTCATCTGTTGAAGGGCATCTCAGCTCTTTCCAGTTTGGCTATTGCAGACATTGCTGCTATGAACATTGGGGTGCATATGGCCCTTCTTTTCACTACATCTGTGTCTTTGGAGTAAATACCCAGTAGTGCAATTGCTGGGTCATAGGGTAGCTCTATTTTTAACTTTTTGAGGAACCTCCACACTGTTTTCCAAAGTGGCTGTACCAACTTGCATTCCCACCAACAGTGTAAGAGAGTTCCCCTTTCTCCACAACCTCTCCAACATTTGTTGTTTCTTTCCCTGTCCATTTTTGCCATTCTAACTGGTATAAGGAGGTATCTCAGTGTGGTTTTGATTTGAATTTTCCTGATGGCTAATGATGATGAACATTTTTTCATGTGTCTGTTAGCCATTTGTATGTCTTCTTTAGAGAAGTGTCTTTTCATATCTTCTGCCCATTTTGTGACTTGATTATTTGTTTTTTGGGTGTTGAGTTTGAGAAGTTCTTTATAGATCTTGGATACCAGCCCTTTATTTGTAGTGTCATTTGCAAATATCTTCTCCCATTCTGTGGGTTGCCTCTTTGTTTTGTTGACTGTTTCCTTTGCTGTGCAGAAGCTTTTTATCTTGATGAAGTCCCAAAAGTTCATTTTTGCTTTTGTTTCACTAGCTTTTGGAGATGTATCTTGAAAGAAGTTGCTGTGGCCGATGTCAAAGAGGTTGCTGCCTGTGTTCTCCTCTAGGATTTTGATGGATTCCTGTCTCACATTGAGGTCTTTCATCCGTTTTGAGTTTATCTTTGTGTATGGTGTTAGAGAATGGTTGAGTTTCATTCTTCTGCATGTGGCTGTCCAATTTTCCCAGCACCATTCATTGAAGAGACTGTCTTTTTTCCATTGCATGTTTTTTCCTGCTTTGTCGAAGATTATTTGACCATAGAGTTGAGGGTCCATATCTGGGTTCTCTATTCTGTTCCATTGGTCTATATGTCTGTTTTTGTGCCAGTACCATGCTCTCTTGGTGATCACTGCTTTGTAATACAGCTTGAAATCGGGCAACGTGATGCCCCCAGCTTTGTTTTTCTTTTTCAACATTTCCTTGGCGATTTGGGGTCTTTTCTGATTCCATACAAATTTTAGGATTGTTTGTTCCAGCACTTTGAAAAATGTCATTGGAATTTTGATCGGGATGGCATTGAAGGTATAGATTGCTCTGGGTAGCATAGACATTTTAACAATGTTTATTCTTCCAATCCACGAGCATGGAATATTTTTCCATCTTTTTTTGTCTTCAATTTCTTTCATGAGTGTTCTGTAGTTCCTAGAGTATAGATCCTGTACCTCTTTGGTTAGGTTTATTCTGAGGTATCTTATGGTTTTTGGTGCTATTGTAAATGGAATTGTTTCTCTAATTTCTCTTTCTACAGTTGAGTTCTTACTGTATAAGAAAGCGACTGATTTCTGTGCATTGATTTTGTATCCTGCCACATTACTGAATTGCTGGATGAGTTCTAGTAATTTGGGGGTGGAGTCTTTTGGGTTTTCCACATAAAGTATCATGTCGTCTGCGAAAAGGGAGAGTTTGACTTCTTCTTTGCCAATTTGAATACCTTTTATTTCTTTTTGTTGTCTGATTGCTGTGGCTAGGACTTCTAGTACTATGTTGAACAGTAGTGGCGAGACTGGGCATCCTTGACATTTTTAAAGCTAAAAAACTAGAACACATTTCTAACATTTTCACACTACTTCTAGTTGAGAGAGATTCTTAAAAATGCAATTTGGATGCAGAAATTTTGGGATTCACAGAACACATCAAGGACTGACAGTTTTGGACCTGAAGCAGTCTCAGGAAAATCAGAGATGAACAGGGTCCTACAGTATGAAAACGAATCACTTCTGCAAAGTATTATCAAGTGTGTATATAATGCTTTCCCATAGTACTTGATGCATACTTACAAGTCCTTAAATCGATTTGATTGTTATGGCACCTGGTACATTGTAGGAAGTAAAAACACAACTGTAATAATTATGAAATTTTTGCTCACTTGCCTCTTATACAAGGATGTGAAAGGTTATTCCAGACCGAATGTCCACCAGCTATTCTGTCTCCACTGAGGTCAAAGCAATGGGAATGGAACACCAGCAAAATGGAGTGGAGGGAAATTAGAACTGATACAGCTAGGATGGGGTGGGGAGTTGGGAAATCAGGAGAGGGAAAACAGTATAATCTTGTAGATGTTTAAAAATAAAACGGCTGGGGTGCGTTGGTGGCTCAGTCAGTTAAGCGTCAGACTCTTGATTTCGGGTGATCTTGGGGGTCCCGGGATCCCAGCCCTGTGTGGGGCTCAGCAGGGAGTCTGTTTCTCCCCTTTCCCCTGCTCATGCTCGCTCGCTCGCTCTCCCTCAAATAAATGAAATCTTTTAAAAAGAACAAAAGGGGCTGTCCTTAGGCTGGGATTGTCCTGGTAGGGTTTGGAAATACCTCCTGGTGTCAGGTTCCTAGTCAACCCCAAAGTTTTGACAATGTACTTGATTCTCTAATGTGGTAAGAAATGTGGGGGGACATAAAACAGTCTCTATCTTCCAGAAATTTATCATCTGGGTATCGGAAATCAGGAAATGATCATCTGGATTGATGAGGAAAGGTTTTGTAGAGGGAGGAATGTGACTTCTGACAGCCTACTAAGAGCACATTTGGGATATGCAGAGATGAGGGAGAGGCATTGCAGGTTATGGCAGCTGAAAGTCCACAGACCCCTTTAGGGCTCTTCAGAACCTAAAGCCTGACATCAAAATACTGCTTTCATTTAAATTACATTTTTGTTGGGGGTCGGCACAGTCTACTGAAAAGAGATAATGTAAAAAGGAATGAGGCATTTCATTTTTATGTTGCTCCCTATCAAATAAATTGCACCAAATTTAGGAAAATAGGCACCCGTATTAAGAGAGGTTTTTTGGCTTAATATCTTGCCAGAAAAGCAAATTAATTAAATTTGACTTTAATTAAATATATAAGCAAATTATATATTATAAAATATATTATATATATTATAAAATATAAAAGCAAATTATATTTATATTGACTTTAAATATATTTAATTATATAGAAAAAATGTAGGTTAAGGAATATATACAAAAATAAATATATTCACTTAAATACTTATTGAACACTTGCTCAATAAATGCCAGGCCTGGTTGTCACACTGCATAGGGACAAATAAGAAAGATACTTCCTCAAAACATACAACTAAGAGATGTAAGATGCTGGTGTTTATTTTTACACATAAAAGTGATAATGGGTTTCAATATTAGGAGTACACATTTCATATGGCCATTTATCTGTGGAGTTTCAAAATAAGAAATTAAAATGACAGGACACTCACAGAACACCAGGCATTCATTTCACAAACCTTGAGGGAAAAGTGTAAAGGAGCATTGCTAATACTTGTCCAAAGATTACTCATATATATATATACACATACATACAGTGGGGCTGGTTTTGTTTTTAATCAGAATATTTGCATGTAGGAAGACCAGCAACATGCCAGAAGAAATAAAGAAACTTCTGGGTAAAAAAGTATTAAAGTATCTAGAAAAATTTGGTGGTGGCTAGATTCCCCACCCCCTGCTCCTTTTGCTTATGGACAGAGCTAAAATAACAAAGTGAGGCTACACAGCCATACATCTGCTTCTGATTTACTGTCTTAATCTTGTCTGAGTTGGAGTCATTTCTAATCTTCAGAGAAGTTACAGAAGGAATTTATACAAAGGGTGAGTACATCATTAAATATACACCTATAAAAACACATCAATAGAATGTAGGTTAAGGAATATATACAAAAATTCTGATTAGAAAGAAATTATCAGGTGCTGGGGCGCCTGGGTGGCTCAGTCAGTTGAGCGCCCAACTCTTGATTTTGGCTCAGGTCATGATCTCAGTGTTGTGAGTCAAGCCCTAATTCGGGCTCTGCACTCTCCATGGAGTCTGCTTGGGTTTCTCTGCCTCTGCCCACTCACCCCCAACTCACGCATGCTCTCTAAATCTTAAAAAAAAAAAAACCTATCAGGTGGCTCTTCCATTTTCTGATTTGTGCCACTCATTCACCAGCTGATATGTTATTACTGATTTCAGGATCTCAAAAGCCCATCCCTTGGTTCATCTTGGTTTCTTACTAGAGGGAGTGACACTTGCCTTCTCTACATCTAGAATTAGAGATGAATCTGTAAGTTATTCTCTATTTTCCTTCATGAGATAGTATTAAATTTCCTAGTGCTAAACTGTTACTTTCCTTGAAGAATTGCTTCAGTAGGCTCCAAGATGGAATCCACTTAAGGGCTGAGATGGTGTGTTAAATTTAAAAGGGCATTTTGCATACAGTGCATGCTTAAATCAGAATTCTAAACCATTTACAACATGTTTTCTAGTCATCTTCCTTGCCTTATAAAAGCTATGTACACACTCCCCCAATAAGATTTTTGCTTAACCTTTTGAATTCCTTACCAGACCTTATTTTTTTTTTTTAAGATTTTGTCAGACATTATTTTAATTTTTTAAAAGCACTCAAAACAGTGGTCAAGGGCAATTCTTTTAATTCATTTTCTTCTATTAAGAAAAAAAACTGAGCAGGTCGCATTAAGCTTGAACTATTTTGACATCACTTTTCTGACTTCATTTTTATAATTTTCTCACCCAACCTGCAACTGCTTTCCTAAGATCAGAGCCTTTTCATTTCAGGTATCTAAAATGTCATTATTTAGTAAACATTTGCCTTAACACTGACCTTTGTGGTTACTTTGTTGAAAATCTTACTGTAATTTGACACAGCCTTAACTACTTCTGATTACTTATCTACTACATGGGTGATAACGTCCACCTTTCAAGAAAGGAAGATAGTTCAAACACAAAATTTGACAAAATTAGGAAATGGCAACCTCAGTTCTAAGAACAAAGGAAAAGATCTGAACGGGGAGTTGACAATTCTGCCTAGTGTTAGGTAGTGTTCTTTAAAGACCACAGACAGCACACACGATGTAGGCGGAAACAATACAGCTGCAGACACTGGCAGACAGCACTACCCGCCAAATTTGGCCACAGTTTCTCAAGATAAATAACTTTTCGGTGACGCGCAGGGCTGAAATTACATAAACAGCAGAAATTACTAAGACCTAAGCCTACATGTCTTGTGGGTTTCAAGATTTTATGCAATCAGTATTCTGACATCTGTAACACCATTTTGTTCCTAAAATGCTGATGCCAGAAACATGAGATTAATATCACTTGATGACTTTTGTTCAGATTTTGAAACAAACTAAGTTTAATTCTTTGGAATAATCATTCTTGAGCCACATTTTTATTTAGGTCATTAAGACAACCATAATCATCTCCATATAAGGAAAAGTTTCATTAAAAATGCTACAGAGCTGCAGCCTGTTTCGAAAACCAATACTTGAAGCTTGTTATATTAATAGTTCTAAATGTCTAAGGCTTATTAAATGAAAACACCCTTAACAGTTTTATCTCAAGAGTCTGAGCAGTAAGAATTTTAAAAAGCTGACAATGAAAAATAGCTGAATATTCTGGGAACTTCCATAATAATAGGAAATGGCATTAACTAGTTACCTTCTTCATCTTTCCCTAAAAATGACTATTTTGACTAATTAAAATCTTTTAGACTGATAATATGCCATTATTTAGAAGGCTGAAAAACTTGAATATGCGTATGGAAGCGCCTAATTTATATAGCACCCAACATTCTCTAGTGGGATTGAAATTCCCTGAGAACTAATTTACACCACTGGATGGCTTTTAACACAGTGGCTCCCTTTACCTCCCACCTCCCCTTGCATATCAGCCAAGTTCTCTTCTGTGATATTAATAAAAACTTGAAACAACAACCCTGAATATTAAACTTTCTTCGAGAACATCTCCTGCCCTGTACTTTTGGTAGTTAAATTTTTCTTTCTGTTAATTTTCTTAGAATATGTTAACTTGATTGTGAAATCACACCGTGAACTTTTTTTTTAGCTAAGACTTCTGATTACTGAGATGACTTACTGCTTTACTATCTGCTTATAAATTTCCTATAGATGAGGTCAATGAGCACCTTTCTATAACAAAAATCTGCTTCCATCTTTCACATACTAGTTGAGCCAGGTCAATTTTTGTTAATCTACTGCCTACTATTTGCTGGAGAGAGCATTCATCAATCTCAGAAGGAAAATATTTCCAGTGATCAATACTTTTTTTTTTTAAAGGGTATTTTTCAAATGAGTAGTCAGACATAAAAAATATAAAAGAATAACTTTATTAAACATATAAATTCAAGAACATTCAAGTTTTGTTGTTTTTAAAGATTACAGTATGAGAAAACAGAGCACATCAGCAGTAGTGGTTTCTGTATATACTATACTTACCTAACAGAGTAGGTAGACATACTGTCTTGAATGCACAAAATAACAATGTATGTTTTATATCCCTAGGCTGTTTCTATACTCTATCCCTACTAAATGGGAAACTTCTCAGCAGATCCATACCCCTAGACTTACCTCCCACAGAAAGAGTTTGATATATTGTCAATGATATTTATCATTTTGGAATGTAGTAATATATAAGCCTCCATCTCTGGTCCTCTTCTACTTTACCCACTTCTCTCTCTCTTCCCAACACACCCAAGACTCTAGTAATCAACCTTCTCTGAGCAGGACCAATTTAGTTATAACAGGATATAGAGATCCTGATGACACTATGCAGAGGAAAAAAATCTCCAACAATATTCTCAAGGTTGTATTTATTTTTCCTTTTAGCCAGCTACCTAATTACACCTAAGACGGCGAGAAAAAGAAAACCATTTTGGACTATCAGTATTCACCTTGGCTCTGCAGCTTCCCTTTAAACAACCAGTGTACGCAGTGAGTTCCCAACTGTAAACACATGCAATATTTAACAAAGACCCAGAAACTTTGTGGAAAGCACCATATTATTTCCAGGGAGAATGTGTTAGGTGGGGAAAGAGAAAGTGGAAAAATCAAGAGAGAAACCATTAAGAAAAACATGGCAATTCACACAAAATATGCTTTAACAAAATACTTTGAAAAATGGATAAATTCAATTTTAAGTGATATTACCCCCAACATTTTCTCATTAATTGTTTTAGTGTTCGGAAGTATAATATATGTCTCTAGAAGAGGAAATGATCTCCTTTACCTACAGAATGGTTAGAACCAGCACCAGGTTGAGTTTTCCAGAAGTACACATAGCTCACAGTTTAAAGAAACCAGTAACATCTTTTGACTCATTTAGTCCTGATCACATCCATTAATTTTAAGACTTACACCTGAAACTCCTATGTACTAGGCTGAAACAGCTTCTTTTTCTGTGTATGGCAGTGACAAGTAATTAGGGAAGCTAAAGATCTGATTTTATTTGGGTAGATCTAACTCAAAGATCACATAGTTAGCCCAAAGAACTATCCCAGGCATTTTAAGTAATCTTAATCCATATTTTAGAATCTGCCAAAGAGCAAATACTAAAATTTTAAAATAAATTATTCATCCTGCTTGCCCTGGTCTCCAATCAAGAAGTTACAGCTATTACAAAGAACTCCTTTTCACCCCATCTCATAACACAAAACATCAAACATTACATGACGAACGATAATCACAAGTTCGTATCCTTAAAAAAAGGGTGCAACAAAGCCTCTTCTGCTGTTATTCTTGAAGCTGGATTTAGATCTAGAAGTTTATCAAGCAGGTCGTAAGCTTCATCAGGTACCTCATTCCAGCCTTCTAAATTGGTAGTATCCGTATTCAAACTACCCCCACAGCCATTACTGTCCCCTTTATACAAGGAATTCCCTGAGTGCTGTGCTTGAGGTGTTTGTATAAGGTGAGAAGCTTTATGGTCAATCTTCTCTGAAAAAGTTGGGTCACGGGAAGCAAGCCCCTGTATATCACTTGTTAATTTGGGAGTCTTAGAATCGATACCTCTGAGCTTCTCGCAGAGTTTTCTCAAGTCTTGTGCTGGGACTTCTTTGCTACACAATATTGATTTGCCTAAAAAGGAAAAAATACATGTATTTTCTATTATCTGAATATATCAGAAGCCTCTCTCATAAGAATCATGCAAGTCCAACCATGCACTTTGTGGATATATTTACACTG
Source organism: Phoca vitulina (assembly GCF_004348235.1). NCBI lineage: Eukaryota > Metazoa > Chordata > Mammalia > Carnivora > Phocidae > Phoca > Phoca vitulina. Next base: position 25,943,738 of record NW_022589705.1, read on the forward strand.
TGTGTGAGAGCACCACATGCTCATATTTAAGTTCTGTTTTGTACTACATAGTAGTAAGTAGAAATCACATAAACAGGCAGTAGTGTATTATCTTGGCCTTATATTTCCTTATTAAACAGAAATGTGGGGGCGCCTGGGTGGCTCGGTCGGTTAAGATGGGACTTCAGCTCAGGTCATGATCTTAGGGTCCTGGGATTGAGCCCCATGTGGGGTTCCCTGCTCAGCTGGAGTCTGCCTGAAATTCTCTTCCTCTGCCCCTCCCCCCACTCTCTCTCAAATAAATAAATCTTTAAAAAAATATTTTGTTACAGACCATGTCAGGCATTTGTTTTAGCTCAAGGTTTTTCTGAATTTCTTTGACAGAACTCAACAAGTACTTGATGACAATCCACAGTGGGGCCAGCTCTATGAGTTGAGGACAGTGAGGTAAGTTATGCACAATAGAAGTAAAAGTACTCCCACTGCTAATCCCAAGCAAGTCATTTCTTTGGGTCTTAAAGGAGAACTGTGACTACTGCAGTTTTGAGTCCTTCTGTATTCAGCCCAAAGTTACAGTAAGATTTGACTGAAACAGCTGCAGAAGTCCTACTAATAAAACTGAGACAAGTACTACGTGGCATTATTATTTTTCTAATATGAGAACAAGCATTACAATGATAAACCTTTAAAAGCCCTTGCCTGCTATCCTGACACTTACCCTAGAGTGTTTTTGTGTCGCATGTTGTGCTTCCATTGTTGATCCTCATTATAACTTTGACTACAGATAGGGGAGATTTAAGCTCTTCAACAAAATGTTTTGGTGTTCACTCTCTGATAAACTTCATAAAGTTCTCAGGAAGTTATTCAACAGCAGATGAAAAGTTTTCTCAATCAGGAATGTCTAAGAATATAATTTCCAAGGTCTCAATCTTGCCTTCCATTTATTGTCACTTTCCCTTTGTATGTGTGTACTATTTCACCGTATTACCTCAGATAAAATTTTCTTACAGTAGGTGCAAGAAAGCTACAAGTTGTGGACTGACTTTGATGCAGAAACACTTTTTGGTAAGCCTCTATCACAAAGCTTTCTTCACAACCACCACCAAGTTTTTCTGATGGGATTAGACTGTAGCAGTGGTGTCTACGTAAGGGGCAATCATTTTTGCAGGGGTTCTTTGAAGTTGTTCTTGGTCAAAATCACTTGATTTTTCAAACAAGCCTGGACCTTCCTATCTATCATATTTTTCTGAATCTTATTTTCCAGGAAGGAGTGGGGTGAGAAAGTTCCTCAGATAATTTTGATCTGGACCCCTGATGGAAGACCCACTGATCCTGGGGCTGGGCACAAAGCAGCCCAGCTACTTTTGAAGTGGGCTGCCTGAAATTTTGTGCCACACGGGTGTTCTGTATCATGTGGTAGCATGCTGACTCAATCACAGGCACCCACTTTGGAAAATATTAACTATAATTGTATATGGAGAATAAATACAAGGTGAGCATTTGATTTCAAGTCATTGGCCAGAACAAGGCTGAGCTAATTCTCAGGTGCCCTATGAAGTACACTGCATATCCCAGTCTTGGAAGTGTAAGAATTTGGATAGCTAAGGAGATGATTTCCCATGTCCAATATATGCTTACAATAATAACTCCATCAGCAAAGGTGTTCTGTTCATTTCTCCTCTTGCTACCCTAACCCTAAGGAATCTAACAACTAACACATATTTTATTAACTGTTTATTGTTAGTATAGACTAAGATCACTTAAGGCAGGCCCAAGAACACCTGATGCTTAATAAATATATAATAAATTAAAACATACTATTAAAAATATATAATAAAGTCAAACCATAACTACAGGGAGTTATTCCTTATTCTTTTAAGATTATAAAGTTGAATTTTAATCTAAATATTTAAATAGCACTTTGTGGGGCGCCTGGGTGGCTCAGTTGGTTAAGCGACTGCCTTCGGCTCGGGTCATGATCCTGGAGTCCCGGGATCAAGTTCCGCATTGGGCTCCCTGCTGAACAGGGAGCCTGCTTCTCCCTCTGACCCTCCCCCCTCTCATGCTCTCTCTATCTCATTCTCTCTCAAATAAATAAATGAAATCTTTAAAAAAAAAAAAAATAGCACTTTGTGCTTGGTAAGATTAAATGATTATATAGAAGAAAAGTGATAATTTTCTTACACAATGCAATTAATTTTAGAGCAAGAGAAATTTTGTACCTAACATCAGAGAATTTTACGAACACAAAATATGTTTATTTGTAAAGAGAATTTCATAATAATTTGATTTATAGGAGATAATAAAGGCATTTGTTTTGTTCTAGAAAATAAAACTGCTTACCAAAAGTTTTAGCAGCTTGGATAGTTTCCCTGGATCCACGAATTGTCATAATTTGAGCCAAAGCAGTTAAATCATCACTTGCTTTATAAAATGGATATCGCCCACTAAGCAAAGAAAGGAATATGACACCTGCAGACCACATGTCAATTGCTGTAACAGAAAACAAACTTTAAAAAAAATCCCAAATCTGTAATTTTATCACCAGTAGTCAGTTTATATCAATGTTACATCCATAGTTCTCAACTTTCGCTGTGCAAATTATCTTGATCCTTACAAAAATTCTGATGCCCAGGCCCACTCCCTCAAAGATTCTAACTTAATTGTTCTGGAGTATGGCTCAGGCATCAGTATTTTTTTTAAGTTCCTCAGATGCTATAATGTGATATCAGGACTGAGAAACCCTGGTCCAACATTCTTAATACAAAATACAATGTCTTCTTTCTTAAGCAACATGTGAGTAAGTTTAAAGCATATTTCATCATTAGAAAACAATAAGTAGATATGTATTTTATAAGATCAAAAGAAATCAAAAATAGCTATGTGGGAAAAATCTGGATGCTCCTCAAGAATTACCCACCATAGTGAAAGTGGTTTATTTTAGTGAAAAGTACTGAACATCAGAAGCTTTTCTTCTGCCAGGTACTAACCCTAACTTCTGCTATAGAAACTTTAATCTCTAGAATTCTGGGAATTAACATTAAGACCAGCCCAGGCTCACGTTAAGAAACTATTTTTTTCTTTTAGGGACATCTCTCCTAATTGTTGACCTCCTAGTAAGTCCAAGTTATTTGCTCTCTATTCCCTTGGCTTTTGTATCACCTGCCTTTCTTCGTTCCCTCTGTACATCTGCTTCCTCCTTCGACATTCTCTCCAAGCCTTAAGGCTGAGGTTCCCCAGAGTTCCAACCTCTTCTTCCCCTGTATACTCTCCCTGATTGGATCCATCTACCTCATGGCTTTAACGATCTTTTCTGTACTGATGGCATTCAACTGTGTTTCCAGCCCGGACTTCCCTGAGCTTGACTTTTATTCTGTTGGACATCTCTGTGTCTCACAAATATCTCAAGCCAATTATGCCCCAATCCACCTTATCTTTCCTTGTAAACCAGTTTATTCTCCACCTTTGTGAATGATACCCATTCAAGTCCCCTAAGCTAGAAATCTGATAAACATCCCGGGTGCCTTTTCCTTCACCATCCCAAACCCAAATCCCACATCCAATTATCTACCAAGTTCTACCTTTCCAATCCTTCACCTTTCTGTTCATTCCTATTAATGATGCCCTCATTCAGGCTTTCAGCATCTCTCACTTGGACCACTGTAAGCCACCACTCTCCAAAACCTATCCACTCTGTATACCTGCCAGAATGATCCAGTTAGAACATAATTAATACCATGTCTTTCCCTTGAATAACTTTCCAACACTTACAGGATACAGTCCAAGCTGTTTAACATGTGTGATTTGACTTGTCTACCTATTATCAGGTTTATTTCTCACCATTCCTTCACTTCCATCTTACATTCTAGCAACACTAAACTTACTGTTTCCTATATGACTAGACCATTCTGTTTCTTGAGATCCTCTGCTCATTTATCAATGCCAACCACCCACTCCAATTTACATCTCTTCTCAGAGGTTCCCTCTTCTGTAAATTTCCTTCCATATTCCCTTCAGGTAAGAATAGTTAGGTATCCCTAAAATACCTTGTGTAAAGATTTATAACCATCCTTAACAGGTTATTAATTATTATTTGGACAGTAAGCAGATACTTTCATTTTTTTGTATCATTAGCAAGTTAGAATATACACAATGGGTGAATGTATTTCTTTGAAGTCCATAATCCAAGCAAATGGTAGGATTCATTTACTCAAGACTTTTCCTGGGTTTTGGCTCCATGATAACTTTTGTAGATTATAAACCTTTTCCTTTTTTAAAACTCTTGAATGCTACTATATTATTTTCACAATAACAAAAAATAATTTTAATCACACACACAAGCGCATCACAGAAGACTTTTGGGGTACTGGGCAAACAGATAAAATGCTGCCAAGTCTCAAGTTAGCAAAGACTACTAAACACAATTTTTCTTCCAAAACAAAATTCCTGGCAAAAATCATCTTGTAAATAGATAAGCAAGATGTAATCTATAGGAAAAAATTTGTTACCAAAAAAAAAAAAGGCAACACTAGAAGAAATTTTCATTAATAGCATGATCTCAAAAATGGGACTGCCACACTGCTAGAACCACTTATATAATTTATTAAAAGCAGAAAAACACTAATATTAGTAAAACATAAAGATCATAAAATAAAATATACCTGGGATAACCAATTCTAATTGAGTTCTGTATTTGTAGTGCAACATACCTGTAGTTTGATTGGGGCACTTTGTCAAAACCTCTGGTGCTCTGAATCCCGGTGTACCTGCCCTAGGGGCAACCTGTTGCCGCCTTATGATGATGAAATAAGATTTTTCTAGTTATGTTAAAGTTTATTTAAAACCAAAATAACATTTATTGATCTATTTCACAGTAAATTCTGCCTTGATATCTATATAAATAAAAGTTATTTGTAAAGCAAAAGATAATCCAGTGTGACGAAAATCCTAGATTTTGTTTCTACTGGTCCCTTCCCCCTCTACCCCACAAATAACCAGGCCATATTCCAGAAAAATTTTAAGGTAACTTCCAGGTATAAAAATAGGTAGTAGATGATAAGGACCCTAACAGAAAAATGTAATACAACAGAACTGAATACAACAGAATTCAGAGGTATAAAAATTCATTTCTGTTTGGAGTGATATCAGAAAGTTTCTGATATACTTATTCTCATACATTTGGGTTAGGAGAGATTCATGAAAGCTCATGCAACTTTTGAAAGAAACGGAGGAATTTATGGGGCTAAGAGTAGGAAGTGGGAGTGAGAGAGACACTCTATTATTTGGTTCTGGTTATTCTACATAGGTGGGAATAAAGAAAGAAAAGATTAAATCAGCAAACAAAATGTGTGATTCTAAGGTTCCAAAAAAACTACCCCTACCCCCACCAAAATTATTTGCATATAAGAGCAAATGTGTTTTTCAAAGAGCATATAAATGTCAAATGAACAATACATGACAATAGTTATCATTTGCTCTTCAAGGTACCTCTCCCGACATCAGCGTGTGTTGTTTCTTTCCTCACACTAAATCAATTACCCACCAAAATCATTGCAATTTCTAATCTTGTCTGGCAGCATGCTGGTGATTTTATAGCACCATCAAAACACATTACCTTGAAAGGCAAATACTGCAAACTTTATCTGTTGCATAACAGTCACAGGTCAGGCTAGCTGGGCAAGAACTGGCAGTTTTCCTCATCACACCACTATTCATAACTTTTGTAGAAATAGCCTTCTTTTTTGTTGCTAACTTTCTAGATAGTACATCCCCAGTCTTTGACTGCTTCATAAGCTGTAAAAGAAAAGTCATATTTCCTATTTTCATGATATTTAACATGATACCTTCAAATGCTAGTATGGCAAAATGTTAACAGTAGAAACATAACTTTTAAAACTGCCGAATGTGCTGTTGGATTTTAAGTAAACAGTTGTCTATTAAAATATTTTAGATCTTTTTAGGTTTTCCTGTTGAATAAACATTTTAAAATTTACTAAATAGTCCTCAATTGGTAAATACTTGACTTACACTTTATCAGAACTTTTCCTGATTTATGTTACGAAAGTATAACATAGTTACGTTCTAGTGTCTAACTCCATTTCAGAACTGTAAACTGCACAATTACATTGGCTAAAATCAGAGTTTTAATTTGTTGCTCATGCTATCTAGCTGTTACAGGATATCATAAGTCAATTTAAAACCATTTAACATTGATTACAATTTCGTAAACTTTACAAACATCTTTACACTATCACCTGTGTGTCAGAAATGTGTTAGTTATTAGGAGCTCACATTCTAGCCAATGAGAGAAAAGGCCTTAATGTTCTAAATGTTCCTTTAGAAAAGAGCAACAACAGTCAGCTAACCAAAAATGATGAAAAATTCCACCAGAAAAGTTCAGGAAAAAAAACTGGAGAAAATAAAAGTGTTGACAAGATGCTCAAAGCAGTTAATACCGTCTGCCACAGCAAAACTCTACTTTTAAAAACTTAGTGATAATAAATACTAATCTACCAATCCCTAAATTCTCTTCACTGTACGACTGACTGATGATTGCACTATTAAGCTACATTACTTACTTTCACTGCAGGGCTCTCATGTGAAATGGAGCTGTGTATATTGAAATTTCTTTCTCCAAAAACAGAGCGCTGGACAGAAAGGCCTACAGATCCCTCCTACAATACCAACAAAAACAAGGAAAATAAGGATTATATCTGTAACACTTTCTGCCAGCCGTACTCTGCCAGTTTTGAAAGAGTTAAGTGACATGAAACAAAAACAGCTGCATCCAAGTCATTTTCAGGCACCAAAACACTTCTGTGAAAGGAGAGAATAGTCTAGACAGAACTCTTAACACCCATACAATGTTAATCATAATCCACAAATAATATATAACTAAAGAATTTAAAAACCACCTGCATGGATGTTACATTTTTGCTGTGCAGCTAAAATGGAGATAGACACTTCAGAATTTTTCCCCTATAACTAATGTTTTCTTTTAAAAAGGATAATTAATCTGAACTTTAGAACATGCAGGGAAAATTTGTTATTTTCCATATTTGTTACATAACGTAATGACAGAGACATTGTAAATCTACCAAGTAATTTCAGTTTTGAAGTGGTAAAACAATCCATTATAAATCTTAGTGGAACCTAATCCATTTGATGTGTAACAAATGTAAAAATAATTTTTTTAATTGCAAGTATTATCCTAGTATTATATCTCCCTCTGTTGGATGAGGAAGTACATTTCTAAAACCTTATTAGTATTTAAGAAATAAAAGAGATAGAACCTTTGCATCTTTTCCTTGTTTAATCTGACTTTGTGCATTTGTGTAGGGCCTTTTAACAGAAGTTTTCATGGTGGACTGCTGATCCAGCTCCTTAGGTGCTGCTGGGCCACTCAATGAAATCTTGTTTCCTGTGATTACATGGGATTTATTTTGTGAACAACTTTCCTGCTGAGCTTCAGACTGGACAAATTTGAGAAGCTCTATTTTCGTATCATGGGTTCCTTGGGCCAAACCAAAGTCTACCAATGCATACCTAAGACAGACAAAAGTAAGCATTTTACTTCTTTGTAACAACTAAAGCTTAATAACATCATAATACGCTCAAGTCATATTCATACAAAAAGTTAATTCTTTACGGGATCAATTAAGAATTTATAACATTCTTGAAAAAAGACAAAAAAATGAGTTTATAGACAAGGTAATGATTTAGTAGCTAACTAGGCTTGAAAATTAAGAAATGATACATCCCATACACACACAAAAATCTTTCTGCCCTTTCTCCAATGGCTTGTGCTAACAGGGCAGACAAGGACTGCAGGATAGAAGCCCAATCCTTTGTTCTCTTACGATGGCAGAGATGGCATCACAGTAGATAATTTTTAATTAAACAAGCTTAAAAAATTTAAAATCATGTGTTTAAAATTTGATTTAATTAAAGAAAATTAAAGAGACAAGTCAGAAGTATAAAATTCAAGAAAAGAAGTTTTAATTCTATACTCCCTACCATCCTCAGTGTGACCGATTGTATACTGAACAGTATTAAAGTTAGGTTTTCAGCTTACAACGTCTCTATCCGTATAAAACACACACACATATATAAACATATACAATATAAATATACATAAAAACACAACTTTAGTGTTGAAACAGGAAATTGGCTATCATGTGGGCAATCCTCTCCTTTACTAGAAAAGAAAAATGAAGCCCAGAGATAAGAGCAATGTGAAGGTCAAAAAGGCCTAGACCTTTTCTAAGTTTCTTTTAGCTAAGTGCTATTTCCACTGAACCATGGTATATCTAATGATGTACACTGCTTTACCAATACAATTTTATCTCTTCACTGTATTTCCGTTCCCCAACCACAATGAAAATTTGAAAGAAAAAAAAAATCTGTGCATGGCTGTTGCAGTATGTTCTGTATCTCCGAGATGAACCCCATAGCACAAATTCTTTCAAGTGTAGTTATTTTCTGGTAACTTTTCATACTTACTTTTTCAGGCGCCTATTATATAAAAAATTGCTGGGTTTAACATCACGGTGAACAATACCAAACTGATGAATGCGTTTCAAAGCTTTGAACAGATTAAACATATATTCCCGTACTTCTTGAAAGGAAAGAGAATTCAAAATGTCCTAAAATAAAGTTATGAATAAGGTCATAAAATTGTCTTCAATTAAATATTTAGCCAATAAAAATTCAGGAAGTATTAAAACCTACCAAAAAGGACTCATGCTCCAGATATGGCATAGCAATAACCACATGATCATTTTTCCTAAAGCAGTATTTAACTCCCATGACATTGTCTTGCCCCCTAGTGGAAAAATGCATAATGAACTTTAGAAGAAAGGTCAAATGAATTGAAATTTTGTGCTCAGTTTCTTTAAAAATGAAATTTTAGCAATGCATAAATAATGCTAGAAAACTACTTAAAACCAACTTGTAGGATAGTATACATGTTTAACCTGTACACGATAAAGTTTAAAAAAGAAAGTAGCACCAGTTACGAGGTTACTATAATAATTCAAACATGAGATAATTATAGTTTTAAATTGGGGAAATGACAGAATGAGAAGGACAACATGAATAACAAGAACGAATTAACAAGTCTTAGTAGCCAATAAAATGATAATAATAAATAAGTTAACTAAAAAATAATAGCTAACATTTATTGAGCATTCACTATGTCAAGCTTTGATCTAAGTAAGCACTTTACATTTATTAACTAATTCACTGAATCCTCACAACAGCTCTATCAGGACAATGCCATTATTTCCTCTCCCTTTTGTACAGATAAGGAAATTGAGGCACAGAGAGGTTCAGGAACGTTCCCAAAGACACTAAACTAGTAAGTCATGGAGACAGGATTTGAATCTGGATAGTCTGCTCTAGATCTGTGCTCTAAATTGCTATGCTATATTGCATCATAAAAGATGAGGAAAACAGGGTAAAGCTGACTTCCATGGTTTTGAGCCCAATTAGTAAAACAACATGGATACCAACAAAATATGTGGAGAAATCAGGAAAAGCAGCATTGAAAAACAAGACATTTTGATAAAAATTTCTAGATACAAAATTATATCTTGTGAGAAGTGAGAGGTCAGTGACAGTACTTGAGAAGTGATACCTAAAGCTCTGAAAATGATTTGAGAGAAAACTTGAGTCTTGGAAAAGTCTCAAGTTGGAGGGCAAAATAAGGAAGAAGAGGCAGAAAGCCCAGAAAGGGATGTCACCCAGATGAGGAGTTTTAAAGGAAGGTAGTAATCAGTATGAAGGTCATGAGAATAAGGACTGAGGGAGGTCTTTTAGTTTGGCAAAGAGGAATTAACTGGTGATTTTTCAGAAAGCAATTTAAGTGGAAAGGAAGAGGCCAAACAGGACTTGAGGAAAAACAGGATACAATAGAAGCAGAACACTCAATTTGCCTGAAATATCTGGCAAAGAAGAAAAACCAGTGTGGGAGCTAGAAAGGAAGCAAGATCGGATAAAGATTTTTTTTTTTTAGCATGCACTTTTTTGAAGTACTCGGAAAGGAAAAATGGTAGAGAAAATATTTAAAATATGGAAAAAGTAACAATTTTATTCAAGTGATTAGAACATATGTAATTCTGCCTTAGAGAGGCCATCTCATCCTCTTGTCTGCTCTAATAAACAGAGGGGTGAAACAAAGAAATAGGCTTGTCCATTCATCCAGTAAATATTTAGTGGGCACAGGTATGTGGCAGACATTATGTTAGATATTAGGAAAGGGAAGGTGAATTAAAATTAACATGATTTCTGCCCTCATGGAGTTTATTATCTAATGAGCAATAACAGATAATAAAATAACACATGACAGATTACAAGGGTTTTGAAAGAGATCAAAAGGTGCTGTAAAAATAACAAATAAGTGAATCTAATTTAATTCAGAAGACATCTTTGTTTTTTGTTTTTAAGTAGGCTCCAGGCCTGGAGTAGAGCCCAACTCGAGGACTGAACTCAGGACCCTGAGATCAAGACCTGAGGTGAAATCAAGAGTCAGATGCTTAAATTGAGCCACCTGGGTGCCCCTCAGAAGACATCTTTGAAGTGGTGCCACTCTTGCTCAGATCAGAAAGAAGAGAGGTCAGCATGCAAAGACTGGGAGAGGTCTTACTAGGGAACAGTATGGGTAGTGACACTAAGATGAGAAAGCTTGAGACAAATTTGAGGAACTAAAGAAACTAGAGCACAGAGAGAGGGAGATGGGAAGAGTGGCATTGAAAGTGGTATTGATAAGGCTGGATTTTTTTTTTTTCAAAGGACACTGGAAAACCACTGAAGGATTTTAAGGGGTGGAACTAACAGTATACAATTTACATTATATATATACACACACACACACAAATTTTTATACTTTAAAAATCACTCTGGCTGTTTTGTAACAATGGGTTTCAGGGGGAAAGAGAAGAAGCAGCCTAGTTTAGCAATCTAGGCTCAGACTGAGGTAGTGGTTGAGAAGACAGAAAAACATGGATGGATTTTTAGATATATTTTGGAGGTAAAATGGCCAAGACCTGATGATCGATGCCGAAATGAGCAGATAAAATAGGCTGTTGCAATAGGGGTTTTTGGGCAGGCAAAGGAGTATTAAAATTTAGTTTACAGAATATGTTTGAGATATTTATTAGGTGCTCAAGTGGGTATGTCAAATCAGCAGGTAGGTATATACAAATCTGCAGGTAAGAGGTCTGAGGCAAGACACATACTTATGGGAATCCTTACCATACACTGAAAACCACATGGAAATACATACTACCTACAGAAGAGTCCGGAGCAAGAAAGCCCAAGATCAGGCACTCCAACATTTAGACGTCAGGTAGAAGAGGAAGAACTGGCCAAAGGATACTGAAAATGAAAAGCGAAATAAAGCAGGAAGAAAACAAGGAGTGTGTGGCAGTACAGAGGTCAAAAGACAATGGTTCAAATCAATGATGTTAAACACTGCCTATGTTCATATGAACAGAAAAAGAAAACTGGCAAAACGGAAGTCATGGTTGACTCTATCTAAAGTAGCTTCGGTTTAGCACAGAGGACAGCAGACACTGTGAGTAGTGAAGGTAGGGTGTGAAAGTGAAAACAGTTTATGTAGATCATTTTTGGGAAGTCTGGCTGGGAAGGGCAGCAAAGACTTGACGGAGCAGCTGGAAGAGGGATGGCAATACAGGGGCATAAGAGATACCAGATCATGTACCTTGGTTGACAGGAATGACCTAGAAGAGAGAGACCAATAAGAAAGACATGGCAGATGTTTCTGTTGTTCAAAATTAAAGTATGAAATGAGGCTGTCAATAGCTGAGGAGATATGAAATATGAATTCCCCACATTTTAAAAAATATCTAGATCATGGTTTAGGATTTAGCAGGAAGATTAGAAAAAGCGGTAAGAGAACAGGAAGTCAAGCTAAGCCTCAAGGGTAATCCACTCTAAAAATATAAATTTAATTAACCATCCCAACATTAGAGGAAAAATGCTACCAAACTGCAAACACCTGACTGAAAAATGTTTAATTCATGGATAATCTCATCATCCCTGTTAGATATCCCTTAAAAAATCTTAAAAATTATACACAGCCAGTTCAATTAAAATACCTTTAAATTACCTACCCAGCCACTGTTAGGCACTGAAGTTCAGCTGCAATTCTTATAGGATGACTTGTTGGTATTAAATGTTTTAGAGCAATTTTCTCTTCAGGTCCTACTTGTAACTGTGCTGTGGCCAAATAAACAGAGCTAAAAGTGCCTGTAAACAATTTATTAGATTTTTCAATATTTGGTGTTTAAAAATGTCAATGAAACGATGCTAAAATAGATCCTAAAAACTGTTTGGAATCCATAAAATTATCTTAATCATTAACATATTTAATGATATTAAACATGAAGAGTAACATTCATAAATACAACTTCCAATTTTTAATAAATTCTTAACTGCTCTCAGTTCTTTACAGGGTATATTAATTTACCAAAGCTCTACAGCAAATCTATTTGCCTGGGTTAAAATAAAATTTTTCCATGGTCACAATCCATTCTAATAACTATTTTTCTATAATACTGTCATTTGAAATTACTTTCTTACGACTTGGATACAGGTCTGTTAGAAGCAGAAATGTTAATAGTCTTCAGGGAAAAAAACCTACAAAAACACCTAGGCTTTTAAATTCAGCATTAAACTAAACAGAAAACATAAAAGAGTTAGTGGCCAGTTAAATTTGAGAAATACTGAGTTAAAACAAATTGATAAATTTCTCTACTACAAAATTTTCCAGAGCTTTAATGTGTTTTAAGTACATCACGAATAACCAAAAGGGAGCTATACCTACTACATTTTCCAACTTATTTAGCCATAGAACACCCTCCTCCTCCTTCCCCCCTCCAAGAATAGCTATCAATTTGTTAGGAGGACACCAGTGGATTCCAGAACAGAGTTCTGAACACTAAGTCAGAACACACTGGGATTCAGTCCCGCACCCTGTTCAGCGCAGTTTCTTCTCCCTCTCCCTCTACCCCTCCGCCCTGCTCATGCTTTCTGTCTGAAATAAATAAAATCTTTTTTAAAAATTTCTAAAAAAACAAAAAAGGTAAGGAAAAGATGGAAAGATCTACTTCTTACATCCCAAATCATCTCATCTTCTAATTCTTCTGCCCCCAATGACCCAGCCTTTTCTTGTCTGACGCTTTTTGTTGTCAAAAGCAAACAATGAAGTAAGTGGAAGGTTTTTTGTTTTTAACTATTTAGGCATTTCCCAATATAGCCACCAAAAACTTCTATTATCTTTTACCTTCTCATTCCCTTCACAATTGATAAATTTACCCTTCATTCAGTCAACAAGATTGCCAGTCTCTCAATGACATTTATGTTAACACTGACCATTCTTTTTTTAAAAATTTATTTATTGGGGGGAGGAAAAGAGAGAATCTCAAGCAGACTCCCCACTGAGTGTGGAGCCCAATGTAGGGCTCAATCCTTCGACCCTGAGATCGTGACCTGAGCCGAAACCGAGTTGGACACTTAACCAACTGAGCCACCCAGGCACCCCAATACTGACTATTTTATAAACATCGTACCACTTTGTTTTCATCTATTTTGCCACCTTAGGTTTCATACATGTTTCAATGTACAGTTCTACCTAACTATAATGGAGAAAGGAAAAGGAGCTGACTTCCTTTGATCAAATTCCTCCATATGAATTTACAATTTCTCATTTTTAATAATTATTATTAATGATATATTAGGATATCAATACTTTTAATGGTATAACAGCATAAAGATTAAAATAGGACTGTTCATTTTACTGTAAATAAATATTCTTTCACTCTTTCCAGGGGAAAATGAAAACCTGATGTCAGAATTAGTAATATGACCATGGTCTTAATATTTTAGAAAGGATATACTTTTCAATAGGAAATAGTAATGAAAATCAAGATTATACAAAGGAAAATGTAAGGAAAAGAAACTTATAAATAAAGTATATCTCTAAGTTACCTTCTCCAATTTTGTCCTTAATCTTAAACAGATTACCAAGCTGTGGTACAGCTTCATAAAGCTTCTCAATATCTTTTTTAACACCTATCAAGGAGGAAGAATTTATAGTTATAATTAATGAGAGTATATTTTATACTTTAAGTTAAAATCAACTCGAAATAAATTCTAAAACAAGAGTAATTAAATTACAAATTTAAAAATTGCTATGCTAAATCTCAAAATCATGATAAAAATACTTAAAATCCCGTTAAATTGCTGTAACACACACACCTCTTGAACAAACAGATAAAACTGGTAAGTCCCAGAATCACACACATCAAATTGGTATTATTCTGGAATTACATACTAGCAGATACATTGTTACTGCATAGAGTACAACACAATAAAGAAGCTAAATTAAAAAAATAACAATTTGTCCTGCGATCACTAGATGGCATGACAAGGACATAATGCAATCTTCTTTAAAACTATTTATCTCCCCCAAAGATACAAAATCTTACAGGCTTGGGAAAGTTTTATATATTGAATATTCACAGTGTACCTCCAAGAGAAAAGTCTACCAAAGCTCTCAGGAATGTTAGAAATATTTTTAAAGAATTGTCCCAATTATCAATAGTATCCTCTATCCTTGAGAGCAAATACGATAAATTGCTACTTTTAAATAAATATAAGCTCTTTGCAAAAATACACGTGGTTAAAATAAGGAGAGGCAATAATACCTGTTGTGCTAAACTACTGGATATAAAAGAAAACTACATACTTATTAAGAGTCATTGGATTCTGGGAGGGAGGAGCAAGATGGCGGAGGAGTAGGAGACCTAAATTATGTCTGGTCCCAGGGAATTCAGCTAGATAGGGATCAAACCATTCTGAACACCTATGAACTCAACAGGAGATTGAAGAAAAGAATAGCAGCAACTCTCTGAACAGAAAAGCGACCACTTTCTGGAAAGTAGGACGTGCGGAGAAGTGAATCTGAGGCGATATTCGGGAGGATAGACAGCGGGGGAGGGGGCCTCCGGCGGCCGCTTCTGGCAAGTGATAGAGTTGCGGAGCACAAAATCGGAACTTCCAGAAATCTCTGCTGGGGGATGTCACTCCAGTGGCTCAGCGGGGGGTGGAACCCTTGCTGGGACAGTGGGGTCTCAGGACCCTCGGGGTCACAGAAAGACCAGGGGTGCCTGAGTGTGGCAGAGTTCCCAGGGATCGGAGCAGGGAAGCCGGGGGCAGAGATGGAGCCAAGGAGGGGGCTCTCAGCTCGGGGTTGTCATAAACCGAGACCCCTGGCACAGTCGGGCCACTGCTCTTCCATCAGGGACCCAACAAGCGGCAGATCCGGGGAGACTCCCCTTCCTCCCCCAGGGAGGAGCAGCGTGGGAGCGCACTGCAGGGATCTGCTGGGTTTGGAGACTCCACACCAGGTCAGGTGCCAGAGACAGAAATGCTCGGTCACAGGCAAGGTGAGCACAGAGTGCGGCCAGAGACCGGGAGACGGGTGTGATTGACTGGTTTTCTCTGGGGCTCACTGAGGAGTAGAGCCCCCAGTTCTCAGCTCCTCCAGGGCAGAGATTGGGAGGCCGCCATTTCACTCTCATCCTCCAAAGCTGTACGGAAAGCTTGCAGGAAACAAAAGCTACAGAGAGCAAACCCGAGCAGATTACTTAGCCCGGACCCAGCAAGGGCGGGGCAAAGACATTTGGGAACCACGGCAACAGGCCCCTCCCCCAGAAGATCAGCAAAAACAGCCAGCCAAGACCAACTTTACCGATCAATAAGAACGGCAGAACTCCAGCGCTAGGGGAATACTATACATAAAATTCATGGCTTTTTTTCCCATGATTCTTTAGTCTTTCAAAGTTAATTTTTTTTTTTTACTTTTTCTTTTTTGAATTTTTCTTTTTCCCTTTTTCAATCAACATCTTATCAATCCCTTTTTATTTTTCATTTTTTTTTTTTTTTTTTAAAGATTTGATTTATTTATCTGACAGAGAGAGACACAGCGAGAGAGAGAACACAAGCAGGGGGAGTGGGAAAGGGAGAAGCAGGCTTTCCACTGAGCAGGGAGCCCGATGCGGGGCTCGATCCCAGGACCCTGGGATCATGACCTGAGCCGAAGGCAGACGCTTAACGACTGAGCCACCCAGGCGCCCCTATTTTTCATTTTTTATATATATATATATTTTTTAAGATTTTATTTATTTTTTGACAGAGAGACACACAGCGAGAGAGGGAGAAGCAGGCTTCCCGCAGAGCAGGGAGCCCGATGTGGGGCTCGATCCCAGGACCCCGGGATCATGACCTAAGCCGAAGGCAGACGCTTAATGACGGAGCCACCCAGGCGCCCCTATTTTTCATTTTTAGAGTCATATTCTATCCCTTCATAGTAGTTAACCTTATTTTTGGTATATATATATATATACATAAGTTGTTCTCTCTTTAAAACTTGGGGATACAGTTTCTTCTAACAGACCAAAATATACCCTAAATCTCTAGTGTATGGCTTTGTTCTAGTCTCCTGCCTGATCACATTTTTTTTTTTTAATCCTCTTTTTTCAACCAACTTCTTATCAATTCCTTTTATAAAATCTTTTATAATTTTCATCTTTACAGTCATATTCCATCCCTTCATCGTATTAACCCTTATTTTTGTACATATAAAAGTTTTTCTTTCTTTAAAATTTTGGAAGGCACTTTCTTCTAACAGACCAAAATATGCCCAAAATCTGGTGTGTGGCACTGATCTATGCACCAGCCTGATCATATTTGATCATATTCTGTTTTTGTTGTTGTTGTTGTTGTTTGTTCTTATCTTTTTCTTTTTCTCTTTTCTTTCTTTCCCTTTCTTTTCCCCTGGTTTCAGGTCTCTTCTGATTTGTTTAGTGTATATTTTTCTGGGGACGTTGTTACCTGTTAGCATTTTTGTTCTCTCATTCATCTATTCTCCTCTGGACAAAATGACAAGATGGAAAAAATCACCTCAACAAAAAGAACAAGAGGCAGTACCAACTGCCAGGGACCTAATCAATACGGACATTAGTAAGATGTCAGAACTAGAGTTCAGAATGATAATTTTAAAGATACTAGCTGGGCTTGAAAAAAGCATGGAAGATATTAGAGAAATGCTTTCTGGAGAAATAAAAGAACTAAAATCTAACCAAGTCGAAATCAAAAAGGCTATTAAGGAGGTGCAATCCAAAATGGAGGCTCTAACTGCTAGGATAAATGAGGCAGAAGAAAGAATTAGCGATATAGAAGACCAAATGATGGAAAATAAAGAAGCTGAGAAAAAGAGAGATAAACAACTACTGGAACAGGAAGGCAGAATTCGAGAGGTAAGTGATACCATAAGACGAAACAATATTAGAGTAATTGGGATCCCAGAAGAAGAAGAAAGAGAGGGGCAGAAGGTATACTGGAGCAATTTATAGCAGAGAACTTCCCTAATTTGGGGAAGGAAACAGGCATCAAAATCCAGGAGGCACAGAGAACCCCCCTCAAAATCAATAAAAATAGGTCAACACCCCGGTATCTAATAGAAAACTTACGAGTCTCAGAGACAAAGAGAAAATCCTGAAAGCACCTCAGGAGAAGAGATCTGTAACCTACAATGGTAGAAACATTAGATTGGCAACAGACCTATCCACAGAGACCTGGCAGGCCAGAAAGGAGTGGCATGATATATTCAGAACACTAAATGAGAAAAATATACAGCCAAGAATACTATATCCAGCTAGGCTTTCATTGAAAATAGAAGGAGAGGGGTGCCTGGGTGGATCAGTTGTTAAGCGTCTGCCTTTGGCTCAGGTCATGATCCCAGGGTCCTGGGATCGAGTCCCGCATTGGGCTCCCTGCTCGGCAGGCGGCCTGCTTCTCCCTCTCCCACTCCCCCTGCTGTGTTCCCTCTCTCACTGTCTCTCTCTCTCTGTAAAATAAATAAATATAATCTTAAAAAAAAAAAAAAGAAAAAATAGAAGGAGAGATAAAAAGCTTCCAGGACAAACGAAAACGAAAGGAATTTGCAAACACGAAACCAGCCCTACAACAAATATTGAAAGGGGTCCTCTAAGCAAAGAGAGAGCCTAAAAGTAACATACACCAGAAAGGAACACAGACAATATACAGTAACAGTCACCTTACAAGCAATACAATGGCACTAAATTCATATCTTTCAATAGTAAACCCTGAATGTAAATGGGCTAAATGCCCCAATCAAAAGACACAGGCTATCAGATTGGATTAAAAAACAAGACCCATCGATATGCTGTCTGCAAGAGACTCATTTTAGACCCAAAGACACCCCCAGATTGAGAGTGAGGGGGTGGAAAACCATTTACCATGCTGATGGACACCAAAAGAAAGCTGGGGTGGTAATCCTTTTATCAGACAAATTAGATTTTAAACCAAAGACTATAATAAGAGATGAGGAAGGACACTATATCATACTTAAAGGGTCTACCCAACAAGAAGAT
Source organism: Phoca vitulina (assembly GCF_004348235.1). Lineage (NCBI taxonomy): Eukaryota > Metazoa > Chordata > Mammalia > Carnivora > Phocidae > Phoca > Phoca vitulina. The sequence goes on from NW_022589705.1 coordinate 25,962,196, forward strand.
CTAACAATTGTAAATATCTATGCCCCTAACATGGGAGCAGCCAATTATATAAGCCAATTAATAACAAAAGCAAAGAAACACATCGACAACAATACAATAATAGTGGGGGACTTTAACACCCCCTCACTGAAATGGACAGATCATCTAAGCAAAAGATCAACAAGGAAATAAAGACTTTAAATGACACACTGGACCAAATGGACCTCACAGATATATTCAGAACATTCCATTCCAAAGCAACAGAATACACATTCCTCTCTAGTGCCCATGGAACATTCTCCAGAATAGATCACATCCTAGGTCACAAATCAGGTCTCAACCGGAACCAAAAGATTGGGATCATTCCCTGCCTATTTTCAGGCCACAATGCTTTGAAACTAGAACTCAATCACAAGAGGAAAGATGGAAAGAACTCAAATACATGGAGGCTAAAGAGCATCCTACTAAAGAAAGAATGGGTCAACCAGGAAATTAAAGAAGAATTTAAAAAATTCATGGAAACAAATGAAAATGAAAACACAACTGTTCAAAATCTTTGGGATGCAGCAAAGGCAGTCCTAAGAGGAAAGTATATAGCAATACAAGCCTTTCTCAAGAAACAAGAAAGGTCTCAAATACACAACCTAACCCTACACCTAAAGGAGCTGGAGAAACAACAGCAGATAAAGCCTAAACCCAGCAGGAGAAGAGAAATAATAAAGATCAGAGCAGAAATCAATGAAATAGAAACCAAAAGAACAGTAGAACAGATCAACGAAACTGGGAGCTGGTTCTTAGAAAGAATTAACAAGATTGATAAACCCCTGGCCAGACTTATCAAAAAGAAAAGAGAAATGACCCAAATAAATAAAATCATGAATGAAAGAGGAGAGATCACAACCAACACCAAAGAAATGCCAACAATTATAAGAACATATTAGGAGCAACTATATGCCAGTAAATCAGATAATCTGGAAGAAATGGATGCATTCCTAGAGATGTATAAACTACCAAAACTGAACCAGGAAGAAATAGAAAACCTGAACAGACCTATAACCACTAAGGAAATTGAAGCAGTAATCAAAAATCTCCCAACAAACAAGAGCCCAGGGCCAGATGGCTTCCCAGGGGAATTCTACCAAACATTTAAAGAAGAATTAATACCTATTCTTCTGAAACTGTTCCAAAAAATAGAAATGGAAGGAAAACTTCCAAACTCGTTTTATGAGGCCACCATTACCTTGATCCCCAAACCAAAGACCCCATCAAAAAGGAGAATTACAGACCAATGTCCTTGATGAACATGGATGCAAAAATTCTCACCAAAATACTAGCCAATAGGATCCAACAGTACATTAAAAGGATTATTCATCACAACTAAGTGGGATTTATGCCTGGGCTGCAAGTTTAGTTCAACATCTGCAAATCAATCAATGTGATACATTAATAAAAGAAAGAACAAGAACCATATGATCCTCTCAATAGATGCATAAAAAAGCATTTGACAAACTACAGCATCCTCTCTTGATCAAAACTCTTCAGAGTATAGGCATAGAGGGTACATATCTCAATATCATAAAAGCCATCTATGAAAAACCTACAGCGAATATCATTCTCAATGGGGAAAAACTGAGAGCTTTTCCCCTAAGGTCAAGAACGCGGCAGGGATGTCCACTATCACCACTGCTATTCAACATAGTATTAGAAGTCCTAGCCACAGGGGCGCCTGGGTGGCTCAGTTGGTTAAGCGACTGCCTTCGGCTCAGGTCATGATCCTGGAGTCCCTGGATCGAGTCCCGCATCGGGCTCCCTGCTCCTTGGGAGCCTGCTTCTCCCTCTGCCTCTCTCTCTCTCTCTCTCTCATGAATAAATAAATAAAATCTTTAAAAAAAAAAAAAAAGAATAGAGAGCCCAGAAATGGACCCTCAACTCTATGGTCAACTAATCTTCGACAAAGCAGGAAAGAATGTCCAATGGAAAAAAGTCTCTTCAAGAAATGGTGTTGGGAAAATTGGACAGCCACATGCAGAAGAATGAAACTGGACCACATCCTTACACCACACACAAAAATAGACTCAAAATGGTTGAAAGACCTAAATGTGAGACAGGAGTCCATCAAAATCCTAAAGGAGAACACAGGCAGCAACCTCTTCGACCTTAGCCACAGCACCTTCTTCCTAGAAACATCACCAAACGCAAGGGAAGCAAGGGCAAAAATGAACTATTGGGGCTTCATCAAGATAAAAAGCTTCTGCACAGCAGAAGAAACAGTCAACAAAACCAAAAGACAACCGACAGAATGGGAGAAGATATTTGCAAATGACCTATCAGATAAAGGGCTAGTATCCAAAATCTATAAAGAACTTATCAAACTCAACACGCAAAGAACAAATGATTCAATCAAGAAATGGGCAGAAGACATGAACAGACATTTTTCCAAAGAAGACATCCAAATGGCCAACAGACACATGAAAAAGTGCTCAACATCACTCGGCATCAGGAAAATCCAAATCAAAACCTCAATGAGATACCACCTCACACCAGTCAGAATGGCTAAAATTAACAAGTCAGGAAACGACAGATGTTGGCAGGGATGCGGAGAAAGGGGAACCCTCCTACACTGTTGGTGGGAATGCAAGCTGGTGCAGCCATTCTGGAAACAGTATGGAGGTTCCTCAAAAAGTTGAAAATAGAGCTACCATACGATCCAGCAATTGCACTACCAGGTATTTACCCCAAAGATACAAATGTAGGGATCTGAAGGGGTATGTGCACCCCAATGTTGATAGCAGCAATGTCCACAATAGCCAAACTATGGAAAGAGCCAAGATGTCCATTGACAGATGAATGGATAAAGAAGATGTGGTGTATATATACAATGGAATATTATGCAGCCATCAAAAGGAATGAAATCTTGCCATTTGCAACGACATGGATGGAACTGGAGGGTATTATGCTGAGCGAAATAAGTCAATTGGAGAAAGACATGTATCATAGGACCTCACTGATATGAGGAATTCTTAATCTCTGGAAACAAACTGAGGGTTGCTGGAGTGGTGGGGGGTGGGAGGGATGGGGTGGCTGGGTGATAAGACATTGGGGAGGGTATGTGCTATGGTGAGCACTATGAATTGTGTAACACTGTTGAATCATAGACCTCTACCTCTGAAACAAATAATCCATTATATGTTTAAAAAAAAAGATGAAGAAGAAGATAGCAGGAAGGGAAAAATGAAGGGTGGGAAATCGGAGGGGCAGACGAACCATGAGAGACTATGGACTCTGAGAAACAAACTGAGGGTTCTAGAGGGGAGGGGAGTGGGGGGATGTTTTAGCCTGGTGATGGGTATTAAAGAGGGCACGTATTGAATGGAACACTGGGTGTTATACGCAAACAATGAATCATGGAACACTACATCAAAAACTAATGATGTAGGGCGCCTAGGTGGCTCAGTCGTTAGGCGTCTGCCTTCGGCTCAGGCCACGGTCCCAGGGTCCTGGGATCAAGTCTCACATTGGGCTCCCTGCTCGGCAGGAAGCCTGCTTCTCCCTCTCCCACTCCCCCTTGCTTGTGTTCCCTCTATCGCTGTGTCTTACTGTCAAATAAATAAATAAAATCTTTAAAAAAAAAAAACTAATGATGTATGGTGATCAACATAATAACAAAAAGTCATTGGATTTTATTACAGTATCTAAGCCAACCATCAGCTACTTTTTCAGTTATAATAATTTGAATAGTGTATATAATGGTTTAAGACATTTTCAAACCGTTTTCACATGTATTATCTTTTCAGATCTTCACAATAGCACTGCGATATTGGCAGAACAGGTATTATCCTGATTTTCAGATAAGAAACCCTACTCAGGGAAGTGAAATCATTTGTCCATTTAACAAACACTGTATTTTTAAAAATGCTTAGCGATGGGTAGTTAAAAAAAAATTTTAACAAATTTGGTGCAGCCCCTGTTCTCTAGGAGCTCAGTCTAGTGGAAAAGACAGATTTTAAAAGCTCACTCTGAATACAAGACAGTAATTATAATAATACAGGAATGCATATATTACTAGATAGAAGGAGGCGGAGGGGGGCGCCTGGGTGGCTCAGTTGGTTAAACGACTGCCTTCGGCTCAGGTCATGATCCTGGAGTCCCGGGATCGAGTCCCGCATCGGGCTCCCTGTTCGGCGGGGAGTCTGCTTCTCCCTCTGACCCTCCCCCCTCTCATGCTCTCTCTATCTCATTCTCTCTCTCAAATAAATAAATAAAATCTTTAAAAAAAAAAAAAAGAAGGAGGCGGAGGGGAATGAACACATCTGAAGGTACCAGGAAGCTTCAGGTTGACAGTTAAGCTGTGTTTTGAAGCACTCACCAAGTAGAAAAAGTGGATGAAGCATTTTAGGAAGAAGGAACTATGTATGTAAAGACATGGAAAAGGAAAAAGACGTGGATTATTTTGGGGGGAGAGGTGGGTGAGGGAAGTAATGAAATTCAATGTGGCTGAAGAAGGGAAAGACAGAGAATGCAAGTGAAAGCCATGGAAATTTTTAAGCAGGATGATAAGTAGAGGACGAATTTGAGGGGGAGGAAGAACAACATTAAGAGCTTTCAGAGACTAGGGGTGCCTGGGTGGCTCAGTTGGTTAAGTGGCTGCCTTTGGCTTAGGTCATGATCCTAGGGTCCTGGGATCAAGTCCCGCATGGGACTCCCTGCTCAGAGGGAAGTCTGCTTCTCCCTCTCCCTCTGACCTCCCCCCATGCTCTAGTGTGTGTGGGTGGGTGTGCACACGCATTCTCTCAAATGAATAAAAATAAAAGGGCTGGAACTATGTAACAGGCCAAGAAGATCTAGTCCAATATTCTTTCCACTATATCAATCCATATGAGGATTACTTTCCCATCTACTTCATAGGTGAAGTGGAGAAGCTTTATGGGTTTCAATACAAGAGGCAAGAATATAACCGTAACTATGCGTACCAGTTTTGGAGATGGGAGGCCTGAATTAAAATCCTGGCTCCAATATTTAACAGGCAGTATGACCTTCCTTGAGTACACAGCTTATCGCTTTGAGCCTTAGTCTCCCCATCTACAGAAAAGGGGTAATAATTGTACCCATGCCACTGAGATACTGTGAGGATTAAATGAAATAATATACATAAGAGAAACTTTTAACAACAATGCCTGGCACGTAGTAAATATTAAATAAAAGTGATCATTCTTATTGTTATAATTATTGTTATTAACATTATTTCTTTAGCACTTTTCTTTTATTATTCCCTCTACTTGAAATCTTTTTCCCATATAATTTCATGTGGCTGGCTCAATGTTCAGTCTTCTCTGACACCCTATTTAAAACAGCATTCCTCTCATTACTCACATTACCCTGCTTATTGTCTTTAGAGTACTTACTCACTATAAAATCATCGTGTTCTTTTGTTTGCTGTCTGCCTCCTCCCACTAGAATATAAGCTCCACCAGTACATTTCCCTATTTATGTAATTTACCATAGTACATTCAGCTCCTAGTTAGAAATGCCTGGCATGTTTGTTCAATGAATGAATTATTACTATCATTATGGGGCATTCAGAGATAGCTGTGGGGAAAAAAAAAATGAAAGTTTAGAAGTTACAAAAGAGTGAAGCCAAAGACAGTAGCAGCTACCTCACCATCAGCTACCTCACTACTTCTCTCTAAAAACCAAAACCAAGGCCTGGGGGGTAAAGCCAGCTTTCTAGCAGTCATAGTTGCTAGTCAATTACAATCTTTCCTAAGGAGTGTCAATTCCAACCAGCTTCAAATTCCAGTGTTATAGGAAAGGTACCTTGAAAGGTACTAAAATGATATGTTCAATTTTATATTACATTTCCTGGATTCTGAAAAACAATTTTTAAAGCTCTGAAATTGGGATACAACCTACAATTATCGTCAGCCAACACCGACAAACTTGCAGAACAGGTATCAGTACTTTAGAGAAAATCCAAGAAATCATAAAGGCGCATTCACATTTAACCCTTAAGCGCAGATGGTTGTAGGGAGAAATGGTAAAGGTGGTGAAGGAGAAATCAAATGTAGGCCAACTCCACATAATTGGGCTTTTAGGAGTCCATTAACAATGGCTTTAAAAAAATAAACTCTTCAAAGAAATTCTGCATCACTAATGTATAGAGAACAATATTGTGAGGGGGGAAAATAGGATGTCGGTGAGTCTAAGTACTAAATTGATTCAGAAGAGAAAGAGGTGAAATGTTTGTTTTTCTTTTTAATTATGTACCAGAGACATACAATTATTTGTCTAATTAGATCTAAAAGAACTCTTTCAAAAAGTATAAAATAAAAAATTCCAGTGGTAAGAAAGCATTGTGTCATAGTATAACCAGCAGCATTTCTGAGCAGTATATAAAATGGTGTATCTAACAATGATACTTCCATATGACGGAGTATGTAAGAAGCCTGTTTGTAGTCTTTTTATTACTAAATGTATTGAAGTGTTTGTGTGCATCTTTTGTTTTATGTGTATATATGATTAATAACACCAAAAGCTTTGTAGGAGTATGACACAGAGTTGTGCTGTCTACTAGTTTCATGCGACTATTTAAGATTTAAGCTAAAATTTAAAAAAATTAAAAATTTTCTCAGTCACACTAGCCACAGGTGACAACAGAGACATTTCCATTATCACAGAAGGTACTACTGGAGTGCTGATATAGAAGAGAGCCTAGATCCAGCTCTTATCACTAAACTACATTAATGTCCGGTGTCTTAACCTGCAAATCAAAGGGGTCAGATTAGACGAACTTTACTTCCAAGTCTATGAGTTCCATATTTTGGAACTTCCCTCTGTAGTAGCTTGAGCTGGCAGTTAGTAGTAGAGATGCTGGTTAACTATAAGAAATCACCAGAGAAAAATATATGTAATAAGGAACTACTGTAATGCACAAACCATGTGAATGACTGTGTAAGCTCAATGTGCTTCCATACCACTCACTACTAACTTGCTATGTACTTACCTGTCTTACCAAACTCAAAATATGCTTAGTTTCCTGTCACTACACAGCAACTCTGACGTTTTTAAACAACAGCAAAACTTTCTGACAACCAAACTGAATGCAAAATCCTCAAATCTAAAGTGGAGATGAGAGTAAACAGTGGAAGAGAGCGTTAATGTTAAACAATGGAAACTACTGCTAAAGGCAGAGATGAATGAATATATACTTTGAGGATTAGGGCAAGACTGTGAAAAGTCTACAAGTCAAAAAATTAAATGCCTGTATTTTAAACACAAAGGTCTAGGCTTCTGTTTTGAAATTTTAAGTAAAATTTTTTTTTCCTGCTACATAATATATCCAAGTGGTTTTATTTAATTTTTTTCCAAACATATCCAAGTGGTTTTAATAAAGCCACTATACTCACTGTTTTCATCATTGCTGGCCTGTATAATCTATTTGTAACATAGCCAGAGTGATCCTGTGAAAGCTAAGTCACCATGTCACTATTTTGCTCAAACTAATAGTTTCATAACTCGCTTCATATAAAAGCCGAGGAACTACCTCCTCTCTTCACACCTCTCTGCCATCACTCCCATCACCCTCCAGCTTCCACTCACAAGGACCTCCTTGCTACTCCTAAGTGCTAGGCACCTCCCATCTCAGGGCCTTCTCCCTTGCTGTTTCCTCTGCCAGGGAATGCTCTCCCCCAGATTTCTACATAGCTCACTCCTTTAACACCTTCAAGTCTTAGTTCAACTGTTATCACACTGAAGTCTTCTCTGACCAATTACACTTATTAAAATCACAATCTCCTCCACCAACACTTCCTATCTCCACTTCCCTTCTATTTTTTCTTCACAGTACTAACCACCTTTGATTATTTCTTTATTGTCTATCTTTCCCCTAGACTGAGGGCATTGATTTTTGTCTATTTTATGCACTGATTTATCCCAGCACCTAGAGAAGTAACTGCACAGAATAAACATTTAATATTCATCATATAAATGAAATGTTTTCAATTACTTACCAAGGAGTAAAACTGACACTCTAGGAATATATGTGATGTTTATTCTGGAGTTTCATGTACTGCCTGACTTACATCTCTTAAACTAGGAAGATCATGTAATTTAACCCAAACTGAGGCACTCGAGAGTGAAAAGGGGTGCTAATAATAAGGACAGTGTGACAAGAGGCATAAACTGGATCAGTCCCAGGCAAATCATATGGCATGTATAACCTATTTTAGTAGTATCAACTAAGAGCATCCACATAACACACCAAATGCATGCCTTATGGTATAGTTCAACAATACAGAGGAAAATAAACATTTGATACAATATTATGCCCAGTACTTTGTTCATTGGAGCATTTTTCTTAATAGGTAAAAATGGAAAACAATCTAAAGGTTCAATAAAAAAGGTAATTAAATTATAGCATACTATGCAATGAAACATTAGGCAGTCAATTTAAATCAAGCTGTAGATTTAATTACATAAGAAATGCTCAAGTTACATATTGCTAAGTAAAAAAATAAAGATTAGAAATAAGTTGGTTACATTCCTAATTTATTCTTTTCTTAAATGTACCTCTGTATGCACAGGAAGACTAAAGGACTGTAACAAAATGTCAACAGTGGCAATATTTGTATAGTGGGATACTATTTCCTTATTTTGGCTTTCTATACTTTCTAAATTTTCTTCAATAAGCATGTATAATTTTTTATCCAAAAAAAAAAAGCTATAAAAAACTGACAAATATCCCAAAAGATCATGTTATTCATCCATTACACTAAGTATTTTACTTTATATCCTTGCATTAAGCCATTCACTGGGGGTGTGTGGGTGGCTCAGGGACACTTGGGCATCTGTCTTCAGCTCAGGTCATGATCTTGGGGTCCTAGAATGGAGCCCCAAGTCCAGCTCCCCGCTCAGCGAGGAGTCTGCTTCTCCCCCTGCCCCTCCCCTGCTTGTGCTCTCTCTCTCTCAGATGAATAAATAAAATCTTTAGAAGAAAATAAACCATTCATTCAAGTATTTTCAAGCACCTACTATGTGCTAGACACTATTAGGTTCTGGGAATACAAAGATACATAAAAAGTTCCCACCATTCAAAAGTTATTCCATCAAGGGAAAGTAAATCATATTAGATCATGAGACAGTTATGGGCCTGGATCTCATCAGCTTTACTCCTGACTGAAGTTGTTTTTGATATAACCTTAGCTTTTACTAAGAGTCATTAGAAAAAAGGTATGACTAAAATTTCAGCATGTTTTATGAATTATCAAAGGTACTGCTTGGGGCGCCTGGGTGGCTCAGTTGGTTAAGTGTCTGCCTTCGGCTCAGATCATGATCCCAGGGTCCTGGGATCAAGCCCCGCATCGGGCTCCCTGCTCAGCAGGAAGCCTGCTTCTCCCTCTCCCTCTCCCACTGCTTGTGTTCCCTCTCTCGCTGTGTCTCTCTCTCTGTCAAATAAATAAATAAAATCTTTAAAAAAAAAAAAAAGGTACCGCTTATAAGGTTCAATGTTCTGATACGTAAAAGCCATAAAACTTTAGAAATTTAGAATAAAATTCATCTCTCTTTATTTCTCAGGTTTTCAGAAGAATATTAGAACAGTAGCTTTCACTTGAACATAATACTAGAACCAAGTCAGATTCATCTGTTCATATACTCTGCCTAATGTACAACATACACCAGGAGCTGTATGAGATACTGCCTTCAAGGAGCTTACAGTATAACTGAAAAGACAAATTACACGGAGTGCTAAAAAATACAAAAACGATAATACAATGACTCTGTTATTGTATTATGTGTCCAATGACATAGGGGAAAGCTGAATTGCGAAGAACAGGATAAATGGAAGAGGGACAGCATCCATGAAACTGGATGAAGTGGCATTTTAAGATTACTCTAGTAGCAGTGTACCAGATGAACTGGAGGATGGAAAAGAAGTGAAAGCAGGCAGTTTAGATAAGAAACTTCATTGCAATTCAGGAGCAAAGTGTAAGGGAACAAGTTACTGTGGTAGAAGTGGGAATGGAAAGAAGCAATGCCATAATTATTAAAAAGAAGATAAAGCTGGGTAACCGAATATGGGGAGCAAATACAAATCACAAGTGAAGACATCTTTAAAGTTTTAAGCATAGGTAACTGGAATAATAGTGGCTTTCATCACCAAAAATAGGGACATCAGAAAGGGTACTCATTTTGAAACCAAAGAAGAGTTTAGTTTCAGTCAAAAAGCAAAAGCAAGTGATGTCATTCTTCTAGGGTGTTGTTAAAGTCTATTTTGTAGTGAATAAGTATATATCATGGATAGAAGGTCAAATTAGTATCTTTTGGACAAGCACTAAATACGCTTAAAACAAAGATGGAAAAGATTTAGCTACCTTTTAGGAAAAAGAAAAATGGTCAACTGGGACTCCCCTATTTAACAAGTATTTAGGGGCGCCTGGGTGGCTCAGTTGGTTAAGCGACTGCCTTCGGCTCAGGTCGTGATCCTGGAGTCCCGGGATCGAGTCCCGCATCAGGCTCCCTGCTCAGCAGGGAGTCTGCTTCTCCCTCTGACCCTCCTCCCTCTCCTGCTCTCTGTCTCTCATTCTCTCTCTCTCAAATAAATAAATAAAATCTTTAAAAAAAAAAAAAACAAGTATTTATTAAAGGTCTATTATGTCCCAGGCACTGCTAGAGCAGGAATGAAGGTGCACATTTTAGTGTACAAGATCAAGTACTGTTTGTTCCCCTCCTTCTCACTTCAGGGTCTGGATTAGGGTCAAACAACACTTCATAAGGTACACGGAGAAACAGTGCTTTACTATTGCTAAACCATTTATTTTTGTCAGTGAATTCTGCTTTTCAATACTTTAACTGAAAATCCCTCCAATGTTGACTTCTAAATCCAAGTTTAATGCAGTATGGTGAGTAGAGATAAGAACATAGGCCTAGGAGAAAAGAAATTCTAGTCTGAGTATCAACAAACTGTGTTCTTGGATAACCACCTTAGCAACTTCATCTGTAAAATGACGTGGATGGACTGTAATCCATTGCTAATCCATCCACTGGATAGCAACCCAATCCTAAATCTAGATCCTAGGATGCTTTACTGATTTGTAAAATGCTCCCATATAATCATACAACTCACTTTACCATTCAGGAAGTTCCCTTTAAAAAAAATAATCGAAATCACAGAATTGTTGCCTGCACATCCTTGGAATTAAACACATACCTGGTAGTTTAAAATTCTGCTCATGTTTTTTTAACGAGCCATCCGCCTGAACCTGGTCACGCTGGGGAGAAAAAGCCATTGGTTCATCCATCTGAATCCCCAAAGACGCCTCCATCACAAAACAACTGGGATGCAAAATGCCAGCTAAGGGGTCATGTCCACAGGGGGAACAAAGCAGCTGTGAAAATTAGAATACTGGAGAAGATGAGAAGTTTAAATCACTCACTGAACCAAGCACTAAAAAATGCCACTCTCCCCAAAGGGGCAAACATTTAAGAGTGCACCCTATGTCTAAATCCCCAAAGGTGGGAAACCTGTGGGCCATTTCTAAGGATTCCATTTGCTTCACTTTCACCTTCCAGAAACACAAGCAGGGGGAACGAAGGGAAAATGTCCTAGTCAGGGGAGCCTCCTCGGCGGCCGGCGGCAGAGGAAAGGGTGTTGGTGGGAACCGGGGTGGCAGCCCGCCCCGGCACCAGCCAGCTGGAGAATGGGGGAGCAGGGACAAGGTTGGGGTAGGCCTTGTGGGGAGAGCGGTTTGACCCGAGGGAGAGGACTGAAGGAGGAAATCGTTTGACTACTCAAAGAGAGCGCCAGGAGGCTTGTCCAAAGCCCCGTGCAAGCTGATGGAGAACTGATCCGATACAGGCCACGAGCGCCGGGCAAAGAGAAAAGGGAATGAATGGGATCCTTCTAGGAGCACAGGCCGCGAGCTCAGCCGGGAAGGACCTTACTCCCTCAGACCCGAGAGCGAAGGGATGCTTAGTGCGCAGGCTCAGGACTTTCCCGCCGTGGGTCAGCGGGATCCCAAGGGGGTGAGGGAGGTACTGCGCTGCGACAAGACCGAAGTCACGATCCAGAATTCGTTTCTAATCCCTCAAAATCCCGCGCCATGGAACAAACCGTCGGAAACTCACAGTTTAAGGGAATACGACTTCTGTGGCTCCCCAGACGCCTGGGTCGCCGCCTCCAAGAGCTCCCCACCTCCAAGAGCTCCCCACCTAGCGAGTCTGCCAAACGCGCCTGCGCAACACTTCCCGCCTCGCCGCTTCAGGTTGCTCATGCGCACTGTAAAGCCCTCGGAGTCGCGGAATCGGCTACTGGGCGCTTGCGCAAGAGGGTTGGGTTTCTTCCCCTAGGCGGTGGTTGGCTAAAAGAGCGGTTACAGAAATAAAGCCCGGGAATAATTCTTTGCTTAAAAAAAATAGTGAACCGTAAGGTTAAGGATCCAGCACTATTTTCAGGAAAGATAATTCAGATACAGAAAGGTCTCAGGTTCTAGAAGTTCTAGCACATCCTGACATACCGTGGCCACACAAGACACTGGGCACACTATGGATAAAAGATGGTCAGTTTCCTGACCCCCTGCTTTTCACTTCTTTTTGTTGAGTGTCCTACTAAATTAAAACAAATAAAAAATGCAACTGCCGGTTGTTTATTGCAGAAATGAGCCCAGCGATATTCAAACAATCATTCATTCCTACTGAGCCCATGGCTGTAAGGCAGGTTTCTGGAGGCTGGGGTTACACCCGTGAACACCGCAGAAAAACATCAACCCTGTATGAAGCAAAATTCCAGTAAGGAGACGACAACAAAGAAACGAACAAATGAACAAATTTCTTCCAGATATTGATTAGTTCTTTGAAGGAAATAAAGTGGAAGGATGTGTAAATGACTAGAAAAGAAGCACCATGATGGGAGCCAATAGGGAAAGAGACTACCAGGCAAAGGATAGAGCAAGTGCAGGGGTAGGAATGAACTTGGTATGTTGGGGGAGGTGGTAAGAGGGGGTGTAAATTCACAGAAATCAACATCTGACAAAGCCACTCTATGACCATGGTAAATCAAGACAAAAAAAAAAGTTATTTTTGTAATTATACCTGTAACCATATCTGACCATAGGCAAAACAGAAACATTGTCTGAGCCACGAAAATGAGCGAACATTTTCCTATCCTGGCTAATATGAGTGACTGCTGCCGCTTTACTGATTACAGTTTTAGCTTCAGCCCAGTAGATAATACTCAGTCCTTCTAGATAATACTTATTAAAATTTCCAATTACAAAATTACTCCTGCCTCCTACAGTTTCCAACCCAGAGCAAAGTCCCTCTTCCTTGAACCCTCCCGTAAATCACCTAACAAGTCTAAATTTCTAACACCCTCTTACTAAGATGCCCAAGGTTCTCCATGGTGTCTATTCTCACCTACTAAAACAATAAACCCAGCTTGTTCAACTACAGTTTTATTCCCAGTGGTCTTTGGGTGGTGGGTATTGACAATAATCAAGTCTGAGAGGCCTGTTAGATATCCAAATGATAACGTCAAGTAAACAGATGGATATATTGGTCTGAGTCTAGGCTGGAGACATAAAATTGGCAGTTATGAGTTTATACATGAAACCTAAAACCTTGGGACTACTTGAGATTACTTAGGCAGACTACAGACAGAGAACTGAGCTATGAGAACCTCCAACATTTCAAAGTTGGGCAGAGGAAGAAGAGCTAACAAGAGACTGAGAAGGAATGACCTGTGAGGTGAAAAGTTGATGTCATAGAAGTCAAGAGAAGGAAGTTTTCCAATTGAAAGGAAGTGGTCAACTATAGCAAATGCTGCATAGGAGTCATGTAGTGAGTACACAGAAATGACCAACGAATTTGGCAACATAGCAATCATTAGAGTCTCTGGCAAGAATAGTTTCAGGGTGTGAGGCAGAAAGACTGAAGTGTACTAAAAAACAAAAGATGAACAAGTGTGGACAAGTCTTAGGGTTTTGTTTCTTTGGTTGGTTTCTTGGAGGTTTTTTTGCTGGGGCGGAGGTGGGGGGTTGAAGATCAGAGAAATAGGATGGTGGCTAGAGTGGGTTAAATAGAGCAAGGGAAGTTTTCTGTTAATGTTGTTGTGTTGACAGATAAATGCTTATATAATGGTGGAAATGGTGTAGTACAGAGAGAAATTGTTGATGTTGGAGAAAAAGGGAATATCTACAGGAATGGAATTATAGAGGAGAATGAAGGAAAGGATCCAAAACATAAGTGGGCCTTTGAAAAGAACCTAGATGGGGGAAAAAACAAAAACAAAAACGTAGATTCCCATCCTTTTAACAGGAGGGAAAAACAGAAGATGAATTCAGGTGCAGATGTTTTGTGTATGGGTGGGAAGATAAAGTAGTTCCTACCAGATCACATGCATTTTCTTAATAAAATGAGATGAGGTCTTCAGCTGAGAGTGAGGCAAAACGGGGGTAAGAGGGTGGAGGGGTGAGAAGACCAGAGATATATTCTGAGAGTGAGAAGGTGAACTGTGGAAAGACTGTGATATTGCCAGCTGGATTGAGTGCCTATTTTCAATTTAAAGTGAGTCCAGATGGAATAGTGGTATGAATTTCTCAATTAACCTTCAGTCAAGAGAAGGAAGACATGGAAAAGAATGGTTGGACTTAACTGAGGATGAATATCACACAGAGGGGCAAATGAGGGTGTTTATAAGGAAGTGATTGTAATAATACATCATGGAATCTTTGGGAAGCAAGAAGGAAAGGTTATAGGAAGGTGATAGATACTGATATATAGATTGACAGATCAATACATAGATAAAAAGTACTGGGAACTATGGATTGGAACACTCTGTAATCTAAGAATTGGTATAATTGAAGTATAAGGTTGAGCTAAAAGGATAGAGCTAGTAGATGGTGCACAGAATGGTGAAAATTGGGATTTCAGAGATAACAAGTGTTCGAGAGGGTAGTTAACTTTGCTGGAGAAAAAGATCTGTTTTGGTGCGAAAAGATTGTATTATCCTGAGTCCAAAACCCATGCTCAGGCCAGGGAGATATCAGTTATTTTGCCTAATGCACTTTCTCCCCAAGCAGTAAGTAATATCCCCTCCTCTGGGTTCCATTAGTATTTTATGCCTGCTGCCATTTCAACACACAGGCATAGGAAAGACATGAAGAATCTGGGCCCTACCACAGACCTACGGAATCAGAATCTTCAGTAAAACAGGCTCCCCAGGTTATTTGTATAATCTCTAAAGCCTCGGAAGCACTGTTCTAGAACACTGGCTCTCAACCTTACCTGCACATTCGAATCACCTCAGAAGCTTTTAAAATTCTGAAGCCCAGACTATACCTCAGATCAATTACATCAGAATTTCTGGGGATGGGATCCAAACATCAGATTCCTTTAAAGCTCCCCCGTTTGACTCCAATGTGCAACAGGGTAAAAACCACTAATTTAGATTTGGTCACATTAACCTGTAAAGCTTGTTATCATAATCTTTGCCAAAGTTATTTCCCCTCATTTATTTTTTATTTTTTAAAGATTTTATTTATTTATTTATTTGAGAGAGAGAGAGAGCATGAGCTGGGGGAGAGGCAGATGGAGAGGGAGAGGCAGACTCCCCCCCACCCCAGCAGGGAGCCTGATGCAGGGCTTGATCCCAGGACCCCTGGGATCATAACCTGAACCGAAGTTAGTCTCTTAACCGACTGAGCCACCCAGGCGCCCCTATTTTCCCTTCATTTAATCATAGAATTACCTCTGTAGTTTTTAACCTCTCTTTTGTATCTTTTACACTAAGTGCGCAGTAACTACTTATTTGAATGACTGTATCTTGTGTCTCAAATTGTTTATAAGCTTTATACTACCTGTGTAGCCTGCCTGGA
This sequence comes from Phoca vitulina, assembly GCF_004348235.1. NCBI lineage: Eukaryota > Metazoa > Chordata > Mammalia > Carnivora > Phocidae > Phoca > Phoca vitulina. Next base: position 25,978,041 of record NW_022589705.1, read on the forward strand.
TTCCTCTATATCTGAGTGAGAGACAGTCTCTATTTCAAAAATGTAAAATGGACAAAATCCTTGCTTGGTTTTGCTGGAGGGATTGAGTTAGATAAAGTGAAATAAGACATGTTAAAATGCTTAGCCTAGTAAGCCTGACTATGTTAGCTCATTTAATTTATATTCAGTATTTTTTCCTCTTTCCCTATGTCCTATCCCCAGTGCTGTCCACAAAGTAGAGACACAATAAATGGCTATGGAATTAATGAACAATTAGAGTTTAGGTTTTATTATTTTTTTTTATTTTTTACTTTTTTTAAAGAGGGAGAGAGGTAGAGAGTGGGGGAGGAGGGGCAGAGGCAGAGGGAGAGAAGGGACTCTTAAGGAGGCTCCACATCCACCCAACTCTGAGATCATGGCTTGAGCCAAAATCAAGAGTCAGACACTTAACCACCTGAGCCACCCAGGCACCCCTAGAATTTAGGTTTTAAATGGCTGGTTGCTTTTTTATCTCCAGGAACAAATAGAAGATGAGTTGATTTAATGATTGTTGAATTTTATTTATAAAATTCAGTTTAATAATACAAATGGGCATATAATTGACATTTAATTATTAAATAAAAGTTTAATAATTGTTGACTTGTGTGTTGAATTAAGAGTTGTTACTTAGGGGCGCCTGGGTGGCTCAGTCAGTTAAGCGTCTGCCTTCGGCTCAGGTCATGATCCCAGGGTCCTGGGATCGAGCCCGGGATCGAGCCCCGCATCGGGCTCTCCGCTCTGCGGGAAGCCTGCTTCTCCCTCTCCCACTCCCCCTGCTTGTGTTCCGTCTCTCTCTGTCAAATAAATAAATCTTTAAAAAAAAAAAAAAAGAGTTGTTACTTAGGGATGTTGATAACTCTGTAACACAAAGTTTTCTTTAGGGTCGGACCAGTGCTTTCACTATTTTTCCGTTAACAGCATGTTTATTCAGCCTCCACAGAGTGTGTGTGTTTGTGTGTGTGTGTGTGTTGTGGTGTGTGTGTCTCATTTTTATCTTTTATTTATTTTCTTTTATATCTATGCATCCTCCAAAGTTAGTGAAGGTTCCATTTCTCCAGATATCCCAGCTCAGGATCTGTCCCTTTCCTAATTCATGTTTATCTCCTTGTGGACCATCTACAGGTAAACTTATCATGTGCTGTTTTGTTTTCTAATTAACTATTGAACAATTTAGTTCCTTATTAAATATACTTTCATGTTCTCTGAAGTACACTGCTCTTCTGTGCATTTCATGTTCTGACTTGACTGCAATCTTGTGGAGAAGGACCTTTTCTTCTAAGGATCTCTTTTATTCTTCATAGCACTTAATTCCATACTAGCCACAGAGTAGGTGTTTTACTAATGCTTTTTGCAGTCATCATCAACATGTGCTGAGTTTTTTAAGTTTTTATTTTAATTCCAGTTAGTTAACATATACAGTGTTGTATTAGTTTCCAGTGTACAATGTATCTACTGAGTTTTTGATCCTACCTAAATGAACTCATATTCTGAGGAAGGGAGTTTGTTTATCCAGTAGCAATGAAGGATAGAAGAAATGTAGGCAGGGACTAGGGAACCTAGTCATCCTAAGAGGAAACCACACTTAGAGGGATTTTATACTAAACACCCTGGAAGGACCCTCCACCCTTTCCCACGTGATAGATAGTTGACAACAACCTGTTTGGGTGACAGGCACATGGAGGGCTAATCAGATTAAAACCACCCACCAACAAGCCCATAAAAACCCCTAGATTTAGAAACTCCAGTGGCAACCCTCTCGGGTCCCCTCCCTCTTCGGGAGCTTTGTACTGCACTTGATACTATTGCTCATTAAACTTTGCTTTGCTGCCCACCACTCTTCATCTGGTCTACCTCTTCATTCTTTGAAGCAGCGTGACCAAGAACCATGGGCACTAAAGGAAAAGAAACCCTGTAACAGTACGTTGTTCTCTCTTTCCTCCACTTACGCAGGCAAGAGTTAAGGATTGCCAAGAAGGGGAAACAGAGAATTGGGGACTGAGACTTAAAAGAGACAGAAGCAGAAACCATTGGAATAGGAATCTGGAGATAGTTTTATTTTAAAGGCATGAGAAGGCTCTGCAGTGATTTTAGGCAACTGATAGCAGAACAGGGCTTTTTACATAGGTCCTTCTATGGTTCTAAACTGTGTCAGAAAAAAAGACAAGGACTATGTAAAATAACTGTTTTGAATTCTTCATCTTCAAAGGTAAGAGATAGGGAATGCTAAGGGGAAGTAAGAAAGAAAGTGGAAGTAGAAAAGGGAATTAACCTGTTAAAGTACAGACCACTGTGCAGGCTTTAATCTTATTATTCTAGATGTCCTGTAAGAAAGGGAAAAAGTTAATTGGCGGAGTGAGGTTCCTTTAGAGGGGGACAACCATGTTGGTAGATCCTGTCCACTGGAGAGGGAGATGGAAGACTTGAGTGGAGAATGACTGAGCAGTGCTTCTAGGAAGACTGCTTCCTAAGCCTGGCAAGATGCCCATCTCAGATGACAGGAGCAGGGAGGGACCAGGTGGGCTGGACAATGGGACAATGGATACCTCATCACTAAGAGGTGGTCTCCCCAGTGCTATGTGCTACATAAGACACCCCCCTGGAATCTTTGCATAATTCCTGCCAGGGTTAGAGGGGATGAAGAGAATGAATTTCCTACCATCTTAGTAGAATGATGTCTCAGGGCCAAATTAAATTGGATTCGGATAAATAAATGCAGCAGTTTTTTGAACAGCTGAGTTGGAAGTTGAACTTGCTTGGTAAGTTCACACAATAAAACAGGTAAGTCAGGACTTAGAATTCTACTCTTCATGTCCCAAAACCTGTGCATTTTTCACTGGAGGAGTGACCAATTAGAGGGACAATTAAGCCATTGTCTACCTGGGCTGGGGCATGGGGTACCATATGGCCCCAAGTCCTCCTATGTTTATCCAGTTGTGTTAAAAATCTTTCCCTGTCAGCAGCCCACTTCTCCCCCTCAACCCCCTAACACAGCTGCTTCTCAAAACCTTTTACTCCTGAGTGCTAAGTAAAGCAGAAATTTTTATTTGACAAATAAGGAATCATTTAAGGCTGTCTTCCAAGGTGGCTAAGAGTGAATTCCATAGTGTCAGAATCACACAGTCTGGAAAAAGGAATAAACTTTATTGGGAAAAGTTATTAGCCAACGGTGAGCAAGAGAAGCTATGGACCTCTTGTTACTAGTGAGATTGTGGGTCTGTGCTGCAGCAAAGCTTATCCTGCCCTCCAGTTGTTCTCCTTTCTTATAGGGAACACATGGGGACAATCTTAGTAGGATTCAAACTACTTGGGCATCAGGCAATCTGTGTTTAGATGCTAAGTGATTATAGACAACTTATCTGGGAAAACCTGGTACCCAGCAGGTGGAGACCTTGGAGCAGGTGGAAATTTGAGTTGGGTGCAGCCGCTCCCTCTAGGAAAAATAGGGAGTCCCTGTCAGTTGTATGGTCAACTCAGAATAAGTTCCCAGCACAACTTTCAAAGAATTTTGCTCATCTTTTTTTCTTCTCGTGGAGGCACCTATTAACAGGAAAAGTTATTGGAAGTCTTATCCCCCTTCCCACTTTTTTTTTTTTTTTTACCTCCACTATTAAGCGGAGGCACTCTCTCAGGAAATCCTCAAAGATAGATAACCTAGGATAAAGATAAAACAAATACATAGCTTTTGAATATGAACAGAAAATTTCTTTTAGGACAATAGCTATAAATTTAATGTTTCTGGGGGCCCCCCTTTCACGTGTTGATTTTGAAACCTAATCCCCATTGTGATGGTGTAAAGAGGTGATGCCTTTGAGAGGTGATTCGATCCTGGGAGTGAGAGCTGCAGTTGGAATTAGTGTCCTTATAAAGAGACCCCACAGAGTTCCCTTGTCCCTTCTGCCAGGTGAGGGCACAACAAAACCAGGAAAATGTTCTCATGCATCTGGTCCTTGATCTTGGACTTGCCAGCCTCCAGAAATGGGAGAAATAAATGTCTGTTGTTTAAGCCACCAATCTGCAGTAGTTTTGTTATAGCAGCCTGAATGGACTAAGACAAAATAGGTACATGAAATAAACCTCCATATTATAAAATAAAAGTCTACACATTCATTGTAAAATATACGTGGGACAAAACACTTAGCATTTCATGGGGAAATACTATTTCAAAAATAAAATTATAGGGCGCCTGGGTGGCTCAGTCAGTTAAACATCTGCCTTAGGCTCAGGTCATGATCCCAGGATCCTGGGATTGCAGGAATGTTACACAGATTGACTAAAACATTTAAAGCTTTTGGTAAAGCTCATAGAAGACATCTAACATTTTAATTAATTTATTAAATCAATAAATACCTTCTCCTACTTGTGCCTAGCCAATAGAATAGGTCCTGTCATATGGACATGACTAAGAAGAGGACTCCTCTTCTAAGTGGCTTAAAGTTTATCGAGGGGCTGAAGGAGACAGTTTTCATATTCATCCTTCATGACCTGGCTTTACTCTTTCTCAAGGAAGCCTCACCAACTGAACATGTTAGGTCTCTAGGTGTATGCTTCCATAGCATACTGTACTCTTTCTTTTATCAATTTTGTTACAATTACTTGTTAATGTTGATCTTCCTCATTAGACTTGTTATCTCTTATAATAGGCATGAGGCCTGTCTTGAACATGCGCTCGGAAGCTGGACTGTTAGGGTGACCATGGGAAACTTACTTAACCTCTCTGGGATTCAGTTTCTTCATTTATACAATGGTTATAAGTAAGAGTATCTACTTCACAAAGTTGTTGCTCAGGTAAATAAATTAATAAATGTATGTTGTTTAGAACAGTGCCTGCCACATGGTGAACTACATGTGAGTATTAGCCAGGAAGACAGAGGTGAAGATGAGATTCCCTAGCACAGTACTTGACATGTGTTAAGTAGGTCAATAAATATTTGTTGAATGTTATTGAATCTTGTCAAATGAATGAATGAGTAAAATGGCGTAAGTGCACAGAAGAACAAGTTATTAACTCTGAATCAGAGAACTTTTTCTGGGGAAATTGAAGTCCAAGCTGAGTTTTGAAAAATTAATGAGTTTACCACCAGGTGAATAGGGGAAGGAAGAGGCATTCTCTTAGTCAATGAAAGAGAACTGAAACAGACAAATGTGTTCAGGGAACTATAAGTTGTTTAGAAATAGAAAAAGATTGGAGGGAGAGGAGCTAGAGACTAGAAACGGACCTCATCAAGAACCTCCTTGTGTGCTATTCTCAAAATGGGTAATAGCAAGATAATAGAGTTAAACGAGGGTAAGAAAAATATAAACTGCGTTTTATTAAGATCACTTTGGGAAGAGTGCAGAAAATAAACTATAGGAGAAAGAGGCTATAACTGGGTGACCTATCCAATAAATGTTTAGAGTCAGTAGGAGCAAGAACTTGAAATAGACCTGAAATGGTCATTTTTTGGAAAAGCTTCATTTTTTTGTGCTTCTTCTTTCATGGCTTTATGCTGCATTCAAGTCATTTCTATTTTGTTTGGGTTTATATCTCCTTGTGGGATGTTGAAAGGAGAGCAAGCCTCTAGTTTGTTTATGAACAGGTGTACAAGAAAGCAAAAGTAGCAACCCTGTTCTCATCATTGCTGACTTGACCAAAAGAATGTTGTTTCTAGTGTTGCCAATGTGGTCTCCTTTGCAAGAGAAAACAGCTGAAGCAATATTAACTAAGTCAACAATTCTAATGAGTGAATGTAGCAACAAATTAGCCAATGAAAAATAGTTCCCTTCTTTTTATGTAGCCATTTTTGGAGGAGGTGCATTTCTGGCTCAGTCCGTTGGGCATCTGACTCTTTGATCTCAGCTCAGGTCTTGATTTCAGGGTCCTGAGCTCAAGCCCAGTGTTGGGCTTCACACTGGGTGTGGAGCCTACTTGAAAAAAAAAAAGAAGAAGCTGGTGAATAGTTGAGAGAGAACTGGGGTAAATGATTCCAACCCAAACCCCTTTCTTCAGGGTTTGGTTGTAGTTGAGGTAGGTAAATAATATTTAAGCTTAGTCCCGCATTAAAATAGTGAGGAAAATGGGCATTTTCCCGTGGCATCAAGGGACATAATTATAGTGACCAAACTAGGAGTTCACTCCCATTCAGGCATCCTGAACAGAAATTAGGAAAGTTTGGGGTGCCTGGGTGGCTCAGTTGGCTGAGTGTCCAACTCTTGATTTTGGCTCAGGTCTCAGGGTCGTGAGATAGAGCCCAGAGTGGGGCTGCGCACTCAGTCGGAGGAGTCTGCTTGAGATTCTCTCCTTCTCCCTCTGCCCCTCCCCCTGTTCGTGCACCCTTTCTTTAAATAAATAAATAAGTAAATAAATAAATAAATATCTTAAAAAAGAAAAAGAAACTAGGAAATTTCAAAAATAGCAGTGCATTAAGGGAAACCTCCAAGAATTCCTTCTTGATCCCATTTGCTGTAAGCTTGAATTACCGGTATAATGAGAGAAAAAGAACAGGATACATTAAATGAGTGCTATCATAAGCACTGAATCGGCACTGAATTAAGACTTTTTATATGTTATCTTATTAATTCTTTCATTATTGAACCTTTTTATGGACCAGGAAAGTGAGCTTTAGAAACGGCTAAATTGCTGACAACAAGCCAGTAAGTGGTAGAGCTGGAATTGGAATTTAGGACTCTTTGGTTACAAAGGTCTTGATTTATATTAGGTATCAGCTATATTTTTAAAAAACTCTTTTATTGTGGTAAAATACACAAAATCTTAACCATCTTACCCATTTTTAAGTATATAGTTCAGTGGTATTAAGTACATTCCTATTGTCACGGAGCAACATCACCATCCATCTTCAGAACACTTTTCATTCTACAAAACTAAAACTCTACACCCGTGAAACAGTCAGTCCCCATTCCTCACCTCCCCCAACTCCTGGCAACCTTCATTCTATTTTCTGTCTCTATGAATTTGACTATTTTAGATACCACGTGTAAACTGAATCGTACAGTATTTGTCTTTTTGTGCCCGACTTATTCCACTTAGCATGATATCCTCAAGGTTTATCCATGTTGTGGCATATGTCAGGACTTTTTTCTCAGGCTGAATAATATTCGATTGTATGCCTATACCACATTTTGATTATTCATTCATCCATTGGTGGACATTTAGGTTGCTTCTACATTGTAGCTATTTTGAATAATGCTACTATGAATATGGGTATCCAAATATCGCTTAGAGACCTCGCTTTCAATTCTTTGGGGTGTATAACTAGAAGTACTGGATTATATGGTAATTCTATTTTTAATTTTTTGAGGAACTGCCATACAGTTTTCCACAGCAGCTGTCCCATTTTATGTTCTTATCAACAGTGCACAAGGATTCTAATTTCTCTACATTCTTATTAACACTTGTCATTTTCTGTTTTGTTTTGTTTTGAAATAGGAGCCATTCTTTTTTTTAATTTAATTTTATTATGTTATGTTAATCACCATACATTACATCATTAGTTTTTGATGTAGTGTTCCATGATTCATTGTTTGCGTATAACACCCAGTGTTCCATTCAATACGTGCCCTCTTTAATACTCATCACCAGGCTAACCCATCCCCCCACCCCCCTCCCTCTAGAACCCTCAGTTTGTTTCTCAGAGTCCAAAGTCTCTCTTGGTTCGTCTCCCCCTCCTATTTCCCCCCCTTCATTTTTCCCTTCCTACTATCTTCTTCTTCTTCTTTTTTTTTTAACGTATAATGTATTATTTGTTTCAGAGGTACAGGTTGGTGATTTATCAGTCTTACACAATTCACAGCACTCACCATAGCACATACCCTCCCCAATGTCTATCACCCAGCCACCCCATCCCTCCCACCCCCCCACCACTCCAGCAATCCTCAGTTTGTTTCCTGAGATTAAGAATTCCTCATATCAGTGAGATCATATGATACATGTCTTTCTCTGATTGACTTATTTCGCTTAGCATTGTACCCTCTAGTTCCATCCACGTCGTTGCAAATGGCAAGATTTTGGTTTTTTTATGGCTGCATAATATTCCATTGTATATATATACCACATCTTCTTTATCCATTCGTCTGTTGATGGACATCTTGGTGAAATAGGAGCCATTCTAATGGGTATGAGGTTGTATCTCATTGTGGTTTTGACTTGCATTTCCCTAATGATTAGTGAAGTTGAGCATCTTTTCAAGTGCTTGTTGATCACTTGTATATCTTCTTTGAAGAAATGTCTATTCATGTCCTTTGCCCATTTTTTGAATTGGATTTTGTTGTTGTTGAATTTTAGGTATTCCCTATATATTCCGGATGTTAATCCCTTATCAGCTATATGATTTACAAATATTTTCTCCTATTTTCTGGGTTGCCTTATTACTCTGTTGTTAGTGTCTTTTGATGCACAAAATTTTTTTCATTTTCATAAAATCCAATTAGTCTATTTTTTCTTTTGTTGACTGTACCTTTGCTGTCATATCCAAGAAATCATTGCCAAGTCTAATATTGTGAAGATACGCCTTTGTTTTCCTCTAAGAGATATAGTTTTAGCTCTTATGTTTAGGATTTTGGTCCATTTGAATTAATTTTTGTATATAGTTTTAGGTAAAAGCTCAACTTCATTCTTTTGCATGTGGATATTCAGTCTTTCAAGGAGACATCAAATATACATATATATATATATATATTCTAAGATTTTATTTATTTATTTGAGAGAGAGAAAGCACATGCTCATGAGCAGGGGGAGAGGCAGAGGGAGATGTGGGGCTCAATCTCACGACCCTGAGATCATGACCCGAGCCACATTCAAGAGTCAGAGGTTCAACTGACTGAGCCACCCAGGCGCCACGACCTCAACTATATTTTTTAAAATGTCTTGTTCAGGGCACCTGGGTGGCTCAGTTGGTTAAGCATCAGACTCGATTTCAGCTCAGGTCATGAGATCAAGCCCTGTGTTGGGCTCCTGCTGGGTGTGGAGCCTGCTTAAGATTCTCTCCCTCTACCCCTTCCCACACCTCTTTTCTCCCCCCTTTAAAAAAAAAAAAAAAGTTTTTTTCAACATAGCTAACACATAAATGGCTCGGGTAAAGTTAATTTTAAATTCAATTTGAAAGTTCAAATGATTCCATACTCCATATTGGAAAGAACATACTGATTTTGTGGCATAGTTTAAAGAGATATAATTCTTCTAGGATTAGGTATTTTTAAAAAAAGGAAGCCAAGGGGCGCCTGGGTGGCTCAGTCAGTTAAGCGTCTGCCTTCAGCTCAGGTCACGATCACAGGGTCCTGGGATCGAGCCCCACCTCGGGCTCCCTGCTCAGTGGGGAGTCTGCTTCTCCCTCTGACTCTCCCTCTGCTTGTGCTCTCTCTGTCTGTCAAATAAATAAATAAAATCTTAAAAAAAAAAAAAGGAAGCCAAGCTGTTTAGTATAATACCTGTCTTGTTGTCTTGTCTGTCTGTTCATCTGTCCATCTTTGTGGTACCTGTGGATAGTTGTAACCCAGTTTCAAAATTAAAAATATGAAGAGGCACCCGGCTGCCTCAGTCAGAGGAACATGTGACTCTTGAGCTTGGGGTCGTGAGTTTGAGCCCCATGTTGGGTGTAGAGATTACTTAAAAAAATAAATAAATAAAATAAATCTTAAATAAATAAAATAAAAATAAAATAAAAAATAAAAATAAAAATATGAAGAATGGGAAGTGCTGGTAAGAAATATCTGGAATTCTAACAAAGAAGAAAAAGTATTTATAGGATAAAATAAACATGCTGTACTTGAAGGTGACTGAAGCATACAAAGAAAAAAACATATTTTTCCCCCTAAAACATAGATTTCAAACACTCTGAAATAAATCTTGTCATTATTACTAAATTCAGAGAATCATAAGACCAAATTTGTATTTTTAAAATTTAAATGTAAACTTACGAAAGTTGAGTTTTGTTTTGTTTGTTTTTTCTTTTTTTTTTCTTTTTTCTTTTTTAATTCACTGGGCTCCTTTGTGAAGTAAAATACTAGTAGGACTGGGAGGTCAAGGAGCAAATCCCGTGATGTGTCAAGTTTCATCTCCAGGCACTGAAACTCTGTAGCATCTGGTACCACTCTGAAGTAGGCTGACAATTTCAGTTTAGCCATTAATGGGAAGAATATTCACTCCAGCGAAGTCATAATGGTTTGACTTCCAAATTGCTTGTTAGCTTTAAAGAAGATGATTTAACATTTTGAAAAATCCCTAGAAATTCCAAGTTCAGGGCCTTTGTCTTGGTGCCCTTTTGCTGGAAAAGAAATACACTAGAGAGTAAAGTCTTAAAATGATGTATCAGTATTATATAGAACTTTTAATATCCCTGTATGTTTTAAAATTCCAGAATAAGATTACAATTATACAATTAGTCAACTTTTATTTAAAAAACCCAAAGGGGTAAATGGCCATTAATTTTAAAATAGTTTATCAAGATATAGTTTAATACAGTGATGTCGACTGGGGTTCAGTGCTAGAGATTTTTCAGACGTGGAATAATTTTTTTTCTTGGCTTTAGGTTTTAAATACCAAATTTTATCCCCAAAAAGAACTTTACAGTTAGGTTGTAAATCCCTGCCCCTCCCCCAAAGTGCTAAAATGTAATTTAAATGGAGCCACCGGCAGAATTTACTCTTGAGCTTTAAACACAACAATAAACTTTAATGAGTTTGACATTGGAGCATCAGTGGTCTGCCAATTATACTCTGCGTGCCAAATCTAGTTTGCTGCCTGTTTTTGTACACATAGCAAGAATGTATTTTTACATCTTTAAATTATTGGAAAAAAATTTAAATAATATTTTGTGACACATGAAATTTTATAAAAAACAAATTTCAGCGTCCATAAAAACAGTTTTATTGGTACACAGCCACACTCATTTGTTTATTGTCTGTGGCTACTTTTGCCTTACCATGGCAGGGTTGAGTAGTTGCCACAGAGCTCTGTGGCCCACGAAATCTAAAATATTTACTATCTAGGGGCGCCTGGGTGGCTCAGTCGTTAAGAGTCTGCCTTCGGCTCAGGGCATGCTCCTAGGGTCCTGGGATCGAGCCCCGCATCGGGCTCCCTGCTCGGTGGGAAGCCTGCTTCTCCCTCTCCCACTCCCCCTGCTTGTGTTCCCTCTCTCGCTGTGTCTCTCTCTGTCAAATAAATAAATAAAATCTTAAAATATTTACTATCTGGCTTGTTATGGAAAAAGTTTGTCAACTCCTGGATTATCAGAAAAGCAGCTTGTATTGTAGCATGGATATACAAATTAAACAAATGTCACCAAGGAGTGCAGGACAAACTTTTACCATACATTAAATCAGCTATTTAATGTGGGGAAGAAAAGGACACAAATACTTTAGTGTTGTTAATTCCAACAGTTAAGATTTATGTCTAGTACTTTCTAAAGGTAGCTTCTTTTTCTTGACAGGAGAGCCTCAATTTACCCTCTTCCTGTGAGAAAAATACAAAAGGCAGAGATGGAGGATATGTGGCATGAATCCATTCGCTGAATGTTAACAGCGTGACTCTGGATGGACAGTGACTTGGGTGTTTAATGTTGACACCAGGGCAGAGAAGCCAGCAAAAATCAGGGCCTCTGTGAAGTGAAGGTAAAAGACTCCACTGAGTCTTTTCTTCCTGTGCTTGCATCTCTGGGAATTGTGGAAAAGCCAGTAAAATTACTTCAACATCCTTCGATAGCAATGACTGTAATCCTTCTTAACAGTTTTAAGTCCTATTACGTTGTTACTCATACATTCTAATACATTTTTTCCCTTAACCACATGAAAAGGATAGAAGAGCACATGTGTCTTAAAATTTGGAGTGAATTAAAATAAATTACATCAGGGGCGCCTGGGTGGCTCAGTCAGTTAAGCGTCTGCCTCCAACTCAGATCATGATCTCAGGGTCCTGGGATTGAGCCCTGTGTTGGGCTCCCTGCTTCTCCCTCTCCCTCTGCTCCCTCGCACATGCTCTCTCTCTCTCTCTCAAAAATATAAATAAAGTATTTAAAATAAGTTACATCATAAACTTTTAAAAATGATTTTTATGGCACCTCTTTGGAAACCTAGTTCTTCAAAAAGGGTAAGAGTGATCTTAGAATATGCTGTAGGGAGCTGAAGAGGATCCCTTGTCTACTAGCCATCGCTGAAGATAATGAGCTATATCCTGAGAAAGTGGCTGAGGGTTGCAACCAAAAAATAAAAGAGAAGGAAAAACAGAGGCCCAGGAATTAAAATGATCAGTGCCTTCTTTCATGTGACGTGTAAAGCATAATATCCCAAATAGACAGCAGTCTTACCAAAAAAGATTAAAATAAAAAACCTATTCTGTTTTTAGATCCTACAAGTAGATAACTGGTTATATAAACACTCATCTTCTATATAGCAAGAAATCACATCTCTATGATCGATGCTAGGCTCCAGTATCTCAATAATTCTGGTAGATGCAGCACATCTGGAACTTGTCAAAGCGAGTGAACCTTACAAGATAGTTCCTTATAGCAAGACCCCTGGCCAGTGCCTTCTTTCCACCACATTTCCACTGCAGTTTACCCATGGAGAGTCACTATGAATATGAAAAATGAAGGATAAGTTCCCTTAAACTTTGCATTTTGCTTGAGCAAAGTGAGCACTTTATTGTAAAATTGGTCTAACAACCAGCATTCTAAAATCCTGCCTTTTTTTTTTTTTTTTAGTGAAACTTGAGTAGGCAGTTATAAAAACTAATGTGTTCGTGGGATATGCCTATTTCTCTCTTCCATGCATTTTGTGCTTATCATTTTACATTTGCTCTTTTTCAATATGAGATTAGCAAGTCCTGTAATAGCAATTAATAGAGGGACTAAACATTCTTCTTAACATACCTGAAAAGCATTGGTATTCTGTTAGAACCTAGGATCCCACACTCTACACTAAATAGCTTAGTCCCAACACTGATGCAACAATAATTCTTCAAATATTCTGGACATTAACTTATGGGAAAGGCATACAAGGCAGGGAAGAGGAGAAGGCAAGGCAAGGATGTCTTAAGGGGTTAGTTACCCTGTGGGTGATTGGTACATGATCCTGCAATGATCATCCTAGAGGGCTTTTATTGAAATGTACTGCAGAACATTCCACCTGGGGTTAAAAGAAGAAGCAAGTTTATTTCCATTGGTTTCTGTTCCCCATTGGTCACCTTCCTCTTCTCTTCCGGGTTGCACATCCCAGAGCACTGAGTGGGATCTTCTGGGTGTCCTACGCAGGGGTGTCAGAGGTTCCTTAGAGCAGACAGGTAGAGGGACATATCACGAGTTGAAGCAAGGCACTATCAAAGTGCCTCTGCATAAAATTAACTGAGATCTACCTGAAAGAAGTTGCAGCAGGAGTGGCTGAAGTGAGAGTGTGGCTGACAGGGTTTTTGAAGTGGTGCGCTGTCAAGAACTGTAAAGAACCCAGATTTTACCCTACTTGCAAGCTCTCAATTTAGGCTGTCACAGTTTCGTGGAAGCTGGCAGAAGACATGAGATTCCTTGGTCAGAGACAAAAGACTTGATTACTTACTGCACAGCAGACAGCATGAAATTCATGTTCATATTAGTCCTCTTTCCCCCAAGTCCCACTGGGACACTGCAGAGGTGGGTCCAAGTGGATATGGCACACACAGTGTGAGGAACAGCTGAGAAACTCGGAGAATCCTCGGTTTTTTCATATGAGGGTTGCAAGCAAACCTGCCCAAACTTTTACTGGTGGGAGACATGACCTTTATATATTTTGTTTGTTTATTTGTTTGGATAAGTTATACTTTGATTTTTCAGAAGCAAAAATGACAAGTGGCAACTTGCATTTGGAAAAGACATTAAAGAGTATGAGAATAATAAATAGAGACAATAGCCTAAGAAAGACTCTGTTATCATACAGCTCTCAAAGAAACTCCTTTTATTTATTTTTATTATTTTTTAAGGTTTTATTTTTAAGTAATCTCCACACCCAATGCGGGGTTTGAAACCACAACCCTGAGATTAAGAGCCATACACTCGACCAACTGAGCCAGCTAGGCACCCCAAGGAAATTCCTTTTAAATAAATCTCAGAATAATATGCTCTTAACTAAAACAACAAAACAAAAACCACAGCACCAACAAAAAATTTGTAGAGAATCCATAAAGTGATACATGAAGAAGGAAAAAGGAAAATCCAGAAATCTACATGCTGAGAGTTCTCTGTGAAAATCAAATAGGCTCTCTTTCTATATAATCTCAGAGAGAGAGAGAGAAAGAAATCATTTGCAGACTCAGCCCTCCCAGACAACTGAAAGCCCATCTTGATAGTATATTAGACTATCCCATCTGGTTCCAGATTATTCCAGGTGAACTGTAGTGATTTAAAAATAAATTGCTTAAAGTATTTCCCCTTTTTATTTAAAAATAAATATATTGCCTTAGTAGCAGGAAGAATAATTTATATCCATATAGCATTTTTTCTGCAAAACTTTAATACTAACATATCGCTAAGAGTGCTATGTTCAGAAATGAACAACTTACAGGAACAAAATAATCTTAAAGAAAGAAACACAGAAAACAAAGAGACTCTGTTATGCCCATGGGTCAATTTTCCATAATTCACTTACGCAAATTAAGTCTATTGAGTATGGTCTTGGAATGAAGAGTAAAAAAATATAGAAATGCCCTTTGTTCTTTCTTTACCCTGAGTATAAGATTTTATATAGGAAAACTCAACATAGGAGGTTTTTGGTTTTGGGGTTTTTTTTGAGAAAATATGCAAGTTTAAGTTGTACATGTTAGTCATGCTTTATACAAAATTGTTCAAACTGGGAAAATTTTGAGAGTGAAAGGGGGAATCATTAATAATTCTGATGGGACAGCAGGTATAAACTGGCATTACGGTCAGAGCCGGCCTGCACTCACTTGGTTCTCGGTGCCTGCTCCCGGTGGCCCTGAGGGCGTGCGGGCGAGAGGAGGGGGGGAGGGGAGCAGGTGTGCAGGTCTAAGTGCCGCCGGGGGGCGCACTCTTCGGCGAGAATCAGGAGGAGGAGGAGACTGCAAGGATGGGCCCAGGAGCAATGGCGTCCAAAGAGGAGCAAGCAGTAAAAAAATCTCAACGTGGAGAACGCCAAACAGGAAAATGAAAAAAAGGATGAAAAGGAGCAAGTTGCTAATAAAGGAGAGCCCTTGGCCCTCCCTTTGGAAGCTGGTGAATATTGTGTGCCTCGAGTAAATCGTAGGCGGTTCCGTGTTAGGCAGCCCATCCTGCAGTATAGGTGGGACATGATTCAGAGGCTTGGAGAACCACCGGCAAGGATGAGAGAGGAGAATATGGAAAGGATTGGGGACGAGATGGGACAGCTGAGGGAAAAGCAATTCAGTCATAGTCTGCGGGCAGTTAGCACTGACCCTCCTCACCATGACCATCATGATGAGTTTTGCCTTATGCCTTGAGTCTTGATGTTTTCCCTGAAGTTAATAGGAAGACACACCTGCTTCCTAAACTTAATGTTCTCAACGTACATTTGTTGTAAACCTTTTGGTGTTACATGTCTCTTGTGGGTCTCCTATGACCAGCTTCTAATTGAATGTTGAATTTTGACCCAAAATGTAAGATTCTGTCAGCAGGAGAGTTTCACCCTATTGCATGGCAAGATGTTCATTATATATTGTGACGTTAATAAAGCAGTTTAAAAGACAAAAAAACAAAAACAAAAAAAAACTGGCATTACTCCCGGAAAACTAGAGCGTATGATCACTCTAGGTACAGCTTATTTAAACTACCACTTCAGTATTCTCACGTAAAGTAGGTCGGTAATTTGAAAATGCCTCACTGCTCTCCAAAACACTTTAAAGCTGCACAGTACTTTGTTTCAATTCTTTAAATCTTCAAATAACCTCTATTTAAATATACAGCACCAATAATGAGACAAAATTGTGTTAATTTCATTAAGTTCCATTAACTAAAGCTGTTAACATTTAGCTTTGTGGCTGGTCAAGATCAGGCCATAATATTTTTTTCTCCACTAAAGCACTTGGAGATCGGGGAGATGAGTGAATAAATATATTATGTTGTTGTTTTGTTTTTGTTTTTTCTTTGAGAGAGAGTGTGAGTGGGGGGGAGAGGGGCATGAAGGAAGAGGTAGAGAAAATCTTAAGCAGATTCCACACCCAGCGCAATTCCAATGCAGGGCTCGATCTCACAACCCTGAGATCATGACCTGAGCCAAAATCAAGAGTCAGACGTCTAACCAACTGAGCCACCCAGGCGCCCTTTTTACGTTTTAAACATAGCCTCTAGAACATTTAAAATTATATATGTGACCCGCATTATATCTCTTTCGAATTGTGCCAGTGTAGCCTGTTTCAAAAGCTGGGAATGAAGATGGAATATAAAACAATAGGGGTACAGATGATCATCACGTAAGACAAATGAAACCTTTTCTAGTGATCTTAAGGGAACCTGTGTTTGGCTGAGTCTTGTCCCACCTACCAATGTAGGTTCCTAGCTCCTGGAAACGCCCATCCCACCCCATCCTGTTATCTCGGGGTGTTCTCCGGGGGTTCTCATGAACACATTTCAGTTACTATGTGGCTTTTTCCCCTCCCGCCTCAGCCCGTTCCTGTGCCTGGCCCAGAGGTTGCTGTTTCCATTGGCAACCAGTGCATCTACCTGAAACCGCCACCTCAGTGAGTTCAGAGGCAATCTTCAAAATGCCAGTGTAACGCCTAACTGCAATTGGGGGAAAGTGCTGCTCTGACCCTTTGGTGTTTTACTATCAGAGAGAGAGAGAGAGAGCTGGAGGTATACTACCTGTGCCCAAACATCTTTTAGAAAGTTTTAAGCGCAACAGCTTGATGCAATGTTCGAGTCTCTGTTCTCCATAAGAGAGACCGGAGTCCATGGTGGGGCTCACCCGAAAAAATGCTGAGCAAGCGAGAATGAGGCCTCCTGTTTTTTATTCAGGTTTTGCTACTAAGCCGTGCATGCCTGCCTGCCTGCCTGCCTCCCTTGTGCAGCAGCTGAAAACTGGTGGCGGGGAATTCAGCTGCAGCCCTGCCTTTGTTGGGAGAGCACAATATTGCTGTTTGCACGCTTGAAGGTGGAGAATGCATGCCCCAGTTCACCGCACCGTTCCCACTAGTCCCCAACATGTTATGTTGTATCCTCCGCCATCACACGTCTGCTGCTGGCCTGGACTTTTTGAGTTTGCACTCCTGTTTTATAGCCTTCCTATTCAGTGTGTTCTTTAACCAGCGGCGGCAGCATTGTCTGGGAACTGGTGAGAAGGCAGGGTCTCCAGCCCTACCTCAGACCTATTGAATCAGAATCTGCATTTTTATTGTATCTTATTTTTTAAAAGGTTTTATTTATTTGAGAGAGAGCACGAGGGTGAGAGAGAGCACGAGTTGGGGGGGGGCGGCGCAGAGGGAGAGGGAGAAGCAGGCTTCCCCCTGAGCAGGGAGCCCGATGCTGCGGGGCTTGAGCCCAGGACCCTGGGATCATGACCTGAGCCGAAGGCAGAGGCTTAACCGACCAAGCCACCCAGGCCCCCTCAGAATCTGCGTTTTTACATGATCTTACATGATTGTCATGTACACTGAAGTTTGAGAAACACTGCCTTATATAGGATGTATTCTCTACCTGTAGGCTCCGTAGCCCACATTTGATAGGATTTGGCCTGAGCGATTCGCAGACACAAACGGGCAAACCTGGGCTAGAAAGGGTCACTGCTTAAATGGTGCTCCCTGCTACTCCAATAAAAACCACCACCAACATAACTTTATAATAGACACCAAACCTTGGAAACCAAAGGAATTCCTCTCTGTTTTACATGGAAGTCACTATCTTTTCTCTGTTTCCTAATATGGCTTATTCTCAGGTAGAATGTCCCATCGCTTTTTATTGTGTGGCAACTCCCCTGTGTTTACACCTTTAACGATAAAGTAAGGGAACTGATATTATACACACACACATACACGTATCTATATATGTTTTAAATTTTTTTAGTAATCTCTACACCCAACATGGGGCTCAAACTCACAACCCCAAGATCAAGAGTTGTATGCTCTTCTGATGAGCCAGCCAGGCACCCTGATATTTTACATTTTTATCCAGTTAGAACTGTTCAGCTTATGAGTTTGGGGAGCCTGAGGAACCTAGAGAAAGAGAGCATCTGGACTTTCTTTTGATTTAAGGTGGTTTGAGCCACTGGAGCACTCCTTTAAAAAGCCATTCCCTGTTTGCTTTGCCAGATGCTCTGCAGTCCTGCCTTTCAGAGAACTTCAGTTGTTGTAGGACAATATCAAACTTATTTGGCAAACAATCTGGGGGCAAGGGAGGACAGAAGACTGTTTCTTATCAGGGCATATGTTTAACTTTGAAGTAACCACATGATCCATGCTTATCCAATCTGTGTGAATTTCAGGTCTGAGTCTCTATTTTGGAAATTCCCTGTCAATTGGGGGAGCTCTGTTTTCCAGGCCAGGAAGCACAGCGGAGAAAGGGAAAGAAATTGGATTACTGAATACCATCACTGGTTTCCTTGAAGCCCATCCTTACTTGCCCCCTGCTTTTTAAAACAATTTTCTTGAGGGGCACAATGGGTTTGTTGAGGTGACACACTGGGTTGAGCAGCCAACTATTGGTTTTGACTTGGGTCATGATCTCGGGGTCCTGGGGGTGAGCACCGTGTCAGGCTCCTCCGCTCAGCGTGGAGTCTCCTTGAGGATTCTCCCCTTTCCCTCTCCCTCTGCCCCTTTCCCTGTTCGTGCATGTGCTCTTTCTCTCAAATAAATAAATAAATCTTGAAAAAAAATTAAGACAGTTTTGTTGAGATATAATGACATACAATAATTTGCACGTATTTAAAGAAAGTATATAATTTGATGAGTTTTGACATATGCATGTCCTGTAAAGCCATCACCACAAACGAGATAGTGAACCTATCCATTACCTCCAGAAGTTTCTTCAGCCCCTTTGGATTCACTCACTCCCACTCCTTCCCGTTCCCCACCAACAGCTGATATGCTTTCTCTCACTTCAAATTAGTTGCGTTTTCTGAGTTTTATATGAATAGAATCAAACAGATGTACTTTTTTTGGTCTGGCTTCTTTCATTTAGCATAATTATTTTGAAATTCATGTTGTATACATCAAAAGTTCATTCCTTTTTATTGAGTATTATTCCTTATTATTAGTAGCATGCCATCGTATGGATGTACCACAATTTGCATATGGACAAATGGGTGATTTCTAGCTTTTGGCTATTACAAATAAAACTGCTATGATCATTTGTATACAAGTCTCTATAGGGACATATATTTCTGTTTCTCTTGGGTAAATACCTACAAGTAGAATGGCTGGATAACATGGTGGGTATATGTTTAACTTTGGAAGAAGTTGCCAAACTGTTTCCCAAAGTAGCTGTACGCTTTACAATGCCACCAGGAGTGCATGAGAGTTCTAGTTCTGCTACATTCTTGCCAACACTTGGTGTGGTTAGTCTTTTTCGTTTTAGCCATTCTGATAAGTATATAGTAGTAGCTCACTGTGCATTTCCCTAATAACTAGCGATGCTGAGCATATTTTCACGGGTTTAATGCCAAATGTATATCTTGAAAAGTGTTTAAGTCTTTTCATTTTTCAAAATTAGGTTGTTTTCTTTTCTTACTGATGAGTTTTAAGAGTTCTTTATGTATTTTGTATATACAAGGCCTTTATTTTATTTGCAAATATCGTCTCCCAGTCTCTGACTGGTCCTTCATTTTCTTGACATGAATCACAAGAACTGAACTCCTTTATTGTTTAAGGCAATTCGAGCCCTAAATTTACAGTTTTACTGAAAATCTGGAAACATATGTCCAACAGGAGAATAAAGAATGAAACATCAAATGGGTGATTATACAAACTATACGAAAAATGAAAGAAAAGAAGTGGCCGCTGATCTGAGAGCTAGCCTGGTGCTATTGACCAGGCATTACTGTTTCCCTGTTGAACATAAACAATTTCATAAAATAGCAACATCAGTCAAGGCTACTCTGCGACTGGGATGGATCAAGGCAAAAATGGAACCCCTCCATACTTAGGCCAGAACAAAATATGAACCCTGTCCAAATCAGAAAAATAATCAAACATTCCCTGATCCTCGCTGATAGGATTGCTTGAACTTCCTTCCTCCCTCTCCTCCCCTAACCCTCCGCTTCCACCATTCCATCTTTTTCGACTGTGACTCTTCTGCCTCCCTCTTATACAGACCCTTGTGATTACATTGGATCCACCTGGATAATCCAAGCTAATTTCCCCATCTCAAAATCCTTAACTAAATCTCATCTGCATTAACATATTCAGAGGTTTCAGGGATTAGGGCATGGAGATCTTTGAGGGGCCACTATTCTGTCTACACCACATAATAGGATTATTGTGGGGATTAAATAAGAGAATGCATGTAAAATGCTTAGTTTGATACAGTATTGTTATTAAGCCTAGACCTAGGCTTTTGAAACTCATAAACCAAGAATTATTATCTGTGGCCTGCTAAGTCATCTTTTCTTTGAGGCAATGCGTGCCTCAGATTCTCTCTGCCGCCTGAGGGAGGAGAGGGTTATGAGGTATAAGGAAACTTGGGGTCAAAACGTCAGTTAAATTGCAAAGATCCATTCCTGCCACACCTGTAAACATTTTCATTTTTCCTGAATTCACCCACATGCAAAGAAATTTAATCATCAGTGAACTAGTTGGCTTTGAGGTGCATTCCTCTAACACTAGGATCTTCACATTTAGATCCTCTTTTCTGAGTGAGTATGAGCTGGTGTGGGATCCCTCATGGTTTTTCTTTGCATTCTTTTCCTCTCCCCACCTCCCTTCTCACCATAATATCAGGAGACTGTCAGGAGGGGGCTCAGGCAGTCGGGGCTGGGCATGGTTGGGACTGGCATGCTAGAAGGGACGGCTCATTTGTGGTGGGCAGAGCCAACCTCACTCTACCATGGGAAGTAAATATTGCATGGTACTCCGTTAGCATTACAGAGCGTGAGCCTTTCCAGGTGCCAGTGAGAGGGCTGGAAAGTGAAACCGACTTGGAGGGAGTCCTGTGTGGTTCATCTGAGAAGACCCAGCTGGTTCTCTCCCAGCATTCCCTAGCTGCACTAGCTTGACTGTGCTTAGGCAAGGCTGCAACTCATCAACTCCCAAATGACAAGAAGCGGGCAGCATTCAGTTTTTTAAAGCCAGGACGGAAATTGTTTTAAAATGCTGGGAAAAATGTAAGAATGTATTCCCCAAAGTGAGGTCAAGAAGTCTCTAGAGGGGGGCTGTGTCTCATTTTGTGGAATGATCTCTCGAAATTAGACATGTGGACCTTGTGGGAACCAAGGATAGCACCAAGGATTAGAATGAACACCAACGAAAGGAAGTAATAGCCAATAGCCTTAGGAAAGGAAGATGAGACATTAATTTTAAGTTATGAGCAGCTGTGGTAGATCTAGAGCAGCACTGACATAATTAGGAGACACTAATAAACCTCGGCACTTACCACTGATAAAAAATTCTAAGGATTACCAGTCATTGAGTTACTCCTATGTCCAGGATCTGGTACTTGGTACTTACTTGTGTTATCTTTAATTCCCAAAAAAATCCTGCAAGTAATATATTATTATTGCATTCTATTCTTTTTTTTAAAAGTAATCTCTATGCCCAACGTGGGGCTCAAACTCACAACCCCAAGATGAAGAGTCTCATGCTCCACCGACTGAGCCAGGCAGGCACCCCTTGCATCCTATTCTATATGTACTTCTTAGCTTTAGTTTTCTTTATCTTTGAAACTGGAATGATAGCATCTATCTTACACTATTGCTGGGAAAATTAAACTTAAAAGTATATGTCAAAGTGCCTGGCAATTAGCAGGTGCACAATTTATATTTGTGAAATTATTACTGAAATAGGCAGAAAAAATGAGGATATGAAAGATATTTTGATTGATTATTTCATTTAGTAATTGTATTAGGTACCTGCCACATTCTGGCCCAATTCAAACAATAAAAATATGACTTGACTTTAAGATATTTACAGTGCAGGGAGCAAAAAGCCAAACAAACAAAATCACTGATCAGAGAAAGAAGTTACTGATTAGAATTTAATACTATATATTTAGAATAGGATGATAAAAGGTGCTTCTAAAACCAGGAAGCACATAAGTGGACTCTTAAAAGGAACAAAGAGGAATCAGGGTGTGTGTGTGTGGGGGGGGGGGATGTCTTGTCCATTCATTTGGGGCAGGGAATAACTGTCACTGGTTTTATACCGGCAGGGAAAAATGCCTGTGGGATGGAGCCGACAAGTAGGCAGGAGCTGAATCATGTCAGCTCTTGTACGTTTTTCTAAAAAGTTTAATTTTATGCTAAAAGTAATGGGTAGCCATTAAAGGATTTTATATAAGATGTACTCTGTTCAGATTTATGGCTGAGAAAGATTACGTGGGTAATAATGTGGAGGGGAGACACACAGATGCAGGCACAGGGAGGAAACTAAAGGGAGGGGTGTGGTACAGTGATTTAAACCTGGGCCCACACTGCCTGGCTTCATCATTTTCTAGTTGTATGGCTGTGGATAATTTACTTAACTTCTTTGTGCCTCAGTTTTCTCATCTGTGAAATGGGGATGAAGATAGACCCTACTTCATAAGACTGATGTGACAGTTGAAAGAAGTAATAGGGATACAGCACACAATACGATGCCTGCCATATAATGAGGTCCAAATAAATGATAGCTTGTAGTTGTTGCTGTTATTAATATATTGGTGCAGAAGAGAAATGATGAGGGCCTGGGCTAAGGAGGTGGCAGTGGAAATAGAAAGAAGGGGATGATGTGAAGGAAGCAGACTGGAAAGGACTTGTTAATGGAGTGTATTAACAAGTGTATTAACGTCGCTTTAAAAGAAGTGGAAGAGGGGCGCCTGGGTGGCTCAGTCGGTTAAGCATCTGGCTCTTGGTTTCGGCGCAGGTCATGGTCTCAGGGTCTCGGGATCGAGCCCTGTGTTGGGCTCCATGCTCAGTGGGGAGTCTGTTTGAGGATTGTCTCTCTTCCTCTCCCTCTGCCCCTCTCCCTGCTTGTGCTCATGTGTGCTCTCTCTCTGAAATAAATTAGTTAAAAAAAAATAAAACGAGTGGAGCAGGAGGGGAGCTATTTGAATTCACTGGGTGAGTAAAGGAGGTCTAGATTCAAGGCTGTTCTGGTTTATATTCTTCCTCCATTGTTCTTTTTGAGTAGATCACACTATGATTCTGTGATCTTGCATGTCCTTCTCTATAGGTAGTGGGTTCAAACCTCATCCACACATACAGATGTACAAGAAATATAAATGTCTTTCTTTTTCTCTAGCTCAATTTAAGTTCTGTTTTGAGTCTTCTCCTTGGATGCAAAAACATAATTTCAGTTGAATTGGGGTTTCTCCTCTCCTTTCCCAAGGTTGTACTTAATGTTTTAGTCTTAGGGTGTGAGGTTGGGGTTAGACATTAGATCCTTGGTGTCATCTGGCCAAACTGATATCCTTTGGAGCTACCATCACCTTGTTGGGTCCTCAGTCTGTGATCCATGTGGGCTGTATGTTGACTCACTTCTCAGGCTCATTCTTATAGCTCTTTGGGTTCCAGGTCCCTCCTCTTGGGCAGTAGCACTTAACTCTGTTTCTCAGTCAGGTGCCCCCATGACATGCTGGGCGGTGGAAAACTCTGCAAGGTGTTGGGATCATTTGTCACTTCTGTGACCTCTTGAGCACACAGAGGGCATTCCATGGTTTCTGCACCACATTGGGGCAGGTGGGTGAGGCTGTCTAAGGTGCTAGTTCTTCTCCAGGGTCTTGCCACCTGCAGAACTTTATGTCTGTTCTTGACTCTCCGAAACCTCTCCAGAATTTCTGTAGACTCCCGCAGGTCTCAGTTCAACCCAAGGGATGTAGTGAGGAAGTGCAGACGCCCTTTTCCCAAGGACCCCAAGCTTTTTAGCTCTTATTGCTTTCCTCTTCAAACTCTCCTCTCCTTCTACCTTCTAGGCCTGAAGCCAGGTTCTTATCTTTGCTTCCTTTCTTCTTTTTCTTCTTTTTTTTTTTTTCCAAGAAACTGCCAGAGTTTGTTCAGTTTCCCTCAGGGCCTAGGTTTTGAAACTCAAAAGCTAGGAAGAGGCTCTTTTAAAATCTGCTTTCTTCTGTAACACCCCTCCCAATGAAGGAGGGGAATGCTGAAAGATGGGAAAGTGTCAAAGAAAAATAATCTATTAATACTTCGTAGATATTATGCCACCACATTTTAAACAGAGTCATCAGGCGCTAACCTACACACTCTTTTGTCTTTAGTCTTTGAAAGTCTTTTATCTTTTCTCTAGTTGACAGATACGTTGTGTATAATTTTGATATTCTTTTGATTTACTGATGCCGGACACGCAGGCAGCGCTGAATGTCACTGATGCAGAAACCTCCCAGAGAGAAGATGAAGCCAGCCGCTTTGAGTTGGGGCAGGGATCCAAACTGGGCTTCTCCCTCCATACTACCTTAGTGCCATGCGGTGGGACAGGCTGAAATGGAGACATGCCTATAGAAGCCTGAGATGGAAGAAGGGATTTCTCTCTAGCTAAACTAGAAGGAGCAAACACGCTGGTTGCCGGGGACATTCCTAGTTTATGCTTCATTTTCTTTCTTTTTTAAAGATTTTATTTATTTATTAATTGACAGAGAAAGAGAGACAGCAAGAGAGGGAACACAAGCAGGGGGAGTGGGAGAGGGAGAAGCAGGCTCCTGGCTGAGCAGGGGGCCTGATGTGGGGCTCGATCCCAGGACCCTGGACCATGACCTGAGCCAAAGGCAGTCGCTTAACCAACTGAGCCACCCAGGCGTTCCTATGCTTCATTTTCTTATGTGCCATCTGATTAGTGCCCCTTTCTCAAAACTAGCATGGCTTAGACAATAAAATTATGTGGTCACCCTCTTTCTAGCTTGTATAGGCCTGTTAAAATGTTCCCATTTGCAGCTTAGCTAGAGACCCCAAAAGCCTTAATTATCAAGACTTTTCCTGATGTCATGAAATCAACAAAATCACCCAAGAGCCTGAGATCGAAAAGGGTCTTTGTTTTTAATTCCAGGACTATGCAAGTCAACAGTTACTTTGGTATAAAAAATCGTAATTTCAATATAAATAAATATAGGTATACTATTTAGCCATTTCCCCTTTGTTTCAATATTCACATATATCACTGTGGTTTCATAAATCTTTTTGCCCATTCAATTTGTAGTGACAAAGAGAATCTCAAATCATCTGCTGTTCTATGTTTCATACCAACATTTTTAGAATTTTTAATTATCCATGAGTAAAATAAAAACATATGCTGCCTATAAAATGTTCTACCTTTCAACTGTTGATGTGGTCTTCCACTAACTAGGATGGTTTCTAGAGAAATTGTCAAATTTGTATATGTTATCTATAGATGGAATAAATATCTATGTATTTGATGTCCTATGAAGTTGATTAGATTCCGAAGACCAAAAATAAGAGACCTGAAGCCATGATGATTTCCAGTAAACACAAATTCCTTGCTGCAGTCCACTTCCCTGATCCTCTGTAGTGCCTCTTGGCTTCTTAGGAGATCAGGTTGTCAAGAGTGGTCAGAGAGTCAAGAGGTCAATAGGCATCCTAGAACCTAATGACCTAACTCCAGTGTTTAGAACAACCCCCTTTCTTCTTTCATTTTTGTGTATATGGCATTATAGTTCCTCTTTCAAATGTCTCACTCTACCTGTACAGTATATTTAAAGATCACTCTTTATAAAAATTTTTTATTAACATATACTATATTATTAGTTTCAGAGGTAGAGGTCAGTGATTCATCAGTTGCGTATAACACCCAGTGCACATTACATCATGTGCTCTCCTTAATGCCGTTCACCCAGTTACCCATCTTCCCACCCACCTCCCCTCCCGCAACCCTCAGTTTGTTCCCTATAGTTAAGATCTCTTATGGTTTGCTTCCCTCTCTGTTTTCCTCTTATTTTATTTTTCTTTCGCTTCCCCTATGTTCATCTGTTTTGTTTCTTAAATTCTACATATCAGTGAAATCATGTGGTATTTGTCTTTCTCTGAGTGACTTATTTTGCTTAGCATAATACCCTTTAGTTCCATCCATGTCTTTGCAAATGGCCAGCTTTCATTCTTTTGATGGACGAGTAATATTCCATTATTTATATATATATATATATACACACCACATCTTCTTTATCCATTCATCTGTTGATGGAAATCT
The DNA here is from genome assembly GCF_004348235.1 of Phoca vitulina. NCBI lineage: Eukaryota > Metazoa > Chordata > Mammalia > Carnivora > Phocidae > Phoca > Phoca vitulina. Next base: position 26,004,319 of record NW_022589705.1, read on the forward strand.
GGGCTCTTTCCATATTTTGGCAATTTTTAACATTGCTGCTCTAAACATTGGGGTACCTGTGCCCTTTTGAATCACTCTGTTTGTATCCTTTGGATAAATACCTAGTAGTGCAATTGCTGGGTCATAGGGTAGCACTATTTTTAACTCTTTGAAGAACCTCCATACTGTTTTCCAGAATGGCTGCCCCAGCTTGCCTTCTCACCAACAGTGTAAGAGGATTCCCCTTTCTCCACATCCTCGCCAACATCTGTTGTTCCCCGCGTTGTTAATTTTAGTCATTCTGACCAGTGTGAAGTGGTGTTCTCAAGGTGGTTTGGATTTGTATTTCCCTAATGCTGAGTGATGTTTTTTCATGTGTCTGTTGGCTATTTGTATGTCTTCTTTGGAGAAATACCTGTTTGTGTCTTCTGCCCATTTCTTGACTGAATTTTTGTTTTTTGGGTGTTGAATTTGATAAGTTCCTTATAGACTTTGGATACTAGCCCTTTATCTGATAAGACAATTCTCCCATTCCATAGGTTGCCTTTTAGTTTGGTTGACTGTTTCCTTTGTTGTGCAGAAGCTTTTTATCTTTTTTTTTTTTTAAGATTTTATTTATTTATTTGACAGAGAGAGAGCACAAGTAGGCAGAGAGGCAGGCAGAAGGAGAGGGAGAAGCAGGCTCCCCATTGATCAGGGTGCCTGATGCAGGGCTTGAGTCCAGAACCCTGGGATCATGAACCAAGCCAATGGCAGATGCTTAACCAACTGAGCCACCCAGGCACCCCCAGAAGCTTTTTATCTTGATGAAGTCCCAATAGTTCATTTTTGCTTTTGTTTCCCTTGCCTTTGGAGACCTGTTTAGCAAGAAGTGGCTGCGACCGAGGTTGAAGAGGTTGCTGCCTGTGTTCTCCTCTAGGAGTTTGATGGATTCCTATCTCTCATTTAGGTCTTTCATCCATTTTGAGTCTATTTTTGTGTATGGTGCAAGAAAGTGGTCCAGTTTCATTCTTCTGTATGTGGCTGTCGATTTTCCCAACACCATTTGTTGAAGAGACTGTTTTTTTTCTACTGGATACTCTTTCCTTCTTTGCTGAAGATTAGTTGACCATAGAGTTGAGGGTCCATTTCTGGGCTCTCTATGCTGTTCCATTGATCTATGTGTCTGTTTTTGTGCCAATACCATACTGTCTTGATGATTACAGCTTTGTAATAGAGCTTGAAGTCTGGAACTGTGATGCCTCCAGGTTTGGCTTCCTTTTTCAACATCCCTTTGGCTACATCAGGGTCTTTTGTGATTCCATACAAATTTTAGGATTGTTTGTTTCAGCTCTGTGAAAAATGCTGAGGGTATTTTGATAGGGATTGCATTGAATGTGTAGATTGCTTTGGATAGCATAGACATTTTGTTTGTTTGTTTTGTTTTAAAGATTTATTTGAGAGAGAGAGCACTCGCGAGAGAGCACGAGTTGGGGCAGAGGGGGAAGGGATGCTGAGCAGGGAGCCTGATGCGGGGCTCAATCCCAGGACCCTAGATCATGACCTGAGCCAAAGGCAGCTGCTTAACTGACTGAGCCACCCAGGTGCCTGAGGAGCATAGACATTTTAACAATACTTGTCCTTCCAATCCATGAGCATGGAATGTTTTTCCATTTCTTTGTGTCTTCCACAATTTCGTCCATAAGTGTTCTATAGTTTTCAGAGTACAGATCCTTTACTTCTTTGGTTAGGTTTATCCTATGTATCTTATGGTGTAGTTGTAAATGGGATCGACTCCTTGATCTCTTTCTTCTGCTTCATTGTTAGTGTATAGAAATGCAACTGACTTCTGTGCATTGATTTTATATCCTGCGACTTTACTGAATTCCTGTATCAGTTATAGCAATTTTGTGGTTGAACCTTTTGAGTTTTCAACATAGAGTAAAGATCACTCTTGGTGGAAAAGTATATTGACTCTATTTCTGTCAAATTTATGTAGGGCTAATATCCAAACAATTTTGAGAGATTCTGTAAACATTATGCAATTTTTTTTTTTTTTTTTAGAATTTACAACATTTCAAAAATAAAATGTAATTGTTCTTTGCTTTGGGGAACTTGTAGAACATGGCCAAGTTGATAAATATTTTAAACTTGTGAACAATATAGTGAAACTGGATAATGTAACTTGTAATCAAACTGTTATCAGGACAAGCATATAAAAATAACATGAGAGTTTTTATTTTTTTAAATGAAGTGTACTCCAGTACTTTTTTATCTTTTGGTCATTAAGTTATCACTAGAGACCATTAGAAACATGAAGGAACTGAATTATTCCTGCAGGTCATGTGTGGAGTAAATACAATACTTCAATTTCTTACTGAAGAGACAGGAAAAGTGAAGACCCTCATTAATTGATTATTGCCAGAGTTTCAAAGATTTGGGGGAAACTCTCAGGAGATAGAAGATTCTGCCTGGGGGAAAGGGGTGAGAAATTAGAATAGATGGCATATTTTCCATTGCAAAAGAGACCAGAAGAGTTGCTTTATAGGCTAAGTGAAGTGAAGTTCTGTTGGACTTCTCTGTTGCTTTGCAACATTGGAATCTGGGACAGGAGAAAGAATAAAGTAGGGAGCACATGGGGTCAACAGATAGGCAGGTAGGCAAAAGAAGCTTGGCTTTTTGGTTGAATTATTTAGAATGAGGTAAACATTGGTGAAGAAAAGGTAAAGCCTAGTGCTTGTAAGAAGCAAGTGGAAGGAAAATTACGTGACAAAGTCTTGGTGATGATTGGCTCTAATCATAATGACAACATACTGGTGACAGCAATACTAGTCATTTTTTCTGAGTCCTATATAGTGCCTATAAAGTAACCACAAAGTGCCAGGCACTCCGCGAGGTGCTTTTCCATGCATTACCTTGAATCCTCACAACTGTCCATGGTAACGTAACCTGAGGTTTTCTGGCTCTTGTTCTTACCTACTAATGTTCTTTAAAGCTCCTTCCTTCTCCTGAAATATTTCTGGGAGTTCTCGAATGGGGCCTTACATGCATTCCCAGACGAGCTCAGCCAGGGACCATCTTTGCTGGCTTCCCCCGTGTCTGCCATGCACGTGCTGTTGCAGATTGCTGATCGCTCATCCTCCTGCCTCTGGGCTTTGGTGAAAGCCGTGCCATCGTCCTCCACTGCTGCTTCTAATAAGTACCACTGACTGTGCTGGGTGTCACTATCAATTCCATTGGCTACCACTGCCAACTGCCTGAGTCTTGAGGGTTCTAAGTTACATGATGTTCTGTGGGAAACTGATAGAGAATGCATCTGCCGCACACTGATAAAGGGGTTTCCAATGTATTGTCACATTTTAAATGAGAATAGTTCTCTGTTTTTGACTTCCTGTCTCTGCTTCCTTCCTGCCACAGTAGGTTCCATTTGACAAATTGGGAAACTGAGTCTCAAAGAGAGAAGTAACTTGAGTAAGTGACTTGCTAGAATCGCAGCTTGGTAGTTGTGGTGACTTGCTGGTGGAACGGAGGGTTTTTCCGGTTTGCTTAAAGCCTGGGCTTTCTCAACATACTATGCTGCTCCACCATCTCTGGTTTTTCTAGGGCAGCTAATGGTCCTGAGTGTCCCTTCTTTGGAACTTGTAACTCTCTTTTCTCTTTGCCTCTAAGACTGTATATATTGCAAATTCTCCTCCAAATTCGTTCTATGTTTCCTTCTGCAGGTCCTTCTCTCACCGTTAACTGTTCAGTACTCATGCTCTTTCCTTGTCCTTACACTCTCCTTTAGATGATCTAGTTTTGCCTATTACCTCTAAACAAACTTTTTCAACAGCATTAACTTAACAAATATTTGTTCAGCTCTTATTATAAGCAGACATCATGCTAAGCAATGGAAATGCAAATCTGTCAAGGAATTTATCATCTAGAGTGGAATACATGTTAATCGTTACCTATAGCACAATACAATAGGTACTGTGAAAGGGGAGACATAGGGTATGATGGGGGCAATAGAGATTATAGACGTGAAAAATCACAGGGAAGGGGCAAAGTAGTGAACCTGGAAACGCAGGGAAAGTTAGAGAGGGAGCCCTTCTACTGAATCTTGAAGGAAAAGTTGGTGTTAGATAGGTAAAGGATGGGTTGAGGTAAAAGCAGAATGTTCTAAAGCAAGGGAGGGAGCAATATTTACAAGATCACACAATCCTGAAGCTACAGTTCCTATTGCAGGAACTGTAAGTGGTTCAATATATTAAGTGTATGTGAAAAGAAATAATAGGGAATGATATGAGGCTATCCACAGGTCACAAACAAAAATGGTTGCAGAGCCTACGCAGGTGAGGTCAGTGAGTAAAGCAGGTGGGTAAAATTCAATATGGAGAGTGGAGACTGTAACAAACCAGAGCATGGACAGTGTCCAAATGGGCAGCTATTCCTTACTGTAGCCCGATGTTGCCGCTGTGAATACAGACCTATATGTTGCCAGATATTTTTTATTTTTTGAGAGAAGCCTAACATATAGATTTTGATGTGAATTTTCCCAAATGTATTAAAATACTATGTAGCCAAACAAAATACATTTGCCTGCAACATCTGGGCCAAATTGTGATAAGCTTTGTATGGTAAGATAAAGAGATTGAACTTCCTCCTAAACACATTTAGTAGGAAATTACTGAACGTTTTAAAGTGGGAATTGACATAATAGGACTTCTGTTTTACAAAGATTATCAGTTCATTGATAGAAGTATGGTAGATGGATTGGAAAGGGGCAAGACTGGAAGATGGATGACTTTCTAGATGTCTATGGTAGGAACCCAAATGTAGCAATGAAAACTGAAGCAGTGGAGGTAAAGGGAAGACACAAGGAAGGTTTGGGATCTGCAGGGCTCGGTGACTGATTAAATATGAAAGACAAAGAGAAAGGAGGAGTCAGGATAATTTCCTTGCCCAATGGGCCAATGATTTTCTAGAAGCCCAGAAATCTTTCTTTTGCAAAAAATTCTGTAGCTCAGATAGGGAACAGGAAAATGTTCCAGAATCAAGGCTTTTGTGATAAAATGAAACCAAGGAAGGTGTTTATGAATGTGTTTTATGGACCCCACCAAGATATTCATGGTGCTGGGCCTGCACTATCTCTTCTGCGGGACAGGGGTTATAACTGTGGATTGGGTTATTTTCCACTACACTTTTCCTTTCAGAATTCCTCTCTTTTTTATAGCAATCAATTTAATTCACATCCTCAGGTCCTGGTTATTACAATAGTCATCTGGTTGGTCTTCCTGACTCTTGGTCTTTTTCCAGGTTAAACTCCTCTTCCTGGCTCTCAAGGTCCTGCACAATCTGGTACTAACCCTCTGTTTGAATTTCCTAACTAGGGCCTGATTTGCACACTCTGCCCTCTGCAGGCTGGTCTCTTCAAAGCTCATGGATGCTTTCAAGCCTTGTCTCTTTCTGGAATGCCCTACCTTCTCAACTCTTGCAATCAGGGAAGGCTCAAGTCCTTTATCTATTTTGGCCTCATTGCATCTCATCTTTCTAAATTCCTAAAGCAAGGTGCCTGGGTGGCTCAGTCATTAAGCATCTACCTTCGGCTCAGGTCATGATCTCAGGGTCCTGGGATCAAGCCCCACGTTCCTGCTTCTCCCTCTCCCTCTGCCTGCCACTCCCCCTGCTTGTGTGCTTTCTCTCTCTCTGTCAAATAAACAAAATCTTTAAAAATAATAATAATAAATTCCTAAAGCAGTTTGGATTCTCTGCTGGATGAGCCACTGGAGGAGTCCTTGAAGCCTTCAAATGCCTGCTATACACAGAGAATGACTAATTCTTTCCTGTGTAAGCTACAATGGTTCTAGCAGGATGCTTTCTGTGAGCCCAAATCGTTGTCCTAGCCATGGTGGCCTGCACTGCACTGTAACTGTATTTGGGCTGGGTCATCTCTGAGGTGACTTGCCACAAACCTGACCCCAAAGGCATGTTTCATAGGGTGGTTATTCCTTTTTCTGGGGGGAAGGACAAGATTTTAGATAATTTCTTTAGATTTTCTTCCTTCCTCCCTCCCTTCCTCCCTCCCTCTCTCCCTTCCTCCCTTCCTTCTTTTCTTTTAGAGAAAGAGAGAGAGAGTGTGTGGGGGCAAGGGGTGGGGAGGGTGGGGGAGGGGCAGAGGAAGAGAGAAAGCCTTAAGCATGCTCCACGCCCAGCACGGGGCTCGATCTCACAACCCTGAGATCATGACCTGAGCCAAAATCAAGAGTCAGATGCTTACCCGACTGAGCCACCCAGGCACCCCAACAAAGGCATTTATATTTCGGTTACTATTATGAGAAATACCATATTCTTAATTCTCTGTGTAGCCACTATGTTTAATAGTATAGGGAGAACACCAGATCCAGGTGCTCTAAATGGCTGGTGAAGCAGCTCCCTTTGCTACCCTAGACTTCAGCATATTTTTGTAAATAATCCCCATCACTAAAGGAAGTCTGTGCATGTCTTATACTAAGTCAAGAAGTTTTGTATTTTTTTTCAACTAATGTTTCATGGGCTTTAGGCATCTTCCCAAGAAGACCTCAGAGATATTTCAAATGGAAAGCACATGGGTATCTCCAGGCAAGATCAATTGGCTACCTTTCAAGAGGCCCCACAGGATGGATTATCTTGGTGAATTTACCACAGCCTATGATCTGGCTCTCAGCCCTGTAGATTTAGAAACTGGATTTTATCAACACTTACAACATAGATCTATTTGTCATTAGTGACTCACATTAATCAGCCCACAAAGACCGATGGAAAAAGCCAGAACATCTATATATTAGTAACTGTCCCGAACACTGGAATACTTGCTTAGAATATGAAATCTGAGTAAGGATTAGAGGAAGGAGAGTTTCATGTGTCATCCATCTGTGAGAGGGAAATGGATGCAGTTGGCGTTAGTGTCGGGAACTGCACATAACCTGCAGCTGGGATTATTGCTGGGCCGGCTTGGCAGTCAGCTACCATTCACTGGAGGTGCAGGGGGGTGTTTTGTCACAGAGGTAGTCTCTTCAGCTCAGTGTCTGCTTAGAGATGATCCATAAAGGAGATATAGCTATCCCAAGGATTAGGATGCTTGCATCTGTAGTCAGGGGTGCTCTCTCCATTGGATAAGGACAATGATAAATCATATCTAAAAAGTTGATTGATTGGATGTGAGGTATGATGGAAAAGTAGGAATCAAAGATGACCCTGAGGTTTATGACTTGAGTAAATGGATGAATAATGGAGCCACATACTGAGGGAAAGAACAGTAGATCCCGAGTTCACTCTTGGGCGTACTGGAGGATTTGGGAATGCCTCTGAGACATTCAATTTGAAATGTCCTGTAGGCAGTGACCTATTCGGATCTGTTATCAGAAATGTGATCTGTGCCAGAGGTATAAATGTGGGATTTGTCAGTGTATAGATAACTGAAGTCATGGGAATTGATGATATTTTTGCAGGGAAAAGTAGAGAGAACAAAGAGTGGAGGGCCTAGGACAGAATTCTGAGGAACACCAACATTTAATTGTTGGGTAGAGGATGAGAAGCTGACATAAGAGACTAAGAAAGAATTGCCAAAAACAGCTGAAAGAAAGTCAGGAGTGTGCTTACATGGAAACCAAAACCAGAAGCTATTTAAAGAAAATCATGTAGGTGCTTTGAATGGTGATGTAATTTCCAAGTATAAAATGGCTCAGCATTGCTTAGTGAAGCGTTTTGGATTTAGCAAGATTCCACCTGGTGCAGACCTGGTCACCGGCAGCAGCAAGTCCTCTTGGGGACTCGGAGGGGTCCTGGAAAAATCCTCTGCATCATGCCGCATCTATCCCCCATGAGTGGGTGGGAGGGAACATTCGTTTGGACTAAATTGTTGTATGTTTTGCTGTATAAATAAGGGGATGGGGAACTTAATTGGATTAACAACAACAAAAGAACCAAAAGCGACATTGGAATTTAACAATATAAAGTTTTCCGGTGACGTTAACAAAGCAGTTTCAGCGTAGTGATAGGGTTGGTATGAGAGGGGGCTGAGGAATCAAAGGCTCAGTCCCAGAAGAGAGATTGAGAGAGCGTGTGTGTGTGTGTGTGTGTGTGTGTGTGTGTGTGAAATGCAAATCTATGTAACTTAACGTGAAGGGAAAACTGGATCACAGGATTGCAAAATACCTTTTAAAAAGCTATTGTGTCCTTAGACTCTTAACTATAGAGAACAAACTGATATTTACCAGAGAGGGGAAGGTAGGTGGGGGATGGGTGGAATAGGGGATGGGGATTAAGGCACCCGCTTGTTGTGATGAGAGCACCAGGCGTTGCATGGAAGTGTTGAATCACTAAACTGTACACCTGAAACTAATGTTACACCATATGTTAACTAATTGGAATTTAAATAAAAACTTAAAAAAAAAAGCTATTGTATTCTCAGCTTTAGAGATTGCACTTTAGCATGCTAGTTTGGTCTTTCTTTCCAAGAACCATCAGTGATGTCTTTTAAAAAATGTTTGGAAATGCTAGACTGTTTCTGGGAATATTTGATGCCCAAGGAATATGACCTGAAACGTTGACACAAGAGGAATGTTGGTGTCAGTGCTTAAAAGTGAGTAGCTACATATGGCCTGTCTAGATTAAATTAAGGTCAAAGTTCACAACTGAGAAATATTAAACACGCACTTAGGATGACATCTAACAACCTCAGTCTGTGGGATGGAACTTTATTTTTTTTATCTTTTTAAAAAGATCTTGTTTATTTATTTGACGGCGAGAGACACAGCGAGAGAGGGAACACAAGCAGGGGGAGTGGGAGAGGGAGAAGCTGGCTTCCCGCCAAGCAGGGAGCCTGATTGCGGGGCTCGATCCCAGGACTCCAGGATCATGACCTGAGCTGAAGGCAGACACTTAACGACTGGGGCACTCAGGCGCCCCTGTGGGGTGGAACTTTAATAAAATTAAAGGACCACGTGCTGCACTCAGCCACATACCCAACTCCCACTGCTATCTAGAAGCATCATTTTTGGCTTAAACCAGCAAACAGAAATATAAAAGCATGCTGTTCCTTTGCATTCCATTTGGGAACAAGTTAACTTTGTAAAACTCCCAGAGGTGTCAGATTCATGCAGGACCAGGTAAAGAGGAAAATCCAGATGCTTCCATGAGCAGTAGGGTAGTCGATCTTTTCTCCTCTTGGGGTGCAGAGGGTCCCTTTATTTTTCCTTAAACAGTCATCCTCACACACAATTTAAAGCAGCTCTCCAGACTTCACATTCTCTTTCATCTTGTCTTTCCATAATTAAGGACGGCTGTTTTTAACCCATTTCCCAAAGGACGAAGGGTCTGGTAAACCAGGATGTCGTAGCTACCGCCGTGTCTGAACCCTAAAAATGCAATAGCTACTAACTTGTGATCCTGTTGTATGGTTTCCATTTGTCTCTGGGCAAGCAGGCAAATACTAATCTGTACTGAAGACCTGAAGGTGTGCCAAAGGAAAGGCCTGCCTCAATGCTTTGCTTTTCTAAAAAAGCGGAGGACCCCACCATAATGGTGTAGATTTGAAGACCAGAGGCTTTGTCATCAGACAGATCTGGTTTTAAATCCTGGTCCTGTCATTTGTCAGCTGTGTAATCTTGAGAACTTTGCTTTGCTTCTCAATTCCTGTTTTTTAATCTGCATAATGGGGACAAATAGGGTTATTGTGAGAATTCAGTGAGATAATTTATATAAAATCCCCAACATAATATCTGACATAGAGTAAGGACCCTCAGTCTATTAGTAGGCTATTAGTATTAGTAGATATATTAAAAGAGCTCAAAAATTTATCATAAATTAAAAATAATTGGCAATATGATTTCTAATATTATAAGTGAAAAGTTATTGGAATATAGCTTTCATGAATGAGCCTCATATATAGTAAAAATTTTCTAGAATTTAAAGAATCTTTCAAGAGGCCTTGATTATGATTTTTAAAAAAGCAAGGATTAAGTGGCCCTTTAATAAGACAGGCTTTTACCACTACAAAATGAACCCAAGAAACCTTCATCCAAAAATTATCACAGCATCTGTTTTAGAAACTCAGGCTGAGACACCATGCCAACCCTGCCCCAACCCCGCTTTGCAAACGTGATGGTTATCAAATTGAATAAAATAAAGATCAATATGCTATGATAAAAGGCATTTTAAAAATCCAGAACAGAAGCAGTAAATAGCATTTAAATTTTTATGGTAATGTAAATGTTGAAAATTCTTAAGATCAAAATTTTTAAAATACGATTTTCATTTTTAAAGAAGAGAAAAGAGGTGAAAGATAGTTATGGAATGAAGAAAATAGAATGAATTTAGTTAACACTATTAGATATTTTATTTTCTTTAATTCCTTTTAAAATTAATTGACCTATATCTAACTCCATTTAATGTAGCTGCCATTGGGGTCCCTGGGTGGCTCAGTCGGTTTAGCAGCTGACCCTTGATTTCAGCTCTGGTCGTGATCTCAGGGTCCTGGGATCAAAACCCTGGTGGGACTCTGAGCTCAGTGGGGTCTGCTTGTGATTTTCTCTTTCCCTCTCCCTCTGCCCTTCCCCCATTCTCTCTCTCCCTCTCTCAAATAAATAAATAATAAATATTTTAAAAAAATAATGTGGCTGCCATTGACTAGAAATGCACAGTTCTCTCATTTTCTATTTTCATTCATTTATTCATTCATTTAACAAATATTTATTGATAGCCACATTAAAGCTTGGTTTATGTGTTGAGCTAAAACAGTGTTTAATAGTAAAACATCTCCTTAACAATAGAGTATCTTCATATATTAGCAAAAAGTATTAATACTTAAATCATTTTTTAGTGTTTGTGATTCATTATGACCTCTAAAAGGCAGATCTTAGAGAATGAAGGTCAAGGTATTTTATATCTGTGACACAAAATAATGTGAGAACAGACTCTAAAGAATTTAACTTGAAGTGGTTGCTCTTATTGCATACAAAACAGGCTTTGTCTCATTTTACTTGACTAAGGGTGAAAAAGAGGATAAGCAACACTATTGTCCAGAGGCCAAAAGATCCTAGGGGCAAAAAATTACAGATGGCTTCATAATACAGCTCAAGTTCCTGGCATTTAGTAAAGGACGGATTTAGGAATACAGTAAATTTTTGTTTATCTTGGAATTCAAACAACCAGCATATGCAAATAGCTGGGATATTTTCCCTTCTTACTCTACACTCTATTTTTATGAAAAAAAAAAAAAAAAAAAAAAGACAAATAGGAAATATGTTGTCACCAGAATTTTGGTTTAAAAATCAAAACAAAAAAAAGAAAAATATCAAAACCAGTATATGCCATAGGGTCAGTAGCAATTCAGTGTAATTTCTCACATCTCCCATACAGCTATACACTGAAAACTGTTCAGGGTCAAATAAATCAAATTACACCAGACCAACATTTATTGTGCATTTATTTACACAGGCGACAAGTACATATTGAGCCCCATGTGCCAGGTATACAATAGACTCACAACACAATTTGGTGCAAAGCATTTAGGGAATGTGCATGGATTAGAACCTTCATGTAAAGAAATAATGAGAGAAAAGGTTGAGAAAGTAGTTTGGAACCTAACTCTGAAAGACCTTTGACTATCAGGCTAAATAATCATGGAAGAATTTTTGAGGCAAGGAATGATATGATCAAAGAATGTTCTAGGAATACTGTACTCATTTGGAAGGAGTAACAGGCTTGTGTTCTCCCTCTCCCCTTACATGGGACCATTGCTGAAATGGGCAGAGGACCAGGGAGTGGTGTTCTGGGAGCTTAGTGATTATTATTATTTTTTAAAGATTTTATTTATTTATTTGATAGAGAGAACACAAGCAGGGGGAGCAGGAGACAGAGGGAGAAGCAGGCTCCCTGCTGAGCAAGGAGCCCAATGCGGGACTTGATCCCAGGACCCTGGGATCATGACCCTAGCCGAAGGCAGGTGCTTAACCGACTGAGCTACCCAGGCTCCCCAAGGGAGCTTAGTGATTATTAACAGGATCCTTCATCTGAGGTGGTCAGTGGATTTCCTGGGTCAAGAGAAGTAAGCCAAGTCACAAATCATAGAGGAAAGTTGAAGTTCAGTGTGCCAGGTAAGTGGTCAAGGGGTACAAAATCAGGAACAGACCAGGAACAGAAACAGAAGCTGAGGTATGAACCAAGAAGTTAAAATGAGAGAGGTGAAAGTGAATGAAAGAAGTCAGAGGTGGAAAAGAAAGGAAAGGAAAGTGTTGGGGAGCAGTGAATGGGCAGGTCTACTTGTCTTGAAGGGCCAGGAATGGTCTCATGGTAACAGAAAATAAGGGGAAAATGGGAGAGATACCATATAGAAGACACCATTCAGGGTATCTGATGACACATCTCTTTTCTGAGAACATAAGAATGGACCCTGGATTGCTATATTTGCATTACATGAGTCTGTTTCTTGTCCATAGCTGATTGCACCAAGGTAGACACTTGACCTAGACTGGGCCAATCATATCCTTTCCTGAGAATTTGCAATTTGGATTGAGACATCGGGTAAGTTTGAAATCTTCCCATGAACAAAGATGCTATTAATTTGAAAGCTATGTTGGCTACATAAAAATAAAAACGTTGATGGCAGCACTTGGACCTCACCTGAGACACCTTCTAAATTATCTAATAATATAAATTTGTTAGTAGGTACTGTAAACAATTAAATAACGAAGATTATTGTCACTCCTGACTATATTTTATTATAGTTCATTGTAATGACAATATCAATCGTTTTTTAGCATCTACTAATGTACTAGGTATGTGTTAAGTACATTATTCACATCTGTAATCCTCTAATAACTCTGGAAAGCAATTGCTATTATCTTATGTATTTGTGGTTCATAGATTAATTGGAAATATCTCAGTAGTCGGAACTTTACTTTCTGAATGCAACCAAGGTAGCCTTAACTTTCCATGGCAAAGTATCCCCAGGGCATTACTATCCCTATGGATTAGTAACCCTGATTTTGGTCGTTTGCCCTAGCTCTAACCTCAGCATCCCTTCAGGGCTCAATTTCTGGAATCTCGGCAAAGATAAGAAGTACCCAATCTGTACATGAACATATAATAAAGTGGAGGTTTCATTAGAAACACATATTTTGTCTGTGTCCAGGCGGTGCCAACTTCCTGGGCTTATAAAATGGCACAATCACGGAAAACACCAAAAGTCAGGCAGTTTTAATCATGCTCACGAACATGAATGGAGGAAAATTCCAAGAACCTGGACAAGAGATCTTATATTCCTGCTCTTCAAAAGCTGGACTTGTCTCAGCCTTGCTATGCCTGTGGGGCTTGGTACACAAAGCTGTGCCTGACACATCTCAGCTTTAATTCTTTTCTATCTATTTCCTTTCTAAATAAAGGACATGAGTTATTGCAGCCTCAGTCATTTATATTCCAGGAGTACATTTCGAAAAGAACAGAGCTTTTGTTTTCCTTGTCCATCCTGTGGTCGAGGTACTAATGAGCAGGGAAATAACCTAAAGGCAACTTGCACTAAGAGAGGAACAGGGATTTGAGGTCTCCAAATTAGCTACAGAATTAATGCTCAGCCCCGAATAATTGCAAGTTCTATGAATGTAAAAGAAAATTATATCAAAAGTATTTATTTATTAAAGAATTTTAATGCTTTATGAACTCCAAAGGATTTTTATGGAAGAGCAATGGAGTTTTTTTTTTTTTTTTTTTTTAGCCATGAAACCTCCTTTTTTCTCCCCCCTAATGAAATGCTTCATAGACGATGAGTATCTTCCTGACAATGAAACTATAACTATGTATTTTGGAAAAATGTGTGAGAATGGGAATTAGACAGTTTATTCCTATAGCAAGATAGTCTGAGAATTTTAAAAGGCAATAGGAAAAAACAGCACATATCATATGGGAAAAAGATGAAATGGAGAGTAATTAATTAAAATATATTAGTAGAAGTGGGAATAATCTTTTAAAAAATATCAAGAAAAGTCAATTAAAACTTATTTATTAGAATGAAAATACATCAGTCTCATACACTTACTTGAACTTAGTTCTCTCTTTCCTTACAAGGCAATTAGTGTCAGAATCTCCAATATTAAGTTGCTCTTATTCTTTTTTTGAGAGGATCAGGCCATCTAGTGGTAAGGAGTCTACCTATCACATGGGATGGTGTACATTCACGGGTTAACGTTTGATGCTAAATGAGGGTGCGGATTATTTTGAGCGCGTCACTTAACTTTTTACAGCAAAGAACTGTCACACGGATGTTTGGAAAACTATCTTGTTTTTCCTAATGTAGAGAAAGGGAGAAATTCATCACAAATTTTGAAAACAACACAAAAGTAATATCTAATTTGATAGTAGAAAGAAAATTTAAAAATAATTACTTTTATATTCAAGAATCAGTTTCATATGACTGAGTTCCTTTGATCAAAATAAATGGTGGAGCATCCAGGTGGCTGCCTAATGGCTAAGATTTAGTCCTGACGTATTTTTTATTTGCATTATTTACTCATATCATCTAAAAATTACAATTCCAAATAACCAAGGTTTATTGATGAATTTAGCAAATAGTTCTTATGTGCTGGGGATAAAAATGTAACCAATTTATCTAGCAGTTTGAAGTCATTGGGAAATAAACATGAAGTGTTTTTATTTTTCTCTAATCATTGATCTCTCAACAGACTCTTAGGCAAATACATAACTTTCCAGTCAACTTCAGTTAAAACTCTAATCTTATCTCCCTCCAATCACCCCTGGCTTAATTGTGGCTCAAAGGACAAGGACAGGGGGTTAAGAGCTGCCTTTTTACAGGCTCTTCCTTTCTTCTCCCTTTTCAAGCTGTCTTGGGCTTGAGGGCAGGGTGGAGAGGAAAAGGCCATCAGTCTTTTTATTTAGTTGAACCCATTACTAATACCGCGGTACATCACTGCTTCTCTGGTGAATGTTGACCTGGGCATTTGTGCTCTCTATCTGACAGCTGTCCATCTGCTGGTTCCAGCAGAGGCACTTGTGGTTGCCTTCAGAGGAACTGCTTCCTTGACAGCCTCAAGAATGGTGTACACCATTGCTTCTTGCTGCTGGGGTCACTTCAACCAGCAGAATTCCCATCCAGCTGGGGTACAAGCAAGATGGCTAAAGTCCTATTCTCCTGATACATGACCCATGAGGAACTCATGCATTTTTGCTATGCCTACTCCCTCAAAACTCTTTCTCTCTATCCCCCTCCAACTGCTTTTTTCATGCTCATGTAGGATCATGTACAATCAAGAATACCACTGCCTAGGGAGATGCCCACTTGGAGAACGAGATTCCAGTCTCTCTGTGTATCATGAGCACCCTCGTCTCTATAAGTTATAGACTTCATTAAGTTACTAACTCCAAAAGTTATTATAATTATTGTTATTGTTATTATTATTTTTATTGATCCATTCATGGCTTTGGGGTATGGTATGCCCAGAGAATTTCCAGGTCACAGCACAGGAAGGCAGAACTCAGATGGAATCTGGAAGAATCACTGAGTTGAGAAGGTAGCTAGAACTGAGATTCCAGGGAAACCAAGGCAGCTAGAGTTCACAGGAAAGAGTATTAGAGAGAAGAGAGATACACAGAGAGAACCCCAGAGACCTGCAGAGGGTCCGCTCAAATATTCAGCTGTGTACTGATAAGCACAGCCATGAAAGGAGAAAATTTTATCTTTGGCCAGGAAGCATGTGCCTTCGGCTGGGAAGGAACCACTCAAATGGATTCAAAGTAACAGGGCTAGGAATAATGCCCATGCCCCACCAATAAGACAGGAAAACCTCAAGGTTTAAAGGGGACTAGAGAGTATATAAAAGCTATTTGCCTTAATAGTGGGGCATAATTAGCTCTAAACTCAACACTACTCTGCTTCTGTCTAGCAATCTTATAAGCAGGACACAAAAAGATTAAATTGTTTCCAAGTAATTTAGCCTGTGTCCTAGAACAAAGCCCAGCAATATTATGGAAATACAAAAATATCTAGCATCCAAAAAGTTAAAATTCACAATACACCCAATCTAATATTACCAGCTATATAGAGAAGCAGGAAGATATGGCCTATAATAGGGAGAAAAGTAATCAATTGAAACTGACCCAGAGCTGACAAAATTAGAATTAGCAGACAAAGACATTAGAACAATTGTTATAATTGTATTCCACATCATCAAAAAGTAAAATGGAGACCCTGAAGATACAAAAAGGCCCAACTCTAACTTCTAGAGATGAAACAGTATGTAAAATAAAAATATACTGGATGGAATTACAGTGGATTAGGCAGGCCCTGCAGAAGAAGCAATTAGCGAACTCAAAGATAGTAACAGAAACCATCTGAAATGAAACAAAAAGAAAAGAAAATTTTAAAAAGTCGATCAGGAAGTCTAATATACATGTAATTAGAGTCTCTGAAGGATAAGAGAGTGAGGAACAGAAAAAATATTTGAAGAAATAACAACCAAAAAATTTTCAAATTTGATGAAACGTATTAACCGACAGAACCAAGAAGCCCAGTGAAGTCAAAGTACAAGTAACAAAGAAAATTACACAGAGGACCATCATATTCAAACTGCTCAATCCCAGTGACAAAGAGAAAAATCAAGAAGGAGCCAAAGCCGAAAAAAAAAGATACCTTACGTACAAAGAAACAAAGACAACGATTACAGCAGACTTCTCACTGGAAACAGTGCAAAAGAGAACACGCTGGAGCAACATCTGTAAAAGGGGAAAAAACTATGATCCAGAATTCTATACCCAGTGAAAATATCTTTCAAAAACAAAGGCAAAACGAGAACTTTTTTAGACAGACCAAAGCTGGAAGAATTCATCACCAGCAGACCTTCACTGCAAGAACTGCTCAAGGAAGTTCTGTAGGCAGAAGGACAAAGCCACAGCTGGGAAATACAGATCTGCACAAAAGAATGTAGAGCAGGCGGAAAGGGCATCTCCACTGGAAAATATATGTTTTTTTCCTTATTATTTGACCTCTTTAAAAGATAATTGCTATGCAAAAATAATAATGTATCATGGTGACTATAAAATAAGTAGCAATAAAATGATGGCAGCAAAAGCACAAAGGCTGGGAGGGGAGAGGTGGAAATATAATATTCAAAGTCTCTTACACTGTGTGAAATGCCAAAATATTGCTTGAAGGCAGACTGTGACATGTTAAAGATGTACACTATAAACCCCAAAGCAACCCTAAAATAACAAAAGACAACCAATAAGCTAACAAAGAGGTAAATTGTAATAATATAACATGTGCAATTAATACAAAAGAAGGCAGAAGGGGAGGGTAAAGGGAACAAAAAATAGATGGAAAAAATAGAAAACAAATAGCAAGATGATAGATTTGAACCTTATCCTATCAATAATTACATTGTAATTTCTTACTTGTTATGACAAAAATCTTAAATAATATGGTGATTTTCTGCTGTATATCCTGCGAGGAAAAATAAGGAAGGATTGAGTTCAGCCAGTCTATCTAAGTGAGGAAGAAAATTAGGGGAGATTTTAAGGAATGATGTTCTGAGTTGATGTTAAATAAGGAGCTCTAGAAAAAACAGGGCAGAAGTTAAAAGCAAGGCAGCTGCAGAATGGTGCAAGAAAAAGGGGAAGTGGTGAAGATTTTTTTCTAAAAAAAGTAACTTGGGATGGGGTAAGTTTAATTACAAGTAAGAAAGAAAGAGCCAAGAGTCAGTATATTAAAATTTCTAGATAATATTGTAAGGGTAAGCTGGGATAGTGCTTATCATTGATATGCAAGATTTTTTTTTTCTAACTTGTCCTTTGCTTTACTCTGGTTTTATAGCCTTGTTAGGCTGATTCATTTCATTTAATTATCAAATTTATAGAATATCATTAAAATAAAGAGTATTAAAAAGTGTGATATGACCTTCATTTGGCTCTCTCCAGTAGATAACTTATTACCTCTGATGACAGCAAAATGCATTACAGGGTAAAATTTAAAAGCCAGAGGAAAAATTAAACTATTATTGTTTAATCCAGAACCTTAGAAGGATTGAGTGGATATTACATAAAGTCTCAGGATTTTTTTTTTTTTTGTTTTTGCATTTCCCCTCCCAGTGCTAGTCCTGGTTCCATATATGTGTAAATATACAATAAATTATTTTTGATAATTTAATGTTGAAATCTGATGCTTCCATATATTCTCTAGAAAATGACAGGTTTCTCATGTTCTTCATATCACATGTAAAAAATGCTAACTTAGTATAGACACAGAAGTTACACCTCTATAAATATATTAACACTTAAGTTTTGTTTGTTTTTCTCCTCTGACACTTCAGACACTTGAAAATAATGGTAACAACAATACTCAGTTACTGAGCTTTCCCATTGCAAGTTACTGAACCAAGCTCTACGTAGGTAATCTCATTTCTTCACCGACACTTTTTAGAGGAAGATATTACTTCTTCCATTTATAGGTGAGGAGAGAGGCACATTGAGGGGCAGTGATTCATCTGGGTGCACTTGGCGCGCACACAGGTCTGGCTAACAGCAAAGCCCATGCTCCTCGCCAAACCCCATGCTCTTCTCTGCCCCTCTCCCAGTAAGAAGTACAATGACGAGTTTGAAAGTCCAATTTCAGAGTATAGTAAGTAAAGAAATCAGATGCTCATTAAGCAGAATTATTTCAGGTCTGTGAGAGTTTCAAGGATTACTTCAGCATAATAATAATTCTGTGGGTAGAAGAAGGAAGAACCTCCTGATGGCCTTAAAAGAAAGTAATTGATGTGAATCTGGCAAGCTCCTACTATGCTCAAACCTTGTAAAACATTATTTCAAGTTCCAGTTTTTCCACAACGTAGCTGAGTCTATTTAACTTTAATTTGTAAGAAACCCCAAAACTATGAACTTTTCAGTCACCAAGATTATGCATTTTCAAAGCTTTTCTGTTGTATTGCTTAGACCAAAACTAAGCTATAATAAGGTTTCTGCTTATTTTTCATTCACTTTCAATAAGAAAAAAAAGGTTGAGGATTTATAAGAAAATTATTTTTAAACCCAGGATAGAACAAAGAAGCACATTCAGAGAAAATCTGCTTTACCCCTAAATCCAACAGCTTGTCAGAAGTATACAGAAATCTCAGCAGGCAAATGTGAAATGTTTTTGCCATACCCAGCAGACCATGTGCTGAAACCCTGAGACATAAAGTAACTCATCAAAGCAGGAATCATCGAGAGAGAGGAAAATAACCAGTATATCACTTAAGGCATTGGGTTTAAAATATTAAAGATGAGGCAATACTTTAGAAAGGACTCTGTGGCTATTGTTAAAATGGAATTTGCTCGGGGACTGTGGTTTAGTATTCCAAAGGAGCTAGTTCCCTGAAGCTATTCTAGTCTATCCCCACTCTTCTTCTTCTGTTCCAGGAGCACTATGATTAAAGGGCTACAGAATCACAGAGAACTTTGGACCCTGTTTATTTCTCTTAACCCTTGAAGTTCTATTTCCAGTGAGCATCACAGTATACTATGGCCAGGCAAAACAAAACAAAACAAAACTTTTGCAGCATTAATGATACCCATTTTGGTGGTTTTTAATTTTGAATGGAATAAACTAAACAAGTGTTATTACCGAATTCTTAATTATACTTAACAAGGACAGTAATTTACCAACACATTGTTATGAAACATTTAGTTGATTGATATGATGTGACGCGTTTTTCTTTTCTATTATTCGGCATTGGAATTATGTTTACTCTTTTTTCTTAATGATGATAAGATTTCATATTCATTTCAGATTATAAAAATGACAAAAAAGATATGCATACTTTTCATATGTAAAGAAGTTAATGTCTTCTATCAGGAATTAATAAGCACACTTTTGGAAAGGCATTGTATTCTTCCCTCTATCACTAATAAGTCTTGCAGTGTAATTATACATGCTGTGCCTCTGGGTCTGGCCAGAAGTAGCAGGAAGTTTAGAACTCATTTCCTTTCCACTGGTTTGAGCGGAAGGGATGTCAAATCTTTCTGCAAACTGTTATCAATTCAAAATACTGATTGTCCTTGTTTAAAACTAAAAGGTAACCTTTCATCTGTGGTAAGAGTGTTTTGATTTCTTCTGCCATGTTTGCTAAGCTTTTGAATGTTCTTTGCTATTTGTCAAACTTTTACCTATTTCAGTATTCTGTCATCAATCCTCAAATGACATATCAGGCTTTTAAAAATATTTAAACTTAAATTTCAGGGCGCCTGGGTGGCTCAGTCGGTTAAGCATCTGCCTTCAGCTCAGATCATGATACTGGAGTCCTGGGATGGAGCCCTCCCCGCTCCCCCAAGTCAGGCTCCCTGCTCAGTGGGGAGTCTGCTTCTCCCTCTCCCCCTGCTCCTTTTCTCTCTCTCTCTCAAATAAATAAATAAAATCTTTAAAAAAAAATTAAATTTCAGCATTTCACCTGTGATGTGATTGTTTTCTTTACATTCGGGTTCCTTTGCATCCTTTTGAACATAATTTTTACTTTTATAGTCTTAAGATATTGTGGTTATTCTTCTATCTGACTCATTGGCATACTGGTCTGTGTTAGATGATAGATTCAGCGCCGAGATCAAGACCCAGATCAACAATGGCTTAACAAAGGCAAACATTTGTTTCTTCATTTCTTCTTATGAAACAGTCTGGCTGTTGGTGTTCTAGGGTTAGAAGAGTAGCTTTGCTCTATGAGGTTGTCGGGGAATCCAGACTTCTATCCTGTTGCCACAAGGTATTTCCCATGTACATATTGTCCCAAATTACATAGTGTAAGTATCACTTCTACATTCCGGTTGGCACAAAAGTGTATGGAGGGCATTCCCTTACCTTTTAAGTCCAGCCCAAGAGGTGTGTTTATTACTATTCCAATTCCATGCGTTAGAAGTCAGTAGAGTGGCTACGCCTAGCTGCTCGGCAGACTGAGAAATGTAACTTTTATTGTGAGCAGCTAAAAATCAAAGGTTTCAGTACAAAGTGAGGAAGGGGAGAATGGATACTGGATAACAAGCCTCTACCAAACAGCCTTAATTGCATGTTTCTAGGCATTGGTAACCAAAATACTTCCACTTCATACTGATGAAGTCGTTCTGGATCATCTCTAAGCAATTTCATCTTCAGGGTCAATGTAAATCGGATTTGGGGATCTCGGTTGTATTTAGGGAAAATGGGAAAAGGATGTGGCTATTGTTCACGTTTCAGCGAAAGCCCATTTTCTAAGGTGCACGACATCTGGGCATGGTGTGGCACTAAGGAAACTCAAGTTGCCATTGGAGCACACTCTGATATTCTGCTATTCTCATCTGCTCAAATCCTGATGAGATTGGGAAAACGTTTTAATAAACAAGGGTCATTGTTTTCAAGGCTCCTCTAAGGATTTCTCCCTCTTCCCCCCCACCTCTTTTTCTCCTCTTTCTCCTTCTTCTTCCCATACTAACAGTTATCACTAGAGATGTGGATTATCCTGCCCTGAAAATCTTTCCTAGAAGCTCAACAGCCTTTTGATTGAGTTGGCTTAGACATAGTTGATTTAGTAAAATATGAAGAGGGTCAGTATGGAATACAAATAAAAGACTTCCCATCTAAGTTCTGGAGATGATGGCAACAGGGAAACCTTACTTAAAGAGGAGTCCAGACTACAGCTAAATGTTTTCTAATGAAAACAAGATACTCATTTTTAGAAAGATAGGACTCCTTCATAGATAAGGGTCAACTTTTCTTAAAAATAAAACAGGGTCAGAGGTCAGAATTCTTTAATAGTGAAAGATTATTTAAAAGAACACTTCTTTAAAAAGACTTATTTATTTGGGGCGCCTGGGTGGCTCAGTCGTTAAGTGTCTGCCTTCAGCTCAGGTCATGATCCCAGGGTCCTGGGATCAAGCCCCGCATCGGGCTCCCTGCTCAGTGGGGAGCCTGCTTCTCCCTCTCCCACTCCCCCTGTTTGTGTTCCCTCTCTCTCTGTGTGTCTCTCTGTCAAATAAATAAATAAAATCTTTAAAAAAAAAAAGAAAGATTTATTTATTTATTTTAGAGAGAGCGCAGGAGGGAGGGGCAGAGGGAGATGGAGAGAGAATCTCAAGCAGACTCCCTGCTGAGCACAGAGCCTGACCTGGGACTCCATCTCATGACTTTGAGACCATGACTTGAGCCGAAATAGAATCGGATGCTCAACCAAACTGAGCCACCCAAGCACCCCTAAAAGAAAACTTTCAACTGAATATGCCCCCTGACTATCTTATCTATATTTGATGATGTTGGGGAAAGGAAGTGTTTTCCCAGAAGGAAAACAACAATTTTATTATCAAATATTACTTTAGAAACATCCCCATGTACACATATTGGTGTCCAAAATACAAAATAGAGTGTGTTCAACAGAATTAGATCCTGCCTTCTGGGAATTTAAATGTCGACAATGGTATTATTGACTCAAACTAACAAGTAAACCTAAAAAAGAGTATCCTACACATTATCAGAATAAATTGCAAAATATTTATAGTTTGCATAAGTTCAGTGACCAACTTTGAGCTTTGTGGTCTGGAAATAAGCCATATTTTTCTGACTCCCACACTGGAGTCTCTTCACAGAGAATTAGCTAGTATTTTTAAGACTGTGATGTCTTAAAAGCTTTAAAAAATAACTACATTTGTATAACCTCAACTCCAAGCTTCCTGAGTATTTTATACTACAGCATGCTGCATTAGACAAGAAAATAGGACTAAATAGAACTTTTTTTTCCTTCAGAAAACTCTTGAAAGGAACTTATAAAAAGTTGAACAGAGTGTACTTGCTGAAAGTTGCTCTCCCAGAAGCCTGCAGACCACACGCACCCATATGGTGCCGAGCCCCTCTTCCATGACCCGGATAGTGAGAACACCTCCCTCAATAACCTGGGTGACTGTTTCCTAGCAAACTCGGAGGCCGGGCCCCTGCAATCCAGAGCGAGAAACCTTATCGACTACCTGTACTCCATGCAGAATTCTTACTTTACCTCTTGAGTCTTCCCCTCGAGCTCTGTGGCTGGGCTCCCATTCGAAACAACAGTATTACATAAGGGGTCAGCCGGCGTTAGGAGAAGAAAGGGGCTGGGGAGGGAGTTTTGTTGGGTATGCTGTTGTATTAACCACCTGGTGTAGCTTGGCATTTCCAAAGATTGAATACATAATGGATCGCATAGTTTAAAAGAAAAAGAAAAAGAAAGTTGCTCTTGATTTTAGGAAATGCAATGTCTATTACTTATAAAAGTATGACAAACTTGTGGACATGTTTCTAATATGAAAATATATACAAGGCAAATATCTTTATTTATAATAAGGAAAACATCCTTATAATCCTCTGATTAAATTTATAAATTAAGCTGATTAAATAAGCTACATAACCATACTCTCATTTCGTTGAAATGAAACAGAAGACAGTATTCTAAAAGAAAAGGAATCGAAACACACACACACACACACATACACACACTCACACACTTAGTAACGTTCCTAATAAATTTCCAATGAATCAAAGTTTGGAGCTTTAGTTCTTTGACTTACATGAATGATTCTTAACTTTAGAAATGGAGGCTAGAGTTCTTTTTTTTTTTTTTTTTAAGATTTTGTTCATTTTTTGACAGAGAGAGACACAGCGAGAGAGGGAACACAAGCAGGGGAAATGGGAGAGGGAGAAGCAGGCTTCCCACTGAGCAGGGAGCCCGATGCGGGGCTCAATCCCAGGACCCTGGGATCATGACCCGAGCCGAAGGCAGACGCTTAACGACTGAGCCACCCAGGCGCCCCGAAGCTAGAGTTCTTACATGAAACTAAGAGTAATAGAATTAAGAAATGTTGGCTGAAACTTTACAAATAATGTGGCTCTGCTACAGCTGTCTCTCAATAAAGAGTTTTATGAAATATATTTTAGAATAAAAGAGACATTCAAATTGCAAGTTTTAAAAAGGGATGTGCTTGCAAAAGAAGTTTGAAGTACAATGTAGATGACATGAGTTATATTTTAGATTTACTCATGATTGCTTTGATAATGGTTTTCTTATATGAAAATTATAAGTAATATTATTTTTTTCTGTTTCTGTGAAATTATAGTGAAGAGTTGATCAATTAAATATTCATTTGCTCCTCTCTGTGCCAAGGACTATACTATGAAATGACACAATTCCTTCAAGGGGCAGATATGTAAGCAAATAATAACTGTACTGTATGGGATGCTACAAGCTAGCATAGAAGTATGTGCGGGCTGCTAGGGGAACAGAAAGGAGGGAAAGCCCCTTAACTCAAGAAGGTGGAGTCGTGGGAGGCATTGCAGAAGAAGCCTTCCCAGAAGTGGTGAAGAATATTAAAGAGGAAAGAATATTGAGGAGAAATTATTTACCAATAACTAGGGGAGAAAGGGGCATTTAGCCAGAGGATTCAGGTAGTGTAAGAGCTTGGGACCTTAGCTCTCATGGCGAGTATGAAGAAATAAGTGATGAGTATGGCTGGGCTATAGAAGCTCTATACTGAGAAGTTGGTGATTGATTCCATTTTGTCCCTCATCCTCCACATCTACATTTATCAACAAGTCCCCTAGTTTATACCTCAAAAATATCTCTGGAATATGGTTAATATCTCTAATTCTATCTCTACTGCTCCAGCTCAATCCAAGCCACTATTATCTCCAACCTGGACTGTTACAGTAGCTTCCTTAACAGGTGTTTCTGCTACAACTTTTACTCCCACTAAGAATAATCTTAAAAAAAAATAAAATCAGATGGAATTACTTCTTACCCTGGATCTGGTAAGTGTGGCTTCTGTTGGTCTACTGTTTGTGTTCGTCTTAACATTTATCTTAATTATCTTAATTGATTAGTTAGTTAAATTTTCATTTTCAGGGCGCCTGGGTGGCTCAGTCGTTAAGCGTCTGCCTTCGGCTCAGGTCATGATCCCAGGGTCCTGGGATCGAGCCCCATATCGGGCTCCCTGCTCGGCGGAGAGCCTGCTTCTCCCTCTCCCACTCCCCCTGCTTGTGTTCCCTCTCTCGCTGTCTCTCTCTCTGTGTCAAATAAATAAAATCTTTAAAAAAAAATTTTTTTCATTTTCAGTTTTTCTCTCTAGATTTTTTTAAGGAAAAGCCATGCTTATTTATATGCCTAATGTTTAGCACAGAGAAGAAACAAACAAATAAATAAGAAAAGAAGAAAGGAAAAGGAAAAGAAAGGGAAAGAGATAAAAACAAGAGAGAGGGTGACTAAATAATATGGTATGCTGAGTGAAATCCTGGGACAGAAAATAGGTAAAAACAGGAAATCCAAATAAAGAATGGGCTGCAGTTGATAACAATGTATCAGGGTACCTGGGTAGCTCAGTTGGTTAAGCAATGACTCTTGATTTTGGCTCAGGTCTTGATCTCAAGGTTGTGGGATCGAGCCTCGTGTTGGGCTCACTGCTCAGTAGGGAGTCTGCTTGAGGTTCTCTCCCTCTCCCTCTGCCCCTTCCCCTGCTTGCTCGCTCTCTCTCTCAAGTAAATAAATAAGTCTTTTACTTGATAGAAAGAGAGAGAGAGCACGTGCGCGAGTGAGAGAGAACACGAGTTGGGGTAGGGGCAGAGGAAGAAGCAGGCTCCCGGCTGAGCAGGGAGCCGGATGCCGGGCTCCATCCAAGGACCCCGGGATCATGACCTGAGCCAAAGGCAGGCACTTAACTGACTGAGCCACCCAGGTGCCACAATAAATAAATCTTTTATAAAAAATAATGTATCAATATTGATTTGTGAACTGTGACAACTGTACCATACTAATGTAAAATATCAGTAAATAAGAGAGTAAGTTTTCACTGGGATCAGAGTATGTGGGAACCCACTATACTATCTTTGTAATTATTCTGTAAATTTAAAAATATTCTAAAACTAAAAGTTTATTTTAAAAAAAGTAGGAGGAAAGAAAGAGGAAAAGTAGGCCATATGCAGCTGGGGAAGTAGGCGGGGTTAGTTAAGAAGTTCCTCATATATTGTGCTATAAGGTTAGCACAGAAAGCTCAAAAATGTTAAAAGATTTTACCCTGCAGCCAGAAATGCAATATATGTGACATTTTGAAGTCAGAGAAGACAATGGTTGGCCAGTTGGTTTATTTCTTAGAAGGAATAAAACAGCACTAGAAAGGATGTCCTTTCCCATTAAATACCTCAGGGTGTAAATAGTGCCCCCCATCTTGCAAAGAGGGGGATGATGGCGTGCCTGGCTGGCTCAGTAGGTGGAGTATGAGATTCTTGATCTCAGGGTTGTTCGAACCCCACATTGGGTGTAGAAATTACTTAAAAATAAAATCCTAAAAAAAAAGAAAAGAGTTGGATGATTGAGGTTATCAATTATAGTTAATGTGCATACATCCATTTATAGTTCACAAAGTTCTGACATGATACATCATGTCATTTGATTCTCACAACATTTCTGAGGTGAGGAGGGCAGGTATTATTATTATATCTGAAGTAAGAAGTTAATTCAATGTCATACAGACAGCAAATTTTGGTTTCCCAGTTCAAAATTCCCTGAATCTTGGGCTATTTCCTTTTCACTGTCTCTGAAGTTGGATCAGAGAGCCGTGACAGTGTGTGGCCCCTGCAGCTGGGGTGGTCAGCATGACCAGAAAGATAAAGATGAGATTAATGAGGTTCTTAATTAGGCAGCCAGGGTGGCCTTCCAGTGGTCCTTGGAGGGCAGATGGCCAAAGAGAAAATATGGCCTTGAGAGCAAAAGCAGAACACAGCATGGGCAGAGATGATAAGAGTAACTGGACCCAGAGCAGTGTGAAGAAAATTGTGCCGTGCAAAGAGATAAAGCAGCTATGTCATGAATGTTGTCCAAGGGAGTGGGCGCCAAACTCACCAGTGCAACAGTTACTTGCAGAATTTGTTAGCAATGCAGCTTCTCCAGTTCCAATTTAGGAGTCTTCTGATTCAACCAGTCTGGGATGGGGGGCCACGAAGGACCCCCCTCACAACTCCAAGAAGTCTGGTGGAGAATGTCCACCAAACAATCCAGAGGATAAAAGCAGCAGAAAACATCTGGAGAGATTTTTGATGTTAGGATAGAAAAGTGTTGGCAAGATAATAACTTCTATTTTTAAGAAACAGAAGAGAGAGTTTGGGCCTCTTTTAGAAAATAGTGTAATAATTTTTTTGTTGCTGGCCTTGTGCACAGTACCAGGCCAGGTACTGGGGGAATAGAAGTGAGTAAGAAATTCAGATATGCTTGGTCCTTGTCCTCACAGAGCTTACATTCTAAATGGGAGACCGATATCAAATAATATATAATATTGCATAGTAACTAGTATTATTGTATAATAGTAAGTAGGTAAATGTTAAAAAAGAAGTGCAGGATTTCATAACGGGGGACAGTTAACAGGGGAGCCTGACCCACGCTGAGAGATCAGAGAAGGTTCCCTTGAGGAAATGGCATATGATTTCAGATCTGAAGGATAAGTTGAATTGACCAAGAAAATGGAGAGAGGAGGATAACAAAGGCATTCTCAGTAGAACATTAATTAGCTTCCTTCAAAAAATATTTATTGAGAACCTACAATGTGCCAGGTATTCTTCTAAACTCTGGGATATGGCAGAGTTTATATCTCATGGAGTTTATATCCCAGTTTATGAGACAAAGAGCATTTAAAAATAAATTGATAAACAGGAAGTCATCTGATAATAACAATATCGTGGGGCACTTTGGTGGTTCAGTTGGTTAAGCATCTGACTTCGGATTAGGTTGTGATCTCGGGGTCCTGGGATCGAGCCCTGAGTCGGGCTCCCCACTCACTGGGGAGTTTGCTTGTCCCTCTCCTTCTCCCTCTGCCCCTCCCTCTGCTCATGCTCTCTCACAAATAAATAAAATCTTAAAAAAAAAAACAATATTGTAAGAATTCAGTTCTCTCCACATCAATCTATTGATTCGATGCAAGGCCAGTCAAACTCCCAGCAAGATTTTTTGGTAGAATTTGACAAGCCAGATACCATTAAGAGGGTGAAAAGGTAAGTCATAGGGTGGGAGAAAATATTTGCAATATATGTAACTGACAAAGGACTCATGTCTGTAGTGTATAAAGAATGCCTACACATCAGTAAGAAAGGTGGGTAAAAAACTGGTACAGGCATTTCATATACACGCACACACACAAAAGATCATACAAATGGCCATTAAAAATATGAAAAGAGGGTGCCCGGGTGGCTCAGTTGTTTAAGCGACCGCCTTCGGCTCAGGTCGTGATCCTGGAGTCCTGGGATTGAGTCCCACATCGGGCTTCCTGCTCAGCAGGGAGTCTGCTTCTTCTTCTGACTCTCCCCCCTCTCATGCTCTCTTTCTATCATTATCTCTCTCAATAAATAAATATTTTAAAAAATCTTAAAAAAATATGAAAAGATGCTGAGATTCCTTAGTAATAAGAGAAATACAAATTAAAACTACAATGGGATAATACTTTACACCTGTCAGAATGGTTGACGTTAAAAAAATTAGAATTATCTAGGATGTGGGGCAATTGGTGGGATTGTAAATTGGTACAACCACTTTGAAAAATGGCTTGGCAGTATCTACTAAAATGGAACATGTGCATACTGTATGGCCCAGAGATTCCACTCCTAGTTATGTGCCAAATGGAGATACATTCATAAGTACATCAAGAGACATGCATATGAGTGTTCATAGCAACACTATTTGTGACAGCCCCAAATAGAAACAAACAAAATGTCTGTTAGCCTTTTCAGGCTACCATAACGAAATACCATTGACTGAGTGGCTTATAAATAACAAACATACTTCTCATACTTGTGGAGGCTGAGAGTCCAAAATCTAGGTGCTGGCACATTTTATGACTGGGGGTGAGGGCCACTTCCTGGTTCAATGTCCATCAACAGAAAGATGCTTAAATAGATTCGGTGTATTCTTTTTGTGTTTTTTTTTTTTAGATTTTATTTATTTATTTATTTGTGGGGGAGGAGTAGAGGGGGAGGGGGAGGGAGGGGGGAAAGAAGCTCAAGCAGACTCTGCATTGAATGTGGAGCTGACGCAGAGTTCACTCTCACTACCCTGAGATCATGACCTGAGCTGAAACCAAGAGTTGGTTGCTTAACTGACTGAACCAACCAGGTGCCCCCTAGATTTGGTGTATTCTTAAAATGGAATACAAATCTACTATATGCAACAACATGGATGAATCTCATAAACCTAATATTGGGCAAAAGAACTCAGTCACATAAGAATGCATATTATATGACTCAATTTATTTGAAGTTCGGGTATAGGCAACACCAATCTACAGAAGTTACATTTGAAAGGAGATAATTATATAATTTCTTGATCAGGGGTTGGTAATGCGGGTGTTCACTTTGTAAAAATCATGAAGCTGTATAGTTAGGAGTTTTGTATTTTTCTGTATGTATGTATGTTATAGTTCAATTAAAACATTTACTTAAAGAATTGAAAACATCCTAATATCTTTTTCTTTTTCTCTTTACTGAGAAAATATTGGTGGTTACAATCTGAAGAGCAACCTACTAAGAAAAATTAATAGTAGAAATTACTAAAGTTAAATATTTCATAAAAAATGCTTAAAATTTATCTGTTGTATGATTATGTTATTTGTTATATGTTATTATGATTTAGTTATTTTCATATAATTACTTTGATTTTAAAGTCTCAATTAGAGGATATTCAGGTATAACTGAGCAAAAATTACTTGGTTTATTAGGATAGGTTCTGCTATGACATAATAACAATGTTCCTCCCCCTCCCACAATCCCAAATCTCAGTGGCTTAAAATAACAAAAGTTTGTTTCTTGCTCCATGAGTCTAATTAGATGTTTGGCAGGTGATGTTTCAGGGACCCAGGCTCCTTCTGTCTACTGGCTCTGCTTTCCTCTAAGATCTTGAGTTCCTCCTGAACCCTCTCCATCTGGCCAGCCAAGGAACAAAGAGAAAGACTGCAGAGAAGGCATACTGTCTTTTTAAGCCTCTTGGCCCTGAGATTCCTTCTAATTACATAATGAGAGTTAGTCACTTGGTCCTATAAAATACAGTGTGGCTGGGAAATGTAGGATGCTCTGTGCTAAGGAAGAAGAAACTATTTTAGTTATGCTGCAGCCATCTCTGAGACCTGGAGCCCAAGACAGATCATAGGTCACTATAGAAGTGCTCAGAAAGGAGCTGCTGGGGAATGGGACTTCTAACAGGAAGAGTTACAAAGTGGCATCTTAATCAGGAATCCTATTTCATTCAAAGATACAAAAATAAAATTGGAAAAAGAAATATCCTTTCATGATTTTAGAGAAAGAGGTTGTTGTAAGAGAGGTATCAATTAGAGGAAAAATTAAAATGGAGACACTATTGCATTGGAGGAAGGTATGTATCAAAGTTAAGTATTGGAAATAGACTCTGGGAGTTTAGTCAGTTCAGAAGATATTGTACAGGTCAGTGGGTCTTTAAGATGAGACAGACAACACAGGGAGACAAAGCAGGCAGTACTATGGAATATTTTGCATTCTTTTGTTCTCAAGTGTAAGCTAAGCCAAGAATATGGTACAAATTTAATCAAGAAGAATTCAATTCTCACAAGGGAAGCCGAAACTTAACAGCCATCTCTCTCTTTCTTTTTTTCCTTGAAGAAAGGCAGACTGCCACGTGCAGCGCCTCATTTGGATGTGTCTGGAGTCTTGGAAGCTTGACTACCCTACCTTCTCCTACAAATGGACCTTGAGAGCTTGTTTAGAGGTTCTAGCAGGGGAGCACGGCTGCTCATATACCCTTGACGGAAGAACGGTCCTCCTCTATCAGGGAAGGTCGTCCTCTTCGACCAAGCGCGCAGCTTCGGGAGGGACGCTCAATGGAGCGGTGAGGGAGGAAGGGGACACCCGCCTAGCCAGCCAGATCAGCCGAATCAACCCTGGCAATCAATGGGGTGACAGATGTTGCAGCCAGATCGCCCTCCTATCCTTTACAGCCATCTCTTAATGTCCCAAGCATTGGGACCTGAACTTCATGGTAGTAACATTATAATAGGGAAAAACACTTGTAGGAAACAGTAGTTAGATTCTGATATGAATGGCAGCTTCTGGGGTTTTTGAAAATGCTGCTCCTGAGCCTCTTAGCTTTACTTTGGGAGAAGTCTGGGGAGAGATTGGGCAGGTTCCTGCCAGAGACAAAGAATGAGGTCAGGAGGGGAAGAATGTGAGTTATTTTAAGATTGTTAATTTTAGCTCTTATTTAAGAGAGCTTCTGGGAATGAAGCATGTCTGTTATTTCTTATGTTGACCTTGGTCAAGTTTCTGTAGACAATAACTTCTGGCTACATT
This sequence comes from Phoca vitulina, assembly GCF_004348235.1. NCBI lineage: Eukaryota > Metazoa > Chordata > Mammalia > Carnivora > Phocidae > Phoca > Phoca vitulina. The sequence goes on from NW_022589705.1 coordinate 26,035,609, forward strand.
GTTCTACTGCCTAATCAGCTGGCATAGCTGCCTGGAAAGAGTCTCATGCTTGGAATGACAGGTGCTCTTTCTTCTGGTGCCTTGTGTAAAAGGGAGGAGGGCAGAGCAATTGTAGAATCTGCTGCTTCGACTGTTCTCCCTACCTGTACTATTACCTAGAAGACTTGAGACCAAATCCAGAGCATATTAATTAGGAAAGACTGACCTATTGAAACAAAGACACCTAACATTAATTCATTTTCTTAAAGAAGCTAAACATTTACTCCTCTCTCATGTAACAGTCTGCTTTGAGTGTTCCAGGTTGGCAGACAGCCTTCTGGTTGTGATCATTTAGGGACGCGTGTTCTACCGACCATATTGTGCTATCATCCTGAGGCATTGTTGCCATCTGCATGGTCAAAATTGGGTCACTGTGGGTTCTAGCTGATGGGAAAGAGAGTGTATCTTAAGGTTTGAGTCAGAAGTGACACACCTGACTTGCATCACATTTCACTGGTAGAACCTCAGTCATGTGGCTACACTTAACTACAAGTGGGAGTCACCAATGTTGTCGCTAGCTAGATAAGCCCAGTTATAATTTTGTTTGTATGGAAGATAGGAAAAATGGATCTTGGTAAGCATGAAGCAGTATCCATCTAGGGAGAGTGGAGGTAATAAAACAGAACCAATAAAATTATTTTACACATAGTATTAAAACAACATACATGTGAACTTTGTTCATATCAGAGTTACATATATCATTTGTTGTAAAATATCCTCAAATTCTGAAAATAACAATTGTTTTGAAACTACCAATGTACACTTTCAGAGTTTTATTCCCATTTCTGACTTACCTTTAAATAGCCAAGGTTTTTAAATCTATATCTTTAAAATTTTTTTGTCCCTTCCTTTCCAAATTCAAATTGTTAGTCATAAATAAGCAAATACTTTGAATGTTAGAAGAGGTGTAGTTATTATTAAAAGAATGAAGGTAGGAGTTCCTTTTTAGAATAACTCTCTAATGCAATCATCATGAAAATTTTGTTTTGAAACTTCACATTAACATACCAAAAGTGTGAGAGTGTTAGTATAGAATGTGAGATTTTTGTGATTTGGAGTACCTAGAGTAGCTACAGAAAAATAATCTTACTATCTGGCTTTGGGTTGTCATTAACTATATCCTAAGAAAGTTTTAAACAAATCTTAGTGTATGCAAGGAAATAACATATTTGGGCCCAATATTTTAGTCATCTGCAAGATTTAAAATGGTACGTACTGGTTTGCTTCTGGTATAGAGAAGTTGAGTATCTAATGAACCAATCCTCTCACAAGTAACAGTGTAAGATTGGACAGGATACAGAAAAGCATGACTACCTGAGGATTCTGGAGACTGGACAGAGGCAGAAAGATTTTGGAGGCAAAATTCGGACCATGCAATTAGAACAAACTTTTCATTCATTAATTCATTCATTTATTTATTCCCAGCTTTATTGAGATACAATTGACATATAACATTGTATAAGTTTATGGTGTATGACATGTTGATTTGATACATTTATATATTGCAAAGTGATTACCACCATGGCATTAGCTAACACTCCATCCTATCACATGATTACCATTTCTTTTTTGTGGTGAGAATATTTAAGATCTACTTTTTAAACAACGTTCAACTATACAACACAGTATTATTAGCTACAACACCAGAATGTGTTAATCTTATAACTGGAATAAACGTCTCCATATTTTTGATGCTTTATTCCAAGGCCCATGCAGTCACAGTGTAGGCAGGTGGTATAGAAGTGGCTAAAACTTCCTTAGAAAATCTGCCATCTCTCTGGCTAGAGAATTCAGGATAGGGATCCTGAGGTAACTAGGGCTATAGTAGAGAAAGGTGTCACAGCCACGAGAATGCATTTCATAGACAAGTTGCTACATCTTGCATCCCCTACCATTGCTATTGCCAACTTAAGGAGATTCTTATTAGATACAGAATTACAAGCTTCTAGTTCTTTTCTTTCAGCACCTGAAAAATTTTATGACACTTATTTTTGGCCTCCATTGGTTTTGATAGGAAATCTGCTGTCATTCAAATTGTTTTCCATCTATTGATTATATGATGTTCCTTTCTGGCTGCCTTTAAGATTTTTTTTTCTTTGTCTTTAGTTTTCAGAAGTTCAATTATGATGTGTCTTGGAGGGGATTTATCCTATCTGGGATTTTCTCAGTTTCTGGAATATGTAGGTTTATGTCTTTTGCTAAATTTGAGAATATTTCAGCCAGTATTTCTTTGACTACTTTTTCATCTCTGCCTACTTTCACCTCTCTTTCTGGTACTCTGATGACTTAAATACAAGATCTATTATAGTTCCCCAGGGTCCTCAGGCTCTTTTTTCTTTTCTTTTTTTTTTAAATATATTTTCTCTCTGTTCTGATTGCTTAATTCTATTGTTCTATCTTCCAGTTCACAGTTTCTTTCTTTTTTCCATTCATTTTGCTGTTTAGACCATCCATTGAGTTTTTTATTTCAGTTATTTTATTTTTCAGCTCTAAAATTTCTCTTTGTTTCTTCTTTATCTTATATTTCTTTGATGAGAATTTCTATTTTTTCATTTGTTTGCGTTCCTTCACCTCTTGTTCTATTTGGGTCTTCAGTGGATTGAATGATGCCTGACCACATTGGTGAAGATAGCTCTTCTTTACTCAGACTACTGAATCAAATGCTAATCTCTTCCATAAACACTCTCACAGACACTAAAATAAGTTTTACCAGTTACCTGAGCATCCCTTAGCCCAGTCAAGTTGACATGTAAAATTAACCACCACAATGGATATATTACAATGGAGATGACAGAAGAGTAAGTAAACTAGAAGATAAGCCAACAGAAATTATTAAATCTGAAGAAGAAAGAGAGAAAAAAAAAGATTGAAAAAGGCTGAACAAAATCTCAGGGACCTGTGGAACAAAAACAAAATTCTGATATACATTAATTTGAGTCCAAAAATAGAGGAGATAAGTAATGGGGCAGAAAAATATATTTGAAGAAATAATAACAGAAAACTGCTCAAGTGTGAAGAAAGACATGAATTTATAGATTCAAGGAGTTTAGTGAACCTTAAACAGGATAAATTTGAAGAAATCTAAGTCTAAACACATCATGGTCAAACTGCAGAAAACCAAAGATAAGGGGAAAATCTTAATGACAGAAAACAATGACATGTTACATACAAGAGAACGATGACTCAAATGATTACAAACTTATCAGCAGACACCATGGTGGCCATATTTAATGTAATAACATCTTCAAAGTGCTGAAAAAAAACTTGCAAACCCAAAATTCTATATCTATTGAAAATATTCTTGGGGTGCCTGGGTGGCTCAGTCAGTTAAGCATCTGCCTTCAGCTCAGGTCATGATCCCAGGGTCCTGGAATTAAGCCCTACATCGGGCTCCCTGCTCAGCGGAGAGCCTGCTTCTCCTTCTCCCTCTGTTGCTCCCCCTGCTGATGTTCTCTCTCTGTCAAATAAGTAAATAAAATCTTTAAAAAAAATTCTTGAAAAATAAAGGTAGAACAAAGCTATTTTGAGATACAGAAACCTAAGAGAATTTGTCCCCAACATACCCGTAGTGCAAGAAATGCTGAAAGAATTTCTTCAAGTCGAAAGAAAATGATGCCAGAGGGAAATTTGGCTCTTTAGGAAGAAATGAGGAGCATGAGAAAAGCTCAATATACAGGTAAATGTAAAAAACTATTTTTATGTTAATTTCTTTAAATTCTATATGACTTTAGAGGCACTTGGGTGGCTCAGTTGGTTAAGCGTCCAAGTCTTGATTTCGCCTCAGGTCAAGATCTCAGAGTTGTGAAATCAAGCCCTGCATTGCTCTGCACTGGGCATGGAGCCTGCTTAAGATTCTCTCCCTCCCTCTCCCTTTGCCTCATGCCCTGCTCACCCGCATGTTCTCTCTCTCTTTAAAAAAAAAAAGTCTACTAAAAATCATTAAAAAAATAAACTATATATGACTTTTAAAAGCAAAAATTAGGGGCACCTGGGTGGCTCAGTCAGTTAAGCATCTGACTCTTGGTTTTGGCTCAGGTCATGATCTCAGGGTCATAAGATGGAGCCGCTCATGGGGCTCCACACTCAGTGCAGAGTCTGCTTGAGATTCTCTCTCTTTCCCTCCTCCATTGCCCCTCCCCCCACTTGCACACTCACTCTCTTAAATAAATAAATAAAATCTTTTTAAAAATAATAAAAAATAAAAGCAAAAATTAGAACATTGTCTTGAGAGGTTTAAAATATATGTAGAAGTAATACATAGAACAATCATAACGTAAAGAATGGTAAGGATAGGAGTAAATGGACCTATATAGCTGCAGGATATTATGTTAACTCTAAGTGGACTGTGAAAAGTTTAATGTATATTGTAATACCTAAAGCAACCACTAAAAATTTAAAAGGTATAGTTAAAAAGCCAAGAGACAAGTTAAATGAACATCTCAAAAACATTCAAATAATCCAAAAGAAGGCAGGAAAGGAAGCACAGAGAAACAAAAAATTGGGATGACAACAGACTACTAATAAAATAGTAAACCTAAATCCAACTATAACAATAATTACATTAAATGTAAATTTACTAAACACTCCAATGAAGAAACAAAGATTGTCAGAATGGCTTCTAAAGCAGACCTAACCATCTGCTAATTACAAGACCTGCACTTTAAATATAAAGATGCATTGAAAATAACATATAGATAAGATAGAAATACAGATAAATATGTTAATGGAATTAGAGAATCCAGAAATAGAACCACACATATATATGATAAACAGTTTTCAGCAAAGTTGCCAAAGCAATTCAATGGGGAAAGGAAAATCAACAAACATTGCTGGAAAACATGGATATCCATGTGAGAAAAAAAAGAACATCAACTCTTACCTCACGTAATTCTCCAAATTAACTCAAATGCATCAGAGGCTTAAAGCTAAAACTGTAAAACTATCTGACTTAGAGTGGACAAAGATTTCTTAGGACACAAAAAGCATGAATCATCAAAGAAAAAAATTATAAATTGGACTTTATCAAGATGAAATATTTTCTCTTTTGAAAGACACTATTAAGGGGGCTCCTGGGTGGCTCAGTCGTTAAGCATCTGCCTTCAGCTCAAGTCATGATCCCAGGGTCCTGGGGTTGAGCCCCACATCGGGCTCTCTGCTCTGTGGGAAACCTGCTTCTCCCTCTCCCACTCCCCCTGCTTGTGTTCCCTCTCTCGCTGTCTCTCTCTCTGTCAAATAAATAAATAAAATCTTAAAAAAAAAAAAAGAAAGACACTATTAAGAAAACAAAAAAGCAAGCCACAGAATGGGAGAAAATATTCTCTATCAAATATCTGATAAAAGACTAACTGGTATTTAGAATAGATAAAGACCTCTTCATCTCAATGATAAGGAGATAAACAACTCAGTAACACCTCATGGAAGATATTTTGTGTACATGAAAAGCCACTCAAACTTAATAGTCACCAGGGAAATGCAAATTAAAACCATAGCACGGTACCATTATACCCATTATAGGGGGTAAAATGAAAAAGACCAACAATAACAAGTGTTGGTGAGGATATAGATTAACTGGAACTCTCATACACTGCTGGTGGGAACATAAAATGGTACAGCTACTTTGGAACACAATATGGAACTTTCTTAAAAAGTTAAACATACATCTACCATATAATCTATTCATTCTACTTTTACATATAACTCAAGAGAAATGAAAAAACATGTCCACATAAAAACTTTTACTTAACTGTTCATAGCAACTCTATTCACAATAATCTAAAAGTGGAATCAACCCAAAAGTTCATCAGCTGGTGAAAGGATAAACAGATGTGGTGCATCCATACAATGGAATACTATTCAGCACGTAAGAAAAATGAACTATTCATATACAAAACAGTAAGGACGAATCTGAAAATTATTAGGCTGAGTAAAAAAAAAAAAACAGACATAAAAGAATACATGATATATGATGCCATTTATCTAAAATATGAACTACTATAAAGTGATAAAAAGCGTATCAGTGGTTGCTTGTGGCCAAAGGCAGAGGGAGAGATTGGCTATAATGGGGAGGAATCTTGGGAGTTTTGGAATGTTTTGTATTTTTATTAAGATGGTAATTTCACAGATGTATACAACTGTTGTAACTCATTGAACTGTGTATTTTAAATGGATGTAGTTTACTGTATATAAGTCATTTATCAATACATTTGATAAAAAATGGAAAGGCCTTTTCTATATTACTCTTCTGCCCTAATTCTGTGGTCCTGGTTCTGCCCAATGAAACCATGCCTAGAAAATTGTGAACAAATTATTCCACTACAAGAGTCCCTCAAATACTTGAACAGAACCTGTGTACTCCTCTTAGTCTTTTCCCCCCATATTATATATTATTCCTGTCCAACCTCCACCCCTTGCCTGTTTCTTTAGATACTCTTTAAGTCCTAGGCTTTTTAACCTTTCTGTTTTTCCATTTTTGAACAAAGTTTAGTTTGTAAACTTTCCTAATAAAACGAATCATCCAAAACTGAATGCAACTCTATGCGTAATCTGTTGTCTTGTTCAAGGGAGAAAATACGCTTTGTGGAAAGAGCAGGGGACCAGGGATAGGGAAATATGAGTTCTCTGGATCTGCCAGTGAATGACTAGCATTTTGATCTTAAGCAAAGCAGTCATTGTAGATTTCTCAGTATAATGAAGGAGCTGGAATTATTTATTTGGCCTATGATTTTTATTCATTTTTAGCATCCAGAAATGAAAGCACAGGTAAAAATCTCCGAGAAACTTTCTCAATTAGGGGAAATATAAATCAACTGAGACACTCTGCTTACAAATGACTGAGGCTTAAAAAAATGTTTTGTGACTTGAAAAGAATTGTTTAGTTTTGTATCAGATTTGTGTTTGGAGGTTTGTACATTTTTCCATTTGCGCATGGATCAATGATCCCTAACTTCTGATGTTAGAGATTTTCCAGTCATGTGCTTTAGATCATGCAGTTTTGTGACTTGCTATGTAAGCTCTGTGAGTTGGAAAAATTCGAAACATATGGCAGCTCAGATGTTAGCTTGGGAGAAATTAAAAATTTAAAAGTTTCAGAGCCTCCTAGAAGATGCATTGCTATAAACCTATATTTTATGTGATTTGTATATCTGAATATGTTGAGAAAGATGCCATTTGGGAATGAAATCTAAGGAAAGATATATCTTCTTTATATTTTAAGTCTGCTCTAGTTTACAACAGATGTTGCAAACAAAATGGGAATTTGTTCAAAGCCAGAGATTTAAAAAATATACATTTTCTAATTGCAACATTTATACAACAACAACAACATCAACAAAAATCAGCAACAATTGCTGTTCAGAGGAAATAGTACGGTTTGTAGAAAGAGCCAGGGACCAGGTATAGGAAAATGCAGGCAAAATTACTTCACCATGTTGGATATGAAATACTAATTTCTAGGCTATTTCCTGATTTGGGGAAAATTTCAGCTAAATTGTGCAAACAGTATTTTTATCTAGGAAAAAAATAATTTCTTTTTCTTTTTTTTTTTGGAAAAAAATAATTTCTAATTCTTCAGTATTATAGGTCAGGGCCTACAAAATAACTTATTTAGTCAAAACTTCCTCAAATGACTTGTGATACAAAGCATCTTGCTGGAAAAAGAAATTTCCTACTGGTTACTTGCCCATTTCTATACACGTGGTTGGAAGAGGAAGTGTGAATACAGGCTGTGGGGTTTGGCAGGACTTCTCTTGAGAGTTAACTCTGTAATTTTTTTCCCCTAGAAGAGCATATTTTAAGTGTTCTGTTAATCAGGAAATACATAAAATAGGTGAATAAAGTTCCTAATGTTCAATGAGAACTTACAGTTTGACGGCTGTTTTATTCCACGGGTTATCTGAAAAGGTTCTAACAGTACACATCAGCTCATTTTGCTTTCACATTTATCACTCTCTTATCTGACTTGGTGTTTCCTAGGCTGAGGGTTTTAATTTCCTTCCCAGCCTCCATGTATTTTCTTAAATCCACAGCCTTCACCTTTTGGGGTATGTTCCTGGCCAGAATGGTTTCACTTGGCCTTGTTTCAACCCACATGTCTCTATTGACTAGGGTAAGGATAATATTCCTTCCACTTAAAAATATAATTTATTTTCCATCTACTTGGTTCCACTCCCCTCCCCATAACACACACATGCAATGCATCTACTCTCTTACCCATTCACTCAGGCACGTACACACACCATTTGTATGAATTCTCAGACATTTCCTCCCTCCAATTAAATGAATAAATATTTGTAAACTGTAGAGTGCTATGTAAAGTTTGTTGTGACACTGGTGTTTTCACAGGTCACTAATCTGAATTAGACAAAGCAAAGTAACAATGTATGTAACTCTTCCCCCACCAAAGACAACAAAACACATTATTGCTCTGAAATGATGTCGCCTCATTGTTGGAATCCAGCTTCTCTGACAATCCCCACCCAACAGTCTCCAGATGACAATTGGAGGGCGTGGCTTTATAAACTCCCCTAGCTTTTGCAATCAGTCTTATTAACCCTCACAATTAGCATATACTTTTCATAAGCCAGGCTCACTGTCCTGGCTAATTTCACAGCTCCTACTTTAGAGTTGCCTACTTTAGAGTGGTCACAGTTCTGCTGCTCATATCACAGCCTCTGCCTGGGCAATGTGTTGTTCTGAGGCCAGCAGATCTCTCCCAAGGCAGGACCTTTCACTCTGGAAGGCTTAGTGGGGGCCAGACCCTGTGAGCTTTGCTTAGCTGCCTCTCCTCCACAGCCTAGTCCCTGTGGCTATTCTTGCGGCTTCTTGCTGAGTTTGCTGCTCCCTCCATGGGAATGAGTCTTCCTTGGAGTGCCCAGCACTGGTGCTAAGGGGGGCCCTAACCTCAGCACGGAGCTACTTTTGTCCCTTGTGTACTTCAACATGCCCACTCTTCCTCCAGAAATCTATCTTGTGTTCCCAGAACTGGCAGGAGCCATGAACAGCCAGGATTTCTAGAGAATATCTTCAGATTTACTTTCTTTCCTTCTCTGGCAATTATTAATGATGGTAGCTGTTGTGAGAAAATGGATTCGCCTATTTCTCTTTGCAGTGACTTCAGATTTTGGCCAGACATGGACACAGCACTCTCAACTTTGTTCCAGGGATCATCCAAAATGTTAAAATACATGCTATTATGTGCGCTGTGCTTTCTCAATGCTTTGACATACTTAAACATGAGATTAACCCAGGCTTCAATGCATCATAACTCGACATATATCACAAATGAATAATTATGTGCCAGTTGCTATAGCATCTCTTACCAATTCCCCCATCACATTCCCTTTTTGGAAGGGATTCTAGGCAGATGCGTTATTCCTGTTTCCTCATGGTGTTTATTTCTTTAATTCTGTCCATACCCCAAATCTGTCCAGTATCTTAACTGATTACTTGTATCATCGTAAATCTCTTTATTAACTACAAAATTATATCACCTCTAGAAACTATCTTATTTCTAAACAACATATAAACAATATTAATCTTTGATCACATTACTACAAGATCTTGCCAATTATTTTTTTGTCTTTAGATAAAAAAAACAAAACAGAGGGGCGCCTGGCTGACTCAATCAGAAGAGTGTGCAACTCTTGATCTTGGGGTTGTGAGTTTGAACCCCACGTTGGGCATAGGGATGACTTCAAAATAAAACCTTAAAAAACAAAAAAACAAAGAATGCCTGTTCTTAAAATCGGTTTTATACTCTGATTCCTGACATTTAAGTATCTTTAAAAATGTTACAATGGCTTTTAAAAATTCCTTCAAATAATCTTTTTGCAGGTATAATGTATCCCATGTTTCATTAAGGTAATATAAGATTCTGGATGCCAGAACCTTGATTATAACAGTCAGGTAAAGTCTACCACATTCAGATACTAACCATTTGAAGGAACGTGTTAATTCCTATTTACCTGGAGACTTTATAATGGCAGATTAAACCTAGTACATACTGCAAGAAAAAGTATGTATACAGTTTATTATGCAAATTTAAATACAACTACTCATAGAGACTATACACTGGTTACCATCTTCCACTTACTCCTCCTGAAGTAATTGGTATTAATTTTAATTAGGAAATCATTCTCTTCCAGTGTGGAATACTGCTCGTTGTCCCAAAGTTTCTGTGCTGAGATGGTCACTTCTTACTTCAGGGATTATGTTACCATATTTTAGACACTACGGTGCAATTACATAAAAAACAATTATTGGATACTGAATCTTTATCAACTGATTTCTATGGAAGGCTTATATTCTTTGTAATAATACTCTCTGGCTGGCCGTGTCAATGGGATGCTTTGGTTCAGGGTCTAATTGGAGCACCCTGCCTGACAGTCCCATTAGAATCAACAGTCTTGGCTTGGAGAACCAAAGATATTTTAAATTCATTTTAGCTGGACGAGTCAATTTCTGCTGAAAAACAAACAAATCTGAAATACGGGTACTAGGGTCTTGTACATCATCATTAAACATACTCCTTAGCAGCTGCAGTCAAGGAATTATTCTTTTTTTTAATTTAAAAAATTTTTAAGATTTTATTTATTTGAGAGAGAAAGAGAGAGAGAGATTGAGAGAACAAGTGGGAGGAGGGGCAGAGGGAGAAGCAGACTCCTTGCAGAGCAGGGAGCCCAATGCGGGACTTGACCCCAGGACCCTGGGAACATGACCTGAGTCGAAGGCAGATACTTAACCAACGAGCCACCCAGGCACAAAAGGAATTACTTTCTAATCAATTTATGTTTACTATTTTCTTGGTTACACTGAGACTTAATAAATCTTTCCCTAAAGAGCAATTATCCATCGATTTGGTCTTCATTCATTTATCATTTTGCTAGTTATGCACCTACTAAATGCATAGATAGCATTGGATTCTCCTATACAGAATTGTGCATGACTCCCTAATGTTTTCTTTCTCCCCAAGGATACCATCATACCAGACTACATTTGTTTCCTTTCTTCCCCTACCTCTCTCTTCCCTTCCCTTCTCTTTCCTTTTCTCAGACATTAATTCTACAATTTTCAGATTCTCCCAAATGATCTCTTTACCTCTTCTTTTCCAAGTCTGACAATAGCACAACACATTTCTGGCTGTCACGCAGAGAAAAATAGTCCTGAAACATTTCTTGGTTCCACCTGCTCTAGAGCCATAAGTACTGACTTTTCAAAATCAACTCCTCTTGATCAGAATTTAAACAGAGTGGAGGTTACAAAGTAGAAAAAAAATTGGTTATGGTAATTTTTGAGCCAGAACCAATGGCATCAATTGTATTAGCAGAAATATATTTTGTTCTTGTGTTATGAACACCTATTATTTGTCTTTCAAGTTCTTCCAGTCTTTCTGGAAACTATGTTCCCCCCTCAACTCTTTTATTTGAAATGGGCCCCTCTAGTAACCCTAATCCACATGAATAAAATTTGTTGGTCTATTGGACCAAAATGGATCAAAGACCTAAACTTAAGAGCTAAACCTATAAAACTCTTAGAAGAAAACATTGCAGGAAATCTTTATGGCATAGGATTTGGCAATGACTTCATGGATATAACACCAAAAGCACAGGCAGCAAAAGAAAAAAAATTGGTAAGAATTTTTGTGCATCAAAGGATACTATCAAGAGAACAAAAAGACAACCTACTAAATGGGAGAAAATGTTTACAAATCTTATGTCTGATAAGGGACAAATACCCATAACATATATATATTTAAAACTCCTACAATTCAATAATAAAAAGATACATAACAAAAAATTGGCACAGGATTTGAATAGATATTTCTCCAAAGAAGATATTCAAAATGGCCATTAAGCACATTAAAAGATATCATTAGTCTTTAGGGAAATGAAAACCAAAACCACAATGAGATGTTACTTCACATCTAATAGGATGGCTATAATTTTTTTAAAAATGGAAAATAACTTGCTGGCAAGGATGTGGAGAAATTTGGGCCCTCTTGCATTAATTAGTGGGAGTGCAAAGTGATACAGCAGCTGTGAAAAACTGGTGGTTTTTCAAAAGGTTTAACTTAGAATTACCATATAACTCAGCAATTGCACTCCTACGTATATATCTAAAGAACTGAAAGCAGGGACTCAGATATTTGTACCTCAATGTTTATTTCAACACAAATGTCTATCCACAGACAAATGGCTAAACAAAATGTAGTACATACACACAATGGAATATTCAACTTTAAAAAAGAATGAAATTCAAATATATGCTACGAATGATGAACTTTGAAGACATGCTGAATGAAATAAGCCAGACTCAGGACAAATACTGTATGATTCCACTTACATGAGTAACCTGGAATAGGCAAATTCACAGGGCAAGTAGCATAGAAGTTACCAGGCGCTGGGGGAAGGATTAAGGGCTTTATTTAATGAAAATAGGCCACAGTATACTCGGAAAGCAATACATACAAACCTAATTAGCAACTTTTGGAGGAAAAAAGGTGAAGCGGGAAGGGAGAGGTCGGAGACCCCGCCGATCCATTGCTTGGAGCTCGCTTAGCCAGGCTGGGGGGGCGGGGGTGTCCTCGGAGGGGCCGGTGAATAGGCGCTCCGCTCCGAGAACTAGGAGTCCCGCTGCCGGGTGAGGAGGGGGGCCGGGCCGGACGTCTCGTGGGGGGAAGTTGGGACCGGAGACCGGGGATCCCGCGGGGAGGCGGGGACAGCCGACCTTCCGGGCGGTGGTCGAGCTTCGGCGCTGAGCTGCGGTCGGGAGGGCGGACGGGCGCGGTGAGTTGAGGACAGCTCGCCCCGGCCCGTGCCGCGCGGGTCCTCACAGCGTTTCTGTCAGAAGCGGGGCGAGGCCTGAGGCGCTCGGGGCGGGGCGGCCGCTCGCGCGGGTGGGGCTGGCGGGAGGACGGCGGCCCGCGGAGCTGACGGAGCTGGCTGACTCGGGTTTTGTTTTTGGCCGTTCCCGGACCCCTTGTGTTTATTTCTAGGTGTGTCTGGCTCCCTGAGCGATTGCAGGTGGGGCGTGCGTGTACTGTAACCACGTTGTTTCCCAGCGGTGGGAACGAGATGTCAGGGGAGGAGCGACCGGCCCAGCGCTCGGGGCGCGGGCCACATGCGGGTCCTGAAGGCTTCTCCCTTGCTCCTGGGAGTGTGGGGTGGGTTTTGCTTGGAATTCAGGTATTCCCCAGGAATCCGGAGGGTATTTTTGCCTCAGGCCCTGATTCGGTTCCCGACTTGCCCCGGGGTACCCTAGGGAAGGCGATGGAGATAGGCCCCGCCCCCCCGACCCTAGGGACAACCCCGCCCCCGTCCGAAGCTCGGAGACTAGGGGTATTTTGCTTATTTTTCTCTTACCGTGTCAAATTCCCTGCGGTCTTTGTGATGGTTTTTCGAGTGAATGTTGGTCTCGGCTTCCACTCACTACCGATTTCTGGCAAATCAATACTTTATATCTGGGTTTCGGCACTTTTGAAATAAGGAGTTTATTTCTGAGAGTACAAGTCGTAAGGAAGGACTAATAGATCAGAAAAATTTATATAATAAACATTATAGAAGATAAGAAAATGCTAAATTGTCACTAAGATAATTAGATAAAGCGCAGGCCATCTCAACAGACAAGAAATTATGTAGTCACACAGTTTTCTACTTAAATTCTGAGGTAGCAAAGCCATATAAAAGTGGTCCAATGAGTTTTAATTTTGAAAACTGTCTTTGTTGCTTAAAATTATATAGTTTTCCTAAGATGAGGAAGGGAACATTTTGTTTGTTACTTTTTAAAAAGTGATTTATTTATTTTGAGAGAGAGCCCCTGCCAGTGAAGGAAGGGGGCATGATGGAGGGGCAGAGAGAGAATCTCAAGCCGACTCCTCGCTGAGTGCGGAACACCACCTTCCATCTCAGGACCCTGAGATCAGGAGTCCAAATCAAGAGTCAGCGGCTTAGCCTACTGAGCCACCCAGGTGCCCCTATTTGTTACTTTTTGGATAGTATAACAACATGATTAGCATTTTCATTTATACTTTATCAGGTAATTATTTTCAAGTTCTGAAATTGTTTACTTAGATAAAGATGTTAAAGACTCCTTTAGCATATTTCTGAATGGCTCCCTTCTGTCTCTCACCCTGTTACGTTAGGTTTCTATTATTTAGTATAGTCAATTGTTTTAGACATTTATAGAACCATGCTAATATGTTTCAATTTCACCATTTCTTTTTGTTGGTGACTAAGTGATTAATAAATTAAAAAAAAAGAGGGCAATTAAGTTAAACAGATGGAAGGGAGAAAAACTCAATAACTAAAACAATGAAAATTCCTACAGCGTCTGGGTAACTAAGAACAGTCCTAAGATATACATAGATCCAGACCTCTTACCAGTAGTATTTTGTCAAGGGGTGCATGTAGAAACATTCCTCCCTCCCCCCACATACTCCCACGTGTATCTCATCCCCACATCAGGGAGGACTCAAAATTGAAGGGACATAATCTGACTTGATAGTATGGATTTCTCCACAAGATGGCACTCATATAGTTTCTTTGATTTTAGTTTCTATCCTAAGGAAAGATTTGCAATGTATTAACTATCACAGAATAAATAGAAATGTGACTTATGTTTTAGGATTTGTGCATCTATTTCTTGTTTTGTCATATAGAATTTTTTATCATGTTTCAGAATTTAGAAAAAAAATTGGGATGTAGTGTTGTTATGCAAGGGAAAGAATGGCAATGTGAATGGAACAATGGATGTGTCTGTAGAAATGGTTCTTCAGTCTCCTGTCAAACTTGAGGCTTTGTTCAGCCCTAGAATTTTATTATATTCTCATATGGCCAATGCTGAATGTTTTTATCCTTTATATTTAGATACCATCTATGAATGTAAAAACTGTCTTTTTAAAAAGGAATGTAAGCATTTCTATATACATGTTATGTAATATGAATGTAAACACACATATATATGTTAAACTTGCAAAATTTTTTTATTTTGGAAAAGTTCAAACATATGTACAAAATTGACAGGACATTATAATGAAGTCCATGTACCTATTATATAGCTTTAGCAATTATCAACTCATTGCCAGTCTTGTTTCATCAATATCCCTTTACCTCTCTCCATTTATTTTGAAGCAAACCTCTGTATATGTATCTGACATATTGTTAGAGACACACACATTCGTGATAAAATGCATTATCCTAAATCAAAAATAATGGTATGAACAAAGTATTAAGAGCCCAAAAGGAGTGATTAATTCTGCCTTGGAGAACAGGACAAACTCAGAGAAGCCTTTGAAGAAGAAATGACATTTGACCTATACATGAAGGATGTGTAGGGATCTGCCAGGTAGAGAATAAATGGAAGAAAACACATTCTAAGCAATGGTGCAGTATGAAGAGAGGGGTACAGATGTGAATATGCATGATTTAGTGGAGAAAAGAGAATAATGTATTTGAATATTGAGGCACTTTGGAGGAAGCTGCAGAAGATGCAGCTGGAAAGATAGTCTGTGGTTATTCTGGGAAATTAATGATTATAGTTTATGTATCCAGAAATATTTTTCTACAGCTTTATGAATAAAATATGAACTACTTTTTCTGTATTTTGGTAGATTTATGACATAATCCAGTCTTTAACAATGCTGAAATCAAATGACTCCTTGTTTTCTTTGGATACTTTGTTTTTTGAAAAGGAAGATGAAGCTGAAAAGTAAGTCTGCCTTAAAGAATGATAACAGAGTATATTGTTTTAGAGATTTTTTTATTTTTAAGGAGTTTTAATTTTCTCTCTAGAAATATACACATAAAAAATGAGGGATCAACAAAATGATGTTTCAGGTATATAGCTGGTAAACATGGAATTCAGATACAAGGGAGTAACTGAAGTTTAACATGTTAAATGTTATAACTTAAAAAATAGAGTAGACTCTTGCTTATTTGGCTTTCATTTATTTACATTTCTGGTTTGTTCAAATTATTTTTGGCCAAGGTAAATACTTGAAGTAATGGTCAAACAGTAGCCATGGACAAGGAGTGATGGCACCTTTTGGAAACAGAGTGGGCAGTGTGCCAAACACCGAGTGTGATGGGCAGATTCATTGTAGGCAGGAAGTAGGGGTGGAAATAAAGATGTGGCACCAGAGGAAGTAAGAACAGAGAATAATCCATTAAATACAGGTTTTTGGATTTTCATATGTAAATTGTTCTCAATTCTAAGTTTTCTATGTATTCTATTATATTATCTTTTTTTTTTAAGATTTTATTTTTAAGTAATCTCTACACCCAATGTGGGGCTCCAACTCACAAGCCCAGCTGGCAACCCTGTATTATCCTTTTTTTAAAAAAGGAAGCATTGAATAAAATATTTATTGCTTCATTAATTTTTTCATTCATTCAAATATTAATTCAGATATTGATTGAATGCATAAAGGGATATAAGAAGGATGAAACAGACTTTTACTTCAAAAGAACTTAAAATCTATTTGAGGAGATTAAGCACACGTATGGAAAGGTCATTAATAAATAACATAATTATGTAATTAATCATCCAGACTTGGATACTTTGAGAGTGAAAGAGTGCATCCAATTTGCACAACATGTGTTAATCAGGACTGGCCTGGGCAAATTGCAACATATGGTTGCCTTTCTAACAATACAGAGTTAAAAAAAGGTGTGAAGGAAATGATAAGCATACATTCATGCAATCAAATTTCAGATTTGGAGGGAGACCTGGTACAGACTGATCAGGTTAGGCTTATGGTAGTGGGGAGAGAGACTTCAGGAGACTTTGAAGGATATGATAATTTTAATAAGCAGAGAGAAGAGGCCATTTGAAGGCAGAGTTTAACAGCAAGAAAAAAGAATGGAGGTGGGACAATTCGCAGTACTTGTAGGAGATAGTGTATAGAGAAGTTTCCTGGAATAGAAGATTCATAAAGGAGAAACAGTGGGACATAAAATTAGAAAAGTAAACTGAGGATAGATTGTGGTGGATGTTAAGTGCCAGAATAAGGATCTTGGACGTGACTATGTGTTAAAAGCCATAGAACTGAATCAACAAACATTTATTGACTAATATGTCTAATTATGTAAAGCACTGTGCTAAGTATTATAGATATGAATGGAACTAGAAACAAACTCTTATGTGTTTATGATCTGGGGATGGTAGCAGACTGATCTATCATCAATCTTTCTATTATCTATATGTAATATATAATATATACATATTATCTACACACAGACACACAGTATAAGAGAACTGTGATAAATATTATAGGTTCAAATAGTACTTAAGAAGAGGGAAGGATTTAAGCTTGATTTTGAATGAACATAAGCTCTAGTGGCTAGAACAGTTCCTGGAAAATAGTTCTCAGTAAATAATTGTTGAATAGATTAATGAAGGAATGAAACAGTGGAACTTCTATAGGTAGATATAGGATAGGGTCATGTACAGTGGCAATCAGAGTAAAGGAAATATTTTTGAACAAAGATGAGAAGGGACAGAATGTATTATATATTTGGTATGCAAGTAGCTCACTTTGGCCTGGACTGTAAGGTAAGTAGTGTAGGAGAGTTAAAACTCTAAGGTAACGTAAGGCCATTTGGACGTTTGACATTGTTTGGAAGCCACTGAAGTATTTTGAATGGAATATAATTATGATGAAAACAATTCTAAATTAATGTGATAGGAGTGTGTAAAATATATTAGAGAAAGCCAGAGGCAGTGAGGCCAGTTAAGACGCTATTGTTCTTAACCAGACATAAATTGATTAGAGCTTTGATTGGAATAGTGACAGTGG
This sequence comes from Phoca vitulina, assembly GCF_004348235.1. Lineage (NCBI taxonomy): Eukaryota > Metazoa > Chordata > Mammalia > Carnivora > Phocidae > Phoca > Phoca vitulina. The sequence goes on from NW_022589705.1 coordinate 26,053,439, forward strand.
AAATACAAGGAAATGAATTCAAGAATCATTATAAAGAAGATGCAGTAAGACCTGGTATATGTCTGGATATAGTAGGTAAAATATTATGCTATAATTTGAATTCTAGATGGCTGAGAGACTGATGACACCTCTGGAAAATAGGAAAATCGTTTTTATGGGGATGCTGAATAATAGAATTAGATGTGTGCTTTTTGTATCTTTTTTAGATTTCCTGAAATAGTCTCTGTGTAGAAGAGTTAATACTTCAGGCCTAAACTGCTGTTCTCGAAAAGGCCCTGCTTGTAAGAATGGCCCTTGGCTGGAGTGAGAACTTTAGGAAAGTTCCCACCATTAACTGATAGGAATGGCCCACTGCCTTAACTGTTTATACAGATAATATGGTTTATGCTGAATATCTGCTTTTCTTTTGGGAATCTAGAATTTAGGTATGGGCTAGACAGGGGATGCCTACATGATTAGTCCCCAGTAAAAACCCTGGGCATTGAGTTTCTAATGAGCTCCCTCATTGACAACACTTCACACATGTTGTTACAGCTTCTTGCTGAGGGAATTAAAGATGTCCTGTGTTACTGTACTGGGAGAGGATTTTTGGAAGCTTGTGCCTGGTTTCCCCTGGACTTTGCCTCATAGTCACAAATAGGACTATATGTTGAGTCCTTTGAATCAGCCCAGGGAATCATCAGCTCTGGGGGTGATCTTGGGGACCCTTTGACAGTCCCAAATTTCAAATGCTTTGGCCTATTATCAGACAGTCTGTCAGACATTGTCAAATAATGTGTTGTAGATTTTTGATTTGGAAAACATAGCTGTAGTAGCTATGAGTTATGTGCTACGAAAGGCAGTAAAGTAAAAGACTGGGTCTCTCACTTTCCAGAGTTTAAAATCTTAAATGAAGAGATTAAAAAACAAATCATAAAATCCTTGCCACTTGGCATAGACAGTGTATGTGGGGCTCTTCTTAAGTTTACTTCCTGTCACCTAATACTTATCTTTTTGTTCTAATGAAGGGCAAATCAATTTTCATTGAAAAGGAAACATTAAAACATTATATGTTAATAGGATCATAGCTGAAAGATAAGGAGAGGTAGTTCACAATGCCAACAGGGTGGCAAAATTCTCAACAACTACTCTAAGTTTACAAAGTGTCAGTTTCAACTGGTTTCTTGGATTTTCTGTGGTTTGTAGGTGGTTCTGGATCAAGAGTATTTGGGTTAGGACATTAATTTGTAATAATGTTTTAGGAATACTCTAGAGAATACCAGTAGTGGTGTCATTTACACACTGATGACCCATGATTAGTTGTGAGATGTGTCATAAGTAATTTGTTACTTGTGCTAGTAAAGATGCTAATGTTTCAGAATGATTTACTACCTTTTTTTATATTGTAGCAGATTTAAGATTCTTGTCACAAGTGTTTGAATTGGAGAAAAAGAGACGGAGTTATAGCCATTATTTAGGTAGCATATTTCACATAGCAGTGTCATTAATCCTATGACACACAAGGGAAAAAAGATTGAGAACACTGCTGTGTATAGAGATACATCAAAGTCACCATAGAAAATTAATTTATAGGATGTTTATCTAAGAGTCTATAATTGAGTAATGTTTAATTAATAAATATTTTCTGATGTAACTTTATTAACATATATATTCACCCTTTTATATTTTATATAGCTATCCAGACAATGAAAAATCATTGGATTGGTTTCTCCCACCTGCTCCGTTGATTTCAGAAATTCCAGATACTCAGGCATTAGAGGAGGAAATAGGAAGTCATAAACTGTTAGGTAAACTATCACATATTTGTTATGAAGTTAAACCCGTGCAGCTCATGTTAATGTAAAAAATCTAGTAACACATTAAAGTGTTAATTCCTTTATTTTAATGGAATAAAATGATAGAGATTTATTTTACTCAAAATAGTGCTCACCAAATCTTAAAATCAAAAACATTTTTCCTCTCCATACATACATACACATACATAAGCATACTATATGTATACAGTACACTATTACAAACACGTTCTATTGTTGTATGAATTTGTTTCCTCTTATTATTAAAATTGTCATTGCCATTTAGTTTTTGTCTTGCCTTTTACTAAAGGTAGGATCCCCTGGCTTAGGAAACCACATTCCTAAAAAAAACAAGGGGCAGAATATTATATATAGTTTGGTACCATTTTTATGAAGTTAAAGACAAGCACATTCAAACAATCTATGTGATCTTATGTGATATTGTTGATAAAATTTTGATTTTTAAATTTGGTGGTAATTCACGTATGTTATCTTATTAAACTTTGTAATTTGTATGTATTTTATTCATGAAAATATGCATTATTTATATTCTCGTATATACCAAATAATATATAGAATACACAAGCTTATATACACTATATATATATATATGTATATACATAGATGGTAAAACAAATTTAAGCCCTAACAAGAGCTCCAGATTCCTCCCAACCTCTCAAAGCTGCTTATAAAGTCTCTGTAAAGAAACCTTTAAAATTTTGTCACCCTGATGAAAGCATTCTTTTATCTTGATTTTAGAAGCAATATTATAAAGTTAAAAGCATTGTATCATATATTTTAATACTGAATCAAATTGAGTAACATTTTGTATGATTGGTCATTGTATTTCTGTGTGTAAATTGGTTATATAAATTTTCAAATCCTAATTGTATAATTATATCATTTGTAGTAGATAAAATACTTAAAAGGTATGATTATGGTTATTTCTGTGGGTCAGAAATTAAACCTATTTTATGATGTAGGTTTTATATAAATTTCAATAATTCTTAATTAATTCGAGTGCCCTTCACTGATACAATGTACAATAGCAGTACCAATCACCTATAGTTCAAAACCGTATATGGTGTTACAGATTATCTTGTTATTGTATGAATAACTTTCATGTTTACCTAGGTAAACTGTTTTGAAAATATTTATTAAATTTTTCATGGTCATTTTGAAAATTTATTTTCGTGGAGAATATATATTAATTAATATATTCCATTTTTGTAGGTCAGGAAGAGAGGCCAAAAATGTTACCATCAAATTTAAAGATAACTAATGAAAACACAAATTATATTTCACGAACACAAAAATTCCAATTTGCCTTTTCCTCAAATAAATATGAAGCAGGTGATCTGAATTTAGGAGGAGCAGGTAACAATGACTTATCACATGTTCCTGGCAAGCTGACATATGGTTCTTCTCAGAAATACAAAAATCACATTGGCAGTGAGATAGCATCTGAGAACAGTATTCCAGATAATACAAAATTAGTTAATTTTGCAGAAGATAAAGGAGAGAGCATATCAGCCTTCCGAAAAAGGTAATTAATTAAATGAAATACAGAATATTCAGTGATAAAGTTGAATATTTATGGTATGTCTAACTGTATGAAGTATGATAGAATCTAATGAGAAAAACATCAACAACAAATAAGGTTTACTATATACCAGATGCTCTGTTAACTCTGGGATTCTAGTCATAGGTTCTTGCCTTCAGAGAGCTACAACTTAATGGGGGAATGACAACTAAAAATAATTGATTAAATACTTTATAGTACAACAATTACTTTGATGAAGTATATAGAGCAAAGGGTCTCAAACTTTTCAAACTTTTTATTGTCAGAACCCTTTACACTTAAAAATTATTGAGGACTCCCAACAGTTTTTGTGTATGTGGGTTATGTCTATCAATATTAGAAATCAAAACTGAGGGGCACCTTGGTGGCTCAGTGGATTAAGCGTCTTCCTTCAGCTCAGGTCATGATCCCAGGGTCTTGGGATTGAGCCCCACATCAGGCTCTCTGCTCGACAGAGAGCCTGCTTCTCCCTCTCCCTCTGCTTCTCCCCTTGCTTGTGCTCTTTATCTCTCTCTGTCAAATAAATAAATAAAATCTTAAAAAAAAAATAAAAACTGAAAAAATTTAGAAAGCAAACAATGCTTTAGTAATATTATGAAAATTGTTTTGATCCTACGAACTCTCTGAAAGAGTCTCAACCATCCTTTGAGAATTGCTATTACAACATATCACATGGGGACCTAATCTGTTCTGGAGCATCAGGGAGGGCTTTCCTGAAGAAATGGTATTTAAACTTAGCCTTGGGGCGCCTGGGGTCTGCCTTCAGTTCAGGTCATGATCCCAGCGTCCCAGGATCGAGTCCTACATCAGGCTCCCTGCTCAGTGGGGAGTTTGCTTCTCTCTCTGACCCTCCACCCTCTTGTGCTTTTTCTCTCTCATGCTCTTTCTCTCACAAATAAATAAATAAAATCTTTAAAAAAAAAAAACCACACAAAAAACTTAACCTTAAGGAGGAATAGAATTAAACTAAGGACAAATAAAGGAGTGTTCCAGGCGGAAGGAATAGTAAGTGCAAAAGACCTAAAGTAGCACAGAGCTTGGCCTATTCCTAGAAATTTTCCTTTTGTGTAAAATCAGAGAGAATGTGGAGAGGTAAGGTTTGGAGAGGTCATGTCATTCAGAATCATGTAGGCCATGATGAACTTTGTGCTTTTTCTTAAGGCACTGTTCTTTGTGGCCTGTGGACCCACTGTATTAGAATCACCTGGAGTACTTGTTAGAAATTTGGATTCCTGGGTCCTACCTTAGGTCTGTTGAATCATAGTCTAGATAAAGATGGGGAGGGGACCCAGGAATTGTCATTTTTAACAATTTTTCTAGATGATTGTTATGCACACTCAAGTTTGAGAGCTAGTGTTCTAAGGTTCTGCATTTTAAGTAGAGGAGTAAAATTATATATTTTTTAATTCAAAGTCCATTTTGGCATCAGTAAGATGAGTTAGAAGGAGCTAAAATACATTGTGAAAGGTCACTTAGAAGGTTTTTTTATTAATCTAGGTGAGAGAGAATGGGAGACTGATGTAGCAGACTGTGGTAGCAGAAATGAGAGAGTTCAGAGTGATTTATGAGATAGAATCCCATAGGACCTAAATGATTATTAGATATGACACCTGATCCCTAGTTTTCTGACTTGAGCCAGAATGACATCCAAAGACATGTTGAGTTTGAGTACCTATAAATTGTCCAAATAGAGAATTGGATGTATGGGTTTAAAGATTCAGAAGAGATCTAATTGATAGATTTTCTCTGTGACATAAGAAGTGAGGTCATTTGTGGAGTTTGAGGGAAAAGGTGGGGGTATTGAGCAAGTATGAGAAGAGTGGAAGAGATTATAGAAAATGGAAAGCAATCCAGTTAGAATAATGGTAGGACTGTTGGGCACTCTAAAGGGCCCAGTTGAGGTTGATGTCCATTAATTTTTTTATAACAGTTCTATTAAGATACTACTCGGGGTGTCTGGGTGGCTCAGTCAGTTAAGGGTCCAACTCTTGGTTTTGGCTCAGGTCATGATTTCAGGGTCATGAGATTGAGCCCTGCATGGGGCTTCTTGCTCAGCATGGAGTTTGCTTGAAATTCTCTCCCTCTTCCTCCCCCTCTGCCCCTCCCCCTGCTTACACTCATTCTCTCAAACAATAAAAAAAAGAGATATAACACATATAAAATTCACTCTTCTAAAAAAATAAAAAAACAAATAAAAATAAAATTCACTCTTCTGAAGTGTAAAATTCCATTGGTTTTTAGAATATTCAGAGTTGTGTAATCATCACTACTATCTAATTTTAAAACATTTTCATCTCTCCAAAAGAAACTCTATATTCACTATTGATCACTCCCCTTTTCCAACTCCTCATTCTCCTCCCCTCTCCCCAGCCCCTGGCAACCGCTAATCTTTCTGTTTCTATGGATTTACCTATTCTAGACTTTCATATAAGTGGAATCATATAATGTCTGGCCTTTTATGTCTGTCTTCTTTCACTTAGCATGATGTTTTCAAGGTTTATCCATATTATGTCGTGTATCAATACTTCATTCTTTTTATGGTCAAATAATATTCCATTGAGTGGACAATACAACATTTTGTTTATCCATCTATTAATTGTTGGGCATTTGAATTGTGCCCACTTTTTGGCTATTATTAATAATGTTGCTGTGAACATTCATGTACAAGTTTTTGTGTGAATATATTTTTTAAATTCTTTTGGAGTTATACCTAGAATTGGAATTCCTGGGTCATATGGTAACTATATAGTTAACTTTTTTGAGAAACTGCCAAATTATTTTCCAAAATAACTGCACCACCTCATAATCCTACAAGCAAAATGTGAGGGTTCCAATTTCTCTACATCCTTGTCAGTAGTTGTTATTGTTCATCTTTTTTATTGTAGCCATCCCAGTGGGTCTGAAGTGGATATGATTAGCATTTCCCTAATGACTTATGATATTGGGCATCTTTTCATGTAATTATTGGCTAGTTGTGTATTACCTTCGGAGTAATGTCTGTTCAAATCCTTTGCCTGTTTTTTAATTGGGTTTTCTGTCTTTTTATTGTTGAGTTGTAAGAGTTCTTTATATGTTCTGATAAAAGTCTCTTATCAGCCGTATGATTTGCTAATATTTCTCCCATTCTCTGTGTTGTTTTTCACTTTTTTGATAATGTCCTTAGCAGCACAAAAGTTTTAAATTTTGATGAGGTCCAGTTTATCTAATTTTTCTTTTGTTTCTTGGGCTTTTGGTGTCATATCCAAGAAATTATTGCTTAATCCAAGGTTGTATAAAGATTTATTACTGCATTTTCTTATAAGATTTATATTGTTTTAGCTCTTATATTTAGGTCTGTGATCTATTTTTTTAAGGATTTTATATATTTATTTATTTTAGAGAGAGAGAGTGCACAAGTTGGGGGCGGGGCGGAGCAGAGGGAGAGGGACAAGCAGACTCCATGCTGAGTGCAGAGCCTGACAGGGGCTTGATCCCAGGATCCTGAGATCATGACCTGAGCCAAAATCAAGAGTCTGATGGTCAACCGACTGAGCCACATAGGCACCCCTGTTAACCTTTGAAGCTCTCTGAACCCCCTGTCATATAGGGGTTTTTCCTTCATGGTAGTTTCATTAGGTAGGCATGATTGATTAAATCATTGGCCATTGGTGATTGAACTCAATCTCCATTCCTCTTTCTACCTTGGATGTCACAAATGAAGCTGAAAGTTCAACCTTCTCTAATTAGGGTTTATTTTTTTCTGGCAGTTAACCCCCATCCTGGACTATATAGGGGTCCTACAAGAGTCACTTCATTAGCATAAATTCAGGTATGATTGAAAGAGGTTTGTCATGAATAACAAAAGATGCTTTTTATCACTACTATCACACAGGAAATTCCAAGGGTTTTAGGAGCTCTGTGCCAGGTACTGGGAACAAAGACCAAATGTATATTTCCTATTATACTAACTAGGAATTTATCTACTAAATAAAGGTTTATTTCTGGACTCTCAATTCTATTCCATTGACCAATATATCTCCCCTTATGCTTTGCATAAGTACATATCCCACACTGTCTTGATTGCTGTAGCTTTGTTGTAAAGTTTTAAATTAGAATGTGTGAGTCCTCCAGTTTTGTTCCTTTTTTCAAGATTTTTTTTTTTGGCTTCTCTGGGTTCTTTGCATTTTCATATGAATGTTATGATAAACTGGTAAATTTCTGCAAAGAAGCCAGCTGTGATTTTGATGGGGATGGTGTCGAATCTGTAGATCAACTTGAGGAGTATTGCCATCTTAATACCATTAAGTCTTCTAATCTATGAACATGGGATATCTTTCCATTTGTTTAGATTTTCTTTAATTTCTTTCAATGATGTTAGATTTTCAGTGGACAAGTCAAACTTATTTTGTTAAGTTTATTTCTAAGTATTTTATTCTTTTTGATGCTTTTATAAATGTAATTAAAAATTTTTTTCAGATTGTACATTGCAAGTGTATAGACATCAGCAATTGATTTTGGTATATGATCTTGTGTCTGCAATCTTGCTGATGATGACTCTCAATTTATTGTTCAGAGTGTTGTATCATCTACCTAACTGCTTTTTCCAGTAGTGTTCCCCTGCCTGGCTGCAACTATTTTAAAAAGTAGATAGATTCATATAGGATTGAGGTTTTGCAAGATAAGGATGTTAAAAGGATAAAGAGGAATTGGAGTTTAGAATACTAGTAAAAGAGTGGTCAAAAAGATAGTCCATGGGATCTAAGTCCATTAAAGGTAGATAAGAAAAGAGAAGGGAAGATAGTTTGGGAGAAAATAAAGAGGTTCATTACAGTAAATTTGTTTTTTGACCTCATTGGTAACTTGTGTAAACAAGCTATAAGGATAAGAGGCTGTGGTCAGAGAATGATATATTGGAATGATTGATTTGAGAGGAGGAGGAGTTCTAGATAATGACAGTGTTTAAGATGAGAGAATAGGTGAATGAGATTGTTTGAAGGAGAAAGCCACTGTAGATGAATGCCTAAAAAATGGACGGGAGGAGGATTTTGAACAGCTCATGTTCAATATGTGAAGTTGAAGTAATGCAGAGATGGCTGAATTTGGAATTGAGAGGAAAAGATTCTAAAGTGACCAGAAGTTGATATGTGATATATGCCATGAGGAGGGTTACAAGGTGCTTTAACTAGTCGGCACAGATACTTCTATAAGAGAACGGAAGAATAACGATGTAGATTTGGGTTGGAGAAGGCACAGACTCAATCCTCAAGTACATTGGATGTGGAAAAATTAACAATTTCTACTTAAGTTTAAGAAGCAAGAGTTTTTTAGGGCAATGCAATATTTTTGTTAAGACCAGGAAGTAACTATAACAATCAGTGAAGAAGTTGAGGACATAGGGGAGTTTATGGAGTGGGAGTTCCAGAGGAACTAGGAAGAATCTGAGGTCCAGAGAATTTAGGTAACTAGCACATGGATAATATTATTATAGTTCACAAAACTTATTTCAAACTCTGAAGTCACACAGCTAGAAAGTAGAGAAGCTTTGGATTTAAACCCAGGTTTGTCTGTTTCCAAAGGCCATGCTTTTAACCTATATGACAGCATATAGCAAGGAGTCATCCTGTGGCATAAGTTGTTTTTCTTGTCCTCAATACCATTTCATAATCAGATTCTACTATATTATCCAAGGCTAATCATCTGCTTTTGAATTTTCTGAAAGATAGAACTGCTGGCATTGGAGAATGCAACCCTACAGTTTGTTCTAAAGTGTATTTCTCATTCTATAGTGTTTTTAAAGACTCCTGCTTTCTTATATAGAAACATGTCATTAAAAATTAATAGTAAAAATAATTAAGAAAGTGTTCTGTATTTGCACAATACTTGTTTGGATGTCATTTCTTACAGAATTCTTTAAGACTGATATCTTCTGTCATCCCTATTACTTATTTTGTAAGACACAAGTGTTGTATTAGGAACTTTATTTTTTTTTTTAATTTGTTTTTTTGAGGGGGGGCGAGAGTGCGCACATCCATATGTGCACAAGCGGGGTTGGGGAGGGGCAGAGGGAGAGGGAGAGAGAGAATCTTAAGCAAACTCCATACCCTACATGGGGCTTGATCCAAGGACCCTGAGATCATGACCTGAGCCTAAATCAAGAGTTGGACGCTTAAACGACTGAGCCACCCAGGCACCCCTGTATTAGGAACTTTAATGGTCACTTCATCCCTTAAGGCTAGGGTGAACAAATTAGTCTGATGGGTTGTCTTTTGATCAGTTGAATATAATAAATTGCAATCCTAAAGAGGGCCTGTGTTTTCTAGAACTTTGCAAAGAAAATACTTCTTTGCAAAGTGTTCTTCTTGACATCTATACTTATTTAGTATTTCTTATACTAAAGTGATTATTGAATAATGTTTGGGAGGTTGATGCTATTACTGACAAGATGCCACAATACCTGTCTACATGGGCCTCTCCATATAGTTGCCTGTGTATTCTCATGATAGAGTGGCTAGCTCTTCTCTAAGTGTGAATGATCCAAGAGGCCATGCAGAAGTGACAGTATCTTTTATGACCTTCCCTTGGAAGTCATACACTGTACTACCTCGATACTCTGCTAGTCATATAATTCTGTCCTGACTCAAAGTCCTAATTTGAAAAGGGTGTGAATAGCAGGAGACAGGTATCATTGGGGTTGTCTTGGAGGTTGGATTCTACAAATGGGTTTGAGTTTCTGAAAAGTGAAAAGACATAATTCAGTGGTAAATTCGTCAAATCATATTTTAAGGGAATGCTTAAATTTTATATTTGAATAAACCACAATCTATGGGCATTTTTAAAGGGACCGATTTTATGCTAGTTTTTCCCATTCTACACAGCTCTTACAAGTGCAAACATGTTTTGTTTTGTTTTGTTTTTGCAGATTATTTAAAATATCTGACAATATACATGAGGGTGTTACCTCTAATGACAGTACAAACTTGGACTCTCCTATTGGCTCAGTGAAAATTGCCCCAACAGAAATGAACAAAGGGGAATCATGGAAATGTAGCAGTAGTAAGCAGAAACATCAATATTCAGACATTAACATGTTTACAGCAAGCAATACTTTTTCTGCTTCTGAACTCAGAGAAGACGTATTCAAAGCACCAACTTTTTCAGTTGCATCCCAGCCTCATGAAGTTCAAGGTTAGTTCCTTGCTTTTTCAGTTGGTTTTATAACAAAACAAACTAGTCTGTATTTCTCAGCATAAGGAAGAGTTAAAAAAATAATAAATTTGAGTAGATTATCTGTGTGCAGTTTCTGCATTTCTTGATCATATTGCATTTTAAGATTTTATTTATTTATTTGACAGAGAGACAGCGAGAGAGGGAACACAAGTTGGGGGAGCGGGAGAGGTAGAAGCAGACTTCCTGCCGAGCAGAGAGCTCGATGCGGGGCTCTATCCCAGGACCCTGGGATCATGACCTGAGCCAAAGGCAGACGCTTAACTGACTGAGCCACCCAGGTGCCCCGATCATATTGCATTTTTTAAACTATGGTCTAGGGTGCCTGGCTGACTTAGTTGGTAGAGCATGTGACTCTTGGTGTCAGGGTTGTGAGTTCAAGCCCTGTGTTGGGCGTGGAGCCTACTTAGAAAAATAAAAAATGAAATAAACCATGATCTAATATTTAAGTGTGCTCTTAATAGAAAGTTATGCTAGTTTTATTGAAGCAGTTTGTATGGAAGAGATTAAAAATACCTATATAAATATGTAGAATTTTTTTTTAGGGGTAACAGAAAATGATTTAGATTCCTTGAAGGCTGTCACAGAAATCCGTATCCTTTAAATTATTTTACTACAGCAACTTTATATTTGAATTCATAATTTGTAAGCATGTTATTTCATTGTGTCTATGTTTATTTTACTGACAAAGAAAAAGAAGGAAAAGTGAATCTTTTGGGTCATGTAAGAGACCCAGTGTGTGTGAGAATCAGTGCTGTTCAAAGTGTGGTCTGCAGACTGGTGCCAGTTTGTGAACTGCTTGTTACCAGTTTGTGACAAGATAAGTATAGAAATGAGATTTGTATTATTGGCTGAATTCTGAGCATATTTACTTAGATACAGATAATTTCTTACACTTTGGGTAAGGATAGCATATTGGGATAAACATGGATAGGGGAAATGAATGAGAATGGGACATTCTGTGGATTGGGGATATTTTTACAAATCTAGCATTTTTTGAATGAAATTTGCAGCTTATACCTATGATCTGATTTACATGTCTGGGCATTTCCAATATAAATATTTTGAGTACATATATGTGTTCTGGAGGTAACATCCTCTTTGCTTTTTTGATACTTCATGTATGTCTATAACAGTGTACTTACTGTTTTTTATTATAATCCAGCAACTGTGACTATTATGTGACCGTTTCCCTAGGACCTATGAACTCCTTGAAGGGAAGGGTCATCCCTTATTTATCCGTCTCCAAATACACTGAAAGGCAGGTAAAGGAAGTTGTTCTGGCAAAAGAGTAGCCATGAGCCAGGATGAGGGTAAAATAGTGTGGAATATGTTAGAAAGAACAAGCATTCCAGTTTGGCTGAAATAAAAGCTATGATTACAGGAGTAGTAGGACATAATGATTGAAAGGTATCTTAGGATCAGGTTATTTAATGCCATGAATACTAAGGTCAAGAGGTTTTGTTTTTTTTTGTTTTTTGTTTTTGTTTTTTAATTTATTAAGCAATGAGGAGAAACCATGCAGTATTTTGATCAAGTCAAGTTATATCATCAAAACCATGCTTTAGGAATATGGAATTAATGACTCAAAGCTGGGTAAGGCTCTAGACTCCACAAAAGTTATCGTCCATTTGGCAAAACAGAAAATGAATTCCTCCTGAGCTGGAGGAATCTAGGGGAGAATTATTCTAATCCTGGGTAGTCAGGGGACTGAGACCATTCTGAGGTATGGTTAGAAAATATTTGCCTGACCAATCATGAAAATTTGCCTCCAATGCAGATAACTAAGTTAGAATGGGGGAAGGGAACAATAAAGGGTTATACATGATGATATCATACCTTCAGATGTGGTCAGCTTTTAGTGCTTCTGTTCAGCATGATGTCTCAATCCTGCTGTGCTTTCTTCTCTCTGGTGATCTAAATATGGCTGGAACACAGGAAATAGGTTAGCCTTAAACAGTTAAAGTTTGTCTCCTTATCTGTATGATGGGAAAGTCTTCTTATCGCTTACTGGAACTTGCCATAATATGACAGTAACTTTTCTGAAGAGTTTTAAAGATTTTCATGCTATATTAGCTCAGCTGAAATGTTTCTGTTGCTTAAGTCTCTGTTAGTTAAGAATACTGCATACTCTTGTCTGCATTGATTTGTTGTTCAAAAAGTTCATTTGCTGTCAAACTCACAGAACTGCTACTTTTTATTATTTCTAAGTGTGTATTTAAAGCAGAAGACTAAATGCTTTTCATGATAATTTGAGAGTTTTGGAATTACTTGGACATGACATATTTTCTAATTCTTTCATAATATTTTACTATATTTGAATCCTCGGGACAATAGAAGCTTGGTCAGATTGATTTTGCTATAGTAATCTTATAATTTTCAATTCTGCAGACATTTTCCTACCTGTTATAACATATAAATGCAGTGACATTGCTGAGAGTTTGTTGAACGAAAGGAAAAATTTGATATCAAGTGTTTATAGTGATGATAAATGATGTTAGTAGTTGAGTTTTCTCATGAGCTGGAAAACTAATTCTACATCTACTCTGAATCAAAGATTCATTTTTGTGAGTGTAAATTGATATGGAACCACCTAATGAGAGAAAAACCAGCATGATGGCCCACTTGTGAGCTTGTTACAAATAAATATTTTATAGGAAGAGACATATTTTGAAGGAAAAATGAAATTCTTTCAAAAGCTTGATGGATTGACAAACTCAAAATTACACTTTTGTTTTGGTACAAATATTCTGATACTCTGTATAACTGAAAATAAAATGAAGATTTGTATATTATCTGCTTGATTTAATAAATGCAAACCTGTATTAATTGAGTGCTTACTGTGTGCCAGGCACTGTTCTAGGTATTTGGGATATGTCAGTTAAGAAAACAGATAATGAATCCTTGCCCTTGAGGAGTTAACATTCTTGGGATAGGGGTGGGGAAGAAGACAGATCTGAACAATTGTAACAGTGTATAAGTAAGTCATATAGTATGTTAGAAGGCAATGAGTAATATGCAAAATGAAAAAGTGGAGCAGAGTAAGGGAGATTAAATTGGGGATGCTAGAATTGAGGGCTTAAGATTAGAATTAAGTAGAGTAATTTGGGTAGGTCTTCTTGTGAAGGAGAGATGTAAACAATTGAAGGAAGTGAAAGAGCCAAGGAAATAAGGAGGGAAGCAGTCTAGGCAGAGGGAAGGCCTTACAGCAGGAACATGGCCGCTGTTTTTGAAGAACAGAAAAGAATCCAATATAGCTAGAAGAGATTCGTCAGAGGCAAGAGTAGTAGGACCTGAGGTCAGAATCACAAAGATGGAGGGGAGAGGCAAGATCATGTAGGGCCATGTAGTCATATGCTTTGAGAGAAAGTGGGCAATTTGAGCAGAGAAGTAATATGTTCTCATTTAACCTTTTAACAAGATCACTTACTACAGTCCATCAATTTTTGTATATGTTCATAAAAATATAATTGCTTAAATAATTATGTATTTGTATTCTCAGATATATTATGTTTTATGTTTCCTAATAGATTATAACAGCCTCCATTGTAAGAACTCATTTTCTTCTTTATAGCTTCCCACAGCTTTCTAAATCCAGTAATGTATTTTGCATACAGTATTTAATAGATGTAGTTGATAGATGTGACTCAGACTGAGAATACCATGTAAGTACAGGTATCTCCCAAACTGACAAAGACTCTCACCTTGGAGAGGGGGCAGTTTATTCTTCATATCTATTAATATTTTTGAGATTTCTTACAGAGGAAGGACAGTTTAAGTTCTTGTAGAGCCAATATGCTGATAATTGCAATTAAATCCACCACTTAGTACAACCAAATTATTGAAAACAAAGGGATTCAGGGTTAGGTGACCATAAACACATATCAGCTAATGAAACACAACCAAAGTTAAAAAGTTAGAACAGTTAAAATTTAAAAAGTGAAATTGGGAACTTTAAAGGAGATATAAAAATCAAATGGCCTAGTCAACATGAATAAGAAAACACTCTGCAAAAGATAAACTATACACTTAGTTTTGATATACTGGCACATACGCAACTTTCTGCATCTTTTCCATCAGATTTAATTGTCAAATTTTAACCCTTATATAAACCTTGCTTCTGCATAGGGACTTTACAAGTTCTTTTCAGAATATGAACTGTTAATGGGGACTGTAATAATTTCTATTAATTTCTCCCCCTCCTGGCTTTATTGAGGTATAATTGACAAAATTTTAATATACTGTATCACATGTATGACATGATAATTTGACATACGTATGCACTATAATAGGTTGCCACCATCAAGTTAGTTTCCACCCTCCATCACCTTCCATGTTTACCTTTTTTTTCAATTATATAATACAGTGCTAGCAACTCTAGTCACCACGTCATACATTAGATCCTCAGACCTTACTAATTTTACAGCTGAAAGTTTATACCTTCTTACCAGCCTCTTTCTATTTCTCCCATATCCCCATCCCCTGTCAACCACCATTCTACTCTCTATTTCTATGAGTTTAACCTTTTGTGTGTTTTTAAGAGTCCACTTATAAGTTATACTGTGCATTATTTGTCTTTCTCTTTCTGGCTTAATTCATTTTGCATAATGGCCTTCAGGTTCATCCAATCTGTCAAAAAAAGGCAGAATTCCCTTCCTTTTTAAGGCTGAATAATATTTCTGTGTGTGTGTGTGTGTGTGTGTGTGTGTGATATCTCACATTTTCTTTATCCATTTGTCTCTTGACAAACACTTAAGATTATTTCCATACCTTGATTATTGTGAATAATGCTGCAGTGAACATGGGAATACAGTTATCTGTGTGAGATACTGATTTTGTTTCCTTTGAAAATGTACCCTAGGGGCACCTGGGTGGCTCAGTCTAAGTGTCTGAGTCTTGATTTCAGCTCAGGTCTTGATCTCAGGGTTGTGAGTTCAAGCCCCACATTGAATATGTACCCAGAAGTGAAGTTGCTGGATCATAAGATAGTTCTATTTTTAATTTTTGAAGGAACCTCCATACTGTTTTCCATACTGTTTTCCATAATATCAAACTATACCCCTTTACGTTCCTACCTACAGTGTACAAGGGTTCCCTTTTCTCCACATCCTCATAGCATTTATCTTTTGTATTTTTGGTAAATGACATCCTAACAGGTGTGAGGTGATATCTCATTGTGGTTTTAATTTGCATTTCCCTCATGATTAGTGAAGTTGAGCACTTTTCATGTACTGTTGGCCATTTGTGTTTTCTTTGGAAAAATGTCTATTCAAGTCGTTTGTCCATTTTTAAATTGGGTTATTTAGTTTTTGCTATTGAGTTGTATGAGTTCCTTGTATATTTTGGATATTAACCCCTTATCATATATATGGTTTACAGATATTTTCTCCTGTTCCATAGGTTGCTTTTTCATTTTGTTCATGGTTTCCCCTGCTGTGCAGAAGCTTTTTAGTTTGAAGTAGTACACTTTTTTACTTTTGCATTTGTTGCCTTGCCTTTGGTTTTAAATCTAAAAAAAAATAATTGCCAAGACTAGTGTAGCCGAGTTTACCCCCATGTTTTCTTCTAGGAGTTTTAGGATTTCAGGTCTTACATTCAAGTGTTTAATCCACTTTGAGTTGATTTTTGTATATAGTGCAAGGGATCCAGTTTCATTCTTTTGCATGTGGATATCCAGTTTTCCCAGTACCTTTTATTGGAGAGGTTATCTTTTCCCAGTTCTTGGCTCCTTTGTTGAAAATTTATTGACCATATACACACGGATTTATTTCTAGGCTATCTATTCTGTCGCATTGATCTAGGTGTCTGGTTTTTATGCCAATACCATCTGGGTTTTTTATTACTGTTGCTTCGTAATACAGTTTGAAATCAGGAAGTATGATGCCTCTGGCTTTGTTCTTCTTTCTCAAGATTGCTTTGGCCATTGGGGTCTTGTATAACTCCATATGAATTTTAGGATTGTTTTTTATATTTCTCTGAAAAATGCAGTTGGAGTTTTGATAAGGATTGAATTGAATCTGTAGATTGCTTTGGCAATTTACAATTTAGCAATATCAGTTCTTGAATCCTTGAACATGGAATATCTTTCCATTTATTTGTGTCTTCAATTTCTTTCATCAGTGTCTTACAGTAATTGGTTAAATTTGTTCACTAGTATTTTATTTTTGATGCTATTATAAATGGGATGGTTAACTTTATTCCTTAGTATTTTATTTTTTGATGCTATTGTAAATAGGATTGTTTTCTTCATTTCTTTTTGATATTTTGTTAGTGTATGGAAATACAACTGATTTTTGTATATTGATTTTGTATCCTGCAACTTTACTGAATTTGTTTATTAGTTCTAACAGTTTTTTGGTGGAGTCTTTAGAGTTTTCTATATATAATATGATGTCATCTGTGAATAGAGACTACTTTACTTCTTCATTTTCAATTTGGATACCTTTTATATCTCTTTCTTGCCTAATTGCTCTGGTTATGATTTCCACTACTATTAAAAGTGGTGAAAGTGGGCATCCTTGTCTCTTTCCTAATCTTAGACAAAAGCTTTCAGCTTTTTGCCATTGAATATGATGTTAGCTGTGGGCTTGTCATAAATGGCCTTTATTATATTGGGGTACATTCCTTCTTTAGCCAGTTTCTGGAGAGTTTTTATCATGAAAAGATACTGTATTTGTCAAATGCTTTTTCTACATCTATTGAGATGATCATATTTTTAGTTTTAACTTTTTTTTTTTTTTTTTTTAAGTAAGCTCTATGCCCAATGTGGGGCTTGAACTCACAACCCTAAGATCAGGAGTCACATGCTCTACTGACTGAGCCAGCTAGGCACCCCTGATCTTTAACTTTTTAATGTGGGAATATCATGTTGATTGATTTGTGGGTGTTAAACCATCTTTGTATTACAGATATAAATTCCATTTGATCATGGGGGTGTGACCCTTTTAATATACTGTTGAATTTGGTTTTTAATATTTTGTAGATGATTTTTGCATCTATGTTCATTAGGGATATTGGCCTGTAATTTTCTTTTCTTGTAGTATCCTTACCTGGCTTTGGTATCAGTATAAAATAAGTCCCTTAAGCTATCTTCATTTTTTTGTTCATTCTTTTTTCATTTTGCTCCTCTGACTGGATTAATTCTATTGCCCTGTCTTTGAGTTCATTGATTCTTTCTTCTGTTTGATCTGTCTGATGTTGAATCCCTGTGATTTCTGTTTGGTTCTTTTTTATATCTTCTATGACTTTGTTGAAATTCTTACTTTGTTTATGCATTGTTTCCTGACCTTGGTGAGCATTTTTATGCATTATTTTAAACTATTGGGTAAATCACTTATCTCTATTTTGTTAAGTTTGGTTTCTGGAGATTTATCTTGTTCTTTTGTTTGGAACTATTCCCACTTCTTTGTTTTCCTTAACCTCTGTGCTGGTTTCTACACATTAGATAAAATATCCACCTCGCCCAATCTTGACAGGCTGGTCTTAGGAGATGAGCCTCATCAACTAACCTAGCCCAAGCTCCTAGTTGCCTTTCGAACCTTTCTGATTGCCCAACTCACTGTCTTTGTTCTTAATGGCTTCTAGTAGTTGTGCTAAAATGTATCAGTGTCCCAAAGGGGAGAGTTGTAATTAGCACCTATGTGCAGACTCTTTAGAAGCCAGAACCTGAGGTAGCAGCTGAGAAAATATGCAGTGAAATCCTTTCTAGGTAGAAACTGGAGATGAATATTTTTGCTGCTCCCTCAGCACTGAGTATACCTGCAGAGGAAGGGGGGTTTTCCTGTGCCCATTTAAGAGTTGCTTATTTGTTTGCTATAGTCCTGTGGGTCTCGTGAATTCAAGCCCTGTTGCCTTACAGAGTTGGGTGTTTTGGGGACTTATTCTGTGGGTGGGAGCCTTAAAGGTTGGGACTCTAGATGTGTGGTCCAAACTCTTTGCTCCTCAGGGAGAAGCTGGGGTTTGGGAGTTCCTTCCCAATTGTATGGTGCTGTGCCAATGATGGGATTTAGGGTAAGAGTTGTCTCAGCCTTCCCTACCCATTTTATTGTGGGTATTTTCATTCACCCAATGTGTAGGAGTCACTTAACTAATTTCTGGATTTTTCTTAGAATTGCTCCATGTGTAACTATATATTTGGTGCATCTGTGGGAGGAGGGAAAGTTCAGGAGCCTCTTATGTTGCCACGTTGGTCCCTCCCTCTATATCTATTAATTCCTTTCTTACAATGTTAAAGTAGCAAGTATTAAAGCCTCATCATTAAATATTATCAAAGTTAATATTGATTAATTGAATTTTTAAATTAAAAGTAACCAATAAATAAGTAAATTAATTAAAAGTAACCAATTCTTAAAATTCTGAAATATTTGACTCCTTAATGCTATTCTAAGCGGCAAAATTTAGAAGTATTTTCAAGGAATTCCCATATTTCAACTATATACAGTCCAAAGCCTTTGATGATGTAAGTATTTTATTATGATTTTTACTTATCTACCTCTTCTTATTTTATTGTGTGTTCTCTAAGGGCAAGGACTAGATCACATTCATCTTTATGTTTCCAATGCCACACTCAGTGACTGGTACATTATAGGAACTAAAAAAATGTTTGCTAAATGAATGCATGTGACTTTCATAGGTTGGTTTGTTTATATTTATTAGATTTATACAATTTCTCTGGAAGCTAAAGAAATTATTTTCTTCTAGGTCTAACATATTACTTTCACAAAAAACACAAAATGATAAATTATTAATAGTGGTGGGTTTTTTTTTTTTTTTTTGAGGGTTGTGGATCTAGAGCAAGGTTAGAATTTTAATAATTTTAGAGGTAAAAATAATTTGAATTATTATTCCAGAGAGTCTTTCTTACATATTTTCTAACAAATTGAGAGTGTGAATGAAAAATTCTATATATTCCATGATTGATTAAATTGTATTTTTTAGCTTCTTTACACAGATAGGAATTTTGTGATTTGTGCTCCAACTGGTTCTGGGAAAACTGTAGTGTTTGAACTAGCTATAACAAGATTATTAATGGAAGTCCCATTGCCATGGTCAAACATTAAAATTGTTTACAGTAAGTATTTATATATTGTAAGAGTAATTAATTATAATAATGAAAAACCATTGAGGCAAAAGTAAGAAATAAATTAAAGTTCAAGCCATAGGAATTAATATTTGGCTCTCCATACATTTTTAGTGAAGACCTATCACATTTGCTCTTGTCTGTTACATTAAATTCCAAACACATTTTCCCAAAGTTGTAAATAAAAAGTAATATTTAAATTGAGAATTTGACCTTTACATGTTTATTTTTTAAAGGACAACAAGAACAATAAATTCAAACATTTTGTAATTCTAAAAAAATTTCATAGGAACCTCTACTCTCTTAGGTATATATATATATTTAAAATTTTTCATTAAAGTAATTTATATACATGGTTAAAAAAATAAATTATCCCAAAAAGGCTTATAATGAATAAGCAATAATCTCCTGCCTTACCTCTCTCTGCTCTTAGTTACAGTTCCCTGAATAATTACTTCTTTTTCTATTTTTAGTTCAGTCTGGTGATTATATCTCTAGATAATATGCTTATATTAACTCTTTCAATTTATAAATATTAGGCAGCACCTAGATGTGTAGTTTTATCTTAATTTTATTAACGTTTGTGAAAGTAATTTTAAAATTGCACTGACATTCAAAATATATATCTTATGTTGTTATAGTGGCACCAATAAAAGCCCTGTGTAGTCAGCGTTTTGATGATTGGAAAGAAAAATTTGGACCAATAGGATTGAATTGTAAAGAACTCACTGGAGATACAGTAATGGATGACCTATTTGAGATTCAGCATGCCCATATTATTATGACAACTCCAGTAGGTGTTATTTATACTCTATTATTTCCTTGGCTTATTAGAAAATGTTTCTCTTCACCAAGAATAAAAGTTAGAAGAAAATACAAAGCAGAAGAATATATTTGCAATGTAAAAAACAAACAAACATAAAAAGTACTATAAAGAATACTTACTAATCAGTAAGTAAAAGACAAATTACCAAATGGGAAAAATAGACAAAAGATATGATTAGGCAATTTGTTATTGAGGATAATTTGTAATCTTACTTTTTGCTTGTATTCTTTTATCCAAGTATTATGTATTGCAGAGGGAGGACCTTGGTAGGGCTTAAAAAAGGTAATTAGACTATAATTTTGTATATTTTTGGTTAAACTCAAAAATAAATGGGGGTTTAGTTTTTTAAGCACTTGTAAGGCTATCAAAATCCTTTAAAATGTTTTTAATCTTTAAATCTTTTTCAGGATACTTTTAAGATGTGAATTAAAATATTGCCCGTCGTTTGTATCATGTTAAGATTTTTACTGATATCTTAATAACATTTATTATAATTTCTTATCATGTTAAACCACATGCATTTTTTCTTTAGGAAAAATGGGATAGCATGACTAGAAAATGGAGAGACAACTCTTTGGTCAAGCTGGTTAGACTCTTTCTCATTGATGAGGTAGGGAACACATTACTCATTTTCAGAGATAAACATAAAATGATGATTGGAATGGATAGAAAGAAACAAGGCATTTTCAACCAAACTATATGTCTGTTTTATCCGTTCAAGTGGAAAGGCTTATTTTCTTAAGAGTGTTAATATTATTATGGATTTTAATTGATTAGTTTTTTATTTTTATAGTTAATCATTTTTTTTCTTGATTTCTTTCTTAGGTACATGTTGTAAAAGATGAAAATCGTGGACCAACTCTTGAAGTTGTAGTTAGCAGAATGAAAACTGTACAGTCTTTATCTCCTACTTCTGAAAATAGCAGCACAGTTATTCCAATGAGATTTGTAGCTGTATCTGCAACAATTCCAAATGCTGAGGATGTAAGTTAGAATTTCAGTCTATCAGATTTTTTTATGACTAGTGAAATATTTTGTCATTTTAATCTTAGAGGAAAGTGAGGGTTTTTTTCTGTAAATCCCATAACCGATTTAGTAGGAAAGTATGTTATAGAAAATTATGGTTAGGGCGCCTGGGTGGCTCAGTTGGTTAAGCGACTGCCTTCGGCTCAGGTCATGATCCTGGAGTCCCTGGATCGAGTCCCGCATCGGGCTCCCTGCTCGGCAGGGAGTCTGCTTCTCCCTCTGACCCTCCCCCCTCTCATGTGCTCTCTCTCATTCTCTCTCTCTCAAATAAATAAAATCTTAAAAAAAAAAAAAAAGAAAATTATGGTTAGATTTCATAGGTATGGCAGTATTAGGCCTTAATATTTGGTTGATTTGGTTTAATGAAACATTTTTGGTATAAGTCTGTTGTTTACTAGTATCTAAATGTCTTGGTTTTTATGGGTTTCAGGTACCTCATTATGACTAATAATTTGTTATGGTTGTTGTAATCAGCTGACTGTAGTTGTATAGCAAAGTATGGTGGAGAATAAAAATAATTGCTTAGGTGATTACCACCCACCTTTTCACATTCTATGTGACTGGCATTATGGAAAGCACTAATAATAGATACAAAAGTGAAAACATATAGACCCTGCCCTTGAGGAGGATCTCATGGTTAATGGGGTACACAGACAGGTAAAGAAATAATTGTACATAGTATTATACTTGTCCTAATTTTTTTTTCATTGTTTGGGCAAACTTCTTGAAAAATAGTATGGTTTCATTGTTCCTCACTCTTATTTCCTTCTCAGCCTACTATAGTACGACTTTTTTCTCCTACTACTTAGAAATTTCACAAATAGTTCCTATATTGTCTAATCCAATGGAAAATTTTGCCTGATTTATCTTTAATTTGGCAAAATTATTCATTTTCCAGTTCTTAAGTTAACAACTTGTTCATATTCAAGAATAATAGAGAAAATTTTTAAGTATATATAATCAACAGAAACCCAGTGTTTGTCTTTCCAGATGTATAGGTGGAATCGTACTATGCGTGCTCTTTTATGACTTGCATGTCACCTACAGACATTTCCATGTCATTAGAAATTCTTCTTTAATATACTTTTTGTGGTTTTATTATAATTTATTTATCTAATGCTTTAATGATGGGAGATTATTTCCATTTTTGCTGTTGTAAATGGTGCTAAAGTTAATACATCTTTGAAAACATGATTATTTCTCTAGGATGAACTTCTAGAGTGGAATAACTGAGTCAAAGGATCTATAAAACTCTAAGGAAACAGTGCTTTCATAAAATGGTATGGTCATGTATACTTCCACCATCAGCCATTTCTCTGTATTCTAGCACTGGATATTATAATAAATTATTATTATTATTACATTTAAATAGTTTTCAGTGTGCCTGAGTGGCTCAGTTGGTTAAGCGTCTGCCTTTGGCTCAGGTCATGATCCCTGGTCCTGCAATCCAGGCTCTCTGCTCAGCGGATAGTCTTCTTCCCCTCTTCCCTCTGCCCTTCCACATATAAGTGAAGCCATATGATAATTTACTTTCTCTGCTTGACTTATTTCACTTAGCATAATCCCCTCCAGTTCCATCCATGTTGATGCAAATGATGGATATTCATTCTTTTTGATGGCTGAGTAACCATTCGTCTCTTGAAGGGCATCTTGGCTTCTTCCACAGTTTGGCTATTGTGGACATTGCTGCTATGAACATTGGGGTGCATGTGCCCCTTCTTCTCACTACATCTGTATCTTTGGGGTAAATACCCAGTAGTGCAATTGCTGGGTCATAGGGTAGCTCTATTTTTAACTTTTTGAGGAACCTCCATACTGTTTTCCAGAGTGGCTCCACCAGTTTGCATTCCCACCAACAGTGTAAGAGGGTTCCCTTTTCTCCACATCCTCTCCAACATTTGTTGTTTCCTGTCTTGTTAATTTTTGCCATTCTAACTGGGTGTAAGGTAGTATCTCAGTGTGGTTTTGATTTGAATTTCCCTGATGGCTAATGATGTTGAACATTTTTTTCATGTGTCTGTTAGCCATTCATATGTCTTCCTTGGAGAAATGTCTGTTCATGTCTTCTGCCCATTTCTTGACTGGATTATTTGTTTTTTTGGGTACTGAGTTTGAGAAGTTCTTTATAGAGCATAGATACCAGCCCTTTGTCTGTTATGTCATTTACAAATATCTTCTCCCATCCTGTGGGTTGCCTCTTTGTTTTGTTGACTGTTTCCTTTGCTGTGCAGAAGCTTTTTATCTTGATGAAGTCCCAAAAGTTCATTTTTCCTTTTGTTTCCTTTGCCTTTGGAGACGTGTCTTGAAAGAACGTGCTATGTCTGATGTCAAAGAGGTTACTGCCTATGTTCTCCTCTAGGATTTTGATGGATTCCTGTCTCACATTGAGGTCTTTCATCCATTTTGAGTTTATCTTTGTGTATGGTGTAAGAGAATAGTTGAGTTTCATTCTTCTGTATATAGCTGTTCAATTTTCCCAGCATCATTTATTGAAGAGACTGTCTTTTTTCCATTGGACATTTTTCCTGCTTTGTTGAAGATTATTTGACCATAGAGTTGAGGGTCCATATCTGGGCTCTCTATTTGTTTTTGTGCCGGTACCATGCTGTCTTGGTGATCACAGCTTTGTAATATAGCTTGAAATCAGGCAATGTGATACTTTATGTGGAAAACCCAAAAGACTCCACCCCTAAATTACTAGAACTCATATAGCAACTCAGTAACATGGCAGGATACAAAATCAATGCACAGAAATCAGTTGCTTTTCTATACACTAACAATGTAATTGTAGAAAGAGAAATTAGGGAATTGATTCCATTTACAATAGCACTAAAAACCATAAGGTACTTTGGAATAAACCTAACTAAAGAGGTAAAGGATCTGTACTCTAGAAACTATAGAACAGTTATGAAGGAAATTGAAGAAGACACAAAAAGATGGGAAAACATTCCATGCTCATGGATTGGAGGAATAAACATTGTTAAAATGTCTATGCTGCCCAGAGCAATCAATACTTTGAATGCCAACCCGATCAAAATACCAATGGCATTTTTCAAAGAGCTGGAACAAACAATCCTAAAATTTGTATGGAACCAGAAAAGAACCTGAATTGCCAAGGAAATGTTGAAAAAGAAAAACAAAGCTGGGGGCATCATGTTGAAGTAAATATTTTTAATATATCAATCAATTACTTTAAGTTCTTTTTTTGTACCTTGTCAGGTCATGTTCTTTACCCTTTTTTTCACATTGGGATAATAAACTTTTCTTATTGATATGTAAGCTGTCATTAAATATCAGTACTCTGTAATTCTTGAAATTCTTTTGCCCTTTGTGATAATCACTACATCTGCGAATGCTACTTTCCTGTCTCTTTGTACAAATCCTCTTTCTCAATTTTCTCCTAAATTAAGGTCTTCACTCTTGGCCTTCTTCCCCTTTCAAATTAAATTCTTGTGTGATCTTTTTCGTACACATTGTAGCCTTGAAAATGTTTTAATATTTCCTTCCCCTGTAACTAAAAACTCATTAATCCATCTTCCTGTCAAAGCAATGGTCAGTTTCAGAGCAGGCATGAAGCCTAATTACTAACCAGGTTATATGAAGATAAGGATTGCTCACCATAGCTTCAGAAATTAACAAGTGACTCAGGCATTGAGTCGGAAATGTGCTTTCGGCACTGCCATCTCTCAAGTGTTTATTTACTCTTTGTTTAAAAATTGTCAACCCATGCCAATCTAAGCCAACCATTACTTTGCTACTCTTTGGCTATTATTTAGCACAACTCAAAAGATCTGTCATGCATATCTAGGCATAGTTCTGAAAAATAGGAAGGTTATAATGATAGTGAGAAATTCAGTTTCTCTGCCAAAATCAATTTTAATTTTATTTTGGACTCTTGGGAAGGAAAATAAAACAAAATAATAATTAATTGGGAGTTTACCATGTTGAAAAGTGGGACTAATCTTAAAATACTGCTACTGATAATACCTACCAATATATAAATAGAATAGTGTCACTGGAATATGTAATACTGAAAAAGACAGCCTAATTATTTTTATACCTTCTCTTTAAAAGTGGTCTATTATTTGGTTATGTTTAGCCATAAAACTTGACTAGAAAAAACTTTTAATGTATGTTTCTGTTGTTTAAAGATTGCAGAATGGCTTTCAGATGGTGAAACACCTGCGGTATGTCTGAAAATGGATGAGAGACATAGGCCGGTGAAACTTCGGAAAGTGGTCCTTGGATTTCCCTGCAGAAGTAACCAAACCGAATTTAAGTTTGATTTAACCCTCAACTACAAAATTGCCAGTGTTATACAAACATACTCTGATCAGAAACCCACACTTGTGGTATGGATTGTTAATTGCTTATTTTTGAGTGTAATGTTCAGTTTTTAATATGATTAATCCAAGAATTATTCATTTATTTTCAGTTTTGTGCAACAAGAAAAGGTGTACAACAGGCTGCTTCTGTTCTTGTGAAAGATGCTAAATTTATTATGGCTGTGGAACAGAAACAGAGGTATATTTTTTTCTTTTTTGTTATTGGAGATAGGAAGACTTTTAGGGATTATCTAGATGAGATGAGAAAACTAGGTTTTTTCCTTCACCTTTTCAAGTTAATCAGCCTCTCTAAGCCTCAGTTTCCACATCTATAAATTAAAGATAATAGTAATTTGGAAGATTAAGTGAGAGTGAATCTTAGTGACGTTATGATCCTGTCTTCTTTATCTCATAGCCATGTTTCTTGAAAGGTTATTCATATTGCTGTCTTCATTTTTTTTTTTTTTAATCCACTTTGAATTTGGCATCTGTTGTAATCTTTCACTAAAGCTAAACTTGCTGTTGATCTCTCAGGAGCTTCTAATACATTTGATCCCTCCCACCTTATTTAAAAACTCTAGACTCTGTGCTTCCAAGATCATCCTCTACCAAGTTTCTTCCTACTTTGCTGGCTGCTCATTCTCAATCCTCTTTTCACCTCTTCTACCCAACTCTGAAATGTTGGCATTCTAGAGGTTCTATCCAAGGTTCATTCTTTCTAATTCCACACTCCTGGGTATTTGTATCTATCACATGGGTTCAAAGAATATATGTATGCTCATATTTATATATGTCTGTGAGTTCCTAAATTTATAACTCCATTCTGAACTCTAGTCTATAGTCCATGCCTAACTGACATCTCCAATTGCATATGTATGAGCATCTCAAACTATTAGAAACTAATAGTGATTTGAACTAAGGAGGTGGCAGTGTTGATGGAGATAAAATGATATATTTGAGATATAATTAGAAGTAAGAATAAACAGGACTTGGTAATTGTTTGCCTATGTGGAGGAAGGTGAGAGAGGTGTCAGTGATAGGTTTCTGCCATGAGCAACCAGGGAGTGTTGTATAATTTAGATGGGCGAACACTGGAAGAGGAGTTGGTTTGAGAGAAAGAACCATGATTCTGTTTTGGATATATTGAGTGAAAAGGAATGGAATGCCATTTTGAGTTGGTGTAGACCAGGAAAAGAGACTGATGCTTACCTCAATTCCCCTTTGACCACTCATGTTCTAACAATTACTACAAGACTTCTTTTTGCTAATCAAGCCCCAGATTCTGTTACTATGGTTTCTCAATCTAACATGTTCAGCTATTTTGTACTCTGGTTTCTTTAGCTTTTTATCAAATACCTCTTCTTTGTATCATGCATTCAAATAACAAAATATTTCTATATTTTGGAATGTCTTAGTTAACTTCAAGAAGTTAATTGGTAGTATTCTCATAATGAGAATGTTTCCCAAGCTTTTTTTTTTAAGTTTTTATTTTAATCACCTGGTCTGAGCCTTTGGTTTTAATCCAGAAAACTTCTTGGCTACTTATGGGCAGTGATCAAGCATATTGGGAGAATGTATGCATCCATTAGGTCATTTTGCTGGCAAAATCCTTTTCTATAATCAAATCACAATTGATAGTTTCCATACCAGCTGCACTTGGTTTTTTAGCATTCTTGATTATTAATTTTCTAAATGTTTTTAGCAAAGATGGGGTTTCAAAAACCAATTGACCAGGTCATTATAAAACTAGTAATAGTATAAATGTAAACTGGAATTTTTTTAAAAAAGTGTAGCTATAGAGTAAGGAGACTGTAAATAGCAAAGAGTAATTTGGAACTTTTCTACTTGGGTGAATAAACTAGTTGATCAAGTTGGGCCATGTGACTTTTAGTCAGAAACAGATGTGGTTGTCAAGCAATGAGGCTTATTTTCTTGCTCAAAAACTAACTCTGAAGGAAATTTTTAAAAACTTACAGAATTCATATGGTATGGTTATATGACCTCCCAAGATGAATACTTAATAATTAGCATTTTGAACCTGAACCTATCTATAAGAGTAAGGAACTGAAATAGCTAACCTGTGTGCATCCTTAAAACTAATTTCCATTGCATCCTTTCCCTTTTACCCTGTTGTCTGCTGCACCCATATTAGCTAATTTTGTTTTAGATAATCATTTTCGTACACAGAAGCATATATCATGTTTCTCCTTTTCTTACTTCCCACTCTTTACCTAGTTACTCAAGGAGAATTTCTTTTTTTTTTTTTTTCTGATGATTGGAATACTTTCTAATATATTTTATCACGAAAGGTATGAGAAATATAAAGCATGACACAAATCTAAGTTTAACTGCAGAACAGAAGGACAAAAAGTACACTTCATAACCATAATTTTAGTATCAGCTTTTCCCCATGGATTATTTCACCACTTTGACACCACACAGTATTCTTATAATGTTTTTTAATTTTATTTTATTATGTTATGTTAATCACCGTACACTACATCATTAGTTTTTGATAGGAAAATTTCTCTTGTCTTTCAATTCTTTTTTCACTCTTTGTCTCTCCTTTTTATTTTTCCCCCTTTATCCCCCATTTTTATTCCTGTTTTTCCAGGAATGAAATGCTGGTATTAGAAACAACATGAGAGGCTCCTAGGTGGTGCAGGCTGTTGAGCAACCGACTCTTGGTTTTGGCTCAGGTCATGATCTTGGGGTCGTGGGATGGAGCCCCCGTCAGGCTCCGAGTCTGCTTAGGATTCTCCCTCTCTCCTGCCTGCCCCACACTGTTCTCTCTCTCTCTCAAATAAATAAATAAATCTTAAAAAGAAAAAAAAAAAAAGAAACAGCATTAAGTTAGAGACCATGATTTGGATTGCAGTGCTGCCACTTTACTAGCTGTGTACCATTGGGCACATTACTTCTGTCAGTTTCAATTTCTTAATCAAGGTGGGATAATATGGGAATCGACTATCTATATTACCATATTATTACTATTTTGGCTAATTTCACTTAGCACAATGCCCGCTAGCTTCATCCATGTTGTCGAAAAAGGCAGAATTTCCTTCTTTCTTAAGACTGAATAATATTCCATTGTGCATGTGTGTGTGTTTGTGTGTGTGTATCAAATGTTCTTTGTTCATTAATCTGTCTCAGACACTTAAGTTGTTTCTATATGTTGGCTATTCTGAATAATTTTGCAGTCAACATAGGAGTACAGGTATCTCTTTGAGATACTGATTTTGTTTCCTTTGGATATAATCCAGAAGTGGAATTGCTGGATGATGTGGTAGTTCTATATTTAGTTTTTTGAGGAATCTTCATATTGTTTTCCATAGTGGCAGTATTGGTTTACTATTCCCACCAACAGTGCACAAGGGCTCTCTTTTCTCTACATCCTCACCAGCATTTGTTATCTCCTGTCATTTTGATACTAGCCATTCAGCAGGTGTGAGGTGATACCTCATTGTAGTTTTGACTTTCATTTATCCCTGATGATTAGTGATGTGGAGCATCTTTTCATGTATTGTTGGCCATTTGTATAACTTTACTGGAAAAATGTTTTTTAGGTCCTTTGCCCATTTTTAAATTGTTTCTTGTTTTGCTGAGTTGTAAGTTTAGGGACTTCTGAATATGAAAGTTAGATATTCTGTACTTCTTAAAGGTGATTTTCAAACAGATATTGTGAAAACGTTTTGATATCTATAGCTTCAAAATGATTAATAAACTAAGAGTTTTTATGTTAATGGAATAACTCTTAAAGTTTTATGGTATTTTTAAAATAGGTTACAGAAGTGTGCATATTCCATAAGAGATTCAAAACTGAGAGGTAAGTTTAGAGATTATTTTTGAATAGCATTTTCAGCTACACATAAAAGAAATCAATTATGGATGAAATATTAACAGCATATAACAGATTATATATTTTTATTATAGATATCTTAATACATGGTGTTGCTTATCATCATGCTGGTATGGAGCTGTCAGATAGAAAAGTAGTTGAAGGAGCTTTCACTGTTGGAGATCTACCAGTTCTTTGTAAGTAAAACATATTCTTGTGGCTATTATATTTTGGAAAACTATTTATCTGTTAAGAGAAAAAAAGAAAAAGCTCAAGTATTCTGACTTATTTCTGCTTTTCTTCCAAGAATCTAAAATTATGTAATTACCCATGCATATACATGCTACAGTAAACTCTGACAGTTTTAGTTCTTTATCATGCTACTGAACAGTGCTACCTGAAAAGTAAGAATTTAATAGTTTTTTGGTTTTAAGATGTGTTATTATTTTACACTGTAATGTTCTTTTCCTCTTTGTTTTTCCTAAATTCCCTATGTATGAATTTTTATTATATTTATAATAATATATATTTTATAAAATGATGTCTACCTGAGGCAATAAAATTATATGGCTTGAAAGTATTATTTCTTAATCTGATGCAGTTACTACCAGTACTTTAGCTATGGGAGTAAATTTGCCTGCTCACCTAGTAGTTATAAAATCTACGATGCATTATGCTGGAGGAATGTTTGAAGAGTATAGTGAAACAGATATTCTACAGATGATTGGTAGAGCTGGTCGACCTCAAGTAAGTGACACTATTTTATTTTTGTAACTTGTTTTAAAATAAGGTAAAAAGCAAAAACTGTTTTTTGTGTACTTTTTGTTAAACAGGAGATTAACATTTCATATTCAGATTAGGTTTAAAAATAAGTGCAACAGGAAATCTACTTTAATGGAGACATAGAAGTAAAACAAGTCTCACCAAAGGAGACATGCTGCCTCTACTCCCTCTGAGTTTCCCTTGGCTGATGGTTGGGCTGATGAATGTGTATATGCTGTCAAAAGTTTTTTGGTTTTTTTTTTTTTTTTTTTGGTTTTGAGGTTTTTTTGTTTTTTGTTTTTTGTTCTGAATGGGGATGCTATTTGTATTTTAGATGGGACAGTTTTTCATTGTGTCGGACTGTCATACATTGCAGAATGTGTAGCATCCCCGAGTCTTAGCACAAAATGCCAATAGTGGTCCCCAGGTATTGTGACAATTAAAAATTAGCCCATATACATTACAAAACATGTCCTACCTCTAGCAAATACTCAAATAAAGAAGTCATTCATATAGTTAGGGAACATTTAGGAAGAGTATCTTTTCAAAGAAGTCAAAATATTATGTTATATAAGTTGTAGTTTTTATAAGATCAATTAGATTATATGTAAACTACACCAATCTTATAACTTTTATTCAGGTGCCTAAGTTTGTTTTGATTTTACTAATACCAAAATTATGTTACATTGAAACCAAAGTAATATTTTTACATCTATACTCTTGGAATGTTTTTAATTAAATTTTCAGTGAACATTCAAATTCAGAAACAGTTTTAAGGCATTTTTGACCTGTTGTTTAAGTCAGGGACTGTTTAATATAAAATGAAACTCATGAGTTCTTGAAGAGGACTGGTACCAACGTGTACTCTTTTTTAACTACATTTCTCTGTGTTTATTTTTTTTTCCAGTTTGATACTACAGCTACTGCAGTTATTATGACTCGGTTAAGTACAAAAGAGAAGTATATTCAGATGTTAGCTTGTAGTGACACTGTAGAAAGCAGGTAATACAGAAAATATTCTAAAAAGATGTTAATACCGCTTATATTTTTCCTTTTCACATATTAAAAGGAAATTTGATTAGGAGATTTTCTAAGGCCATTGTCTTGAAACTTTTCAGTAATCTAAGTAGAAAGTTTGTGTCCTTTTAAGAAATTCAATAGTTAAAAAAAAAGGACAGTGTAATATTTTTATTCAGTAGTTTCCTAGCATGTGGTGGCAGGTATCCTTGTTATAAAAGGCCAAATTAGTAATAAGACTATAATTTTCACATCTCTTTACATCTTTAAAATTTGTTTAATAATAGAGAGATAGGCAATCTGGAAGCTTTTAGTAAAGCATGATTATAATACTCTGAGAGAATATTCACTCTCACTCTTTTTAAGTAATAATGTCTTCTGGAGCCATGGGATAGAGAAAAATCTATAATTTTTTAACAGTTGAACTGATTTTTATGGTTTTCTCTTATATTTTTGAAAATTAAGTTATTTTTCATGAATTATTAATATAGCAATGAGTATATTATTCAATTATATTCAGTTGAATTATTCAAAATATTATTGCAGTTTAAAAAGTAAGGTTATGGCATTGAAATACATATTACTAATACAAAGGTTTTGGTTTTTTTTCTACTAGTTTACACAGACATCTTATTGAACATTTAAATGCAGAGATAGTGTTACATACCATCACAGATGTGAATATTGCTTTGGAATGGATACGATCAACTTTGCTTTATATCAGAGCCTTGAAAAATCCATCTCATTATGGTTTGTTACTTGATTTGAAAAAGTAGTAAATGTTTCAAGCCAGTTGAATCTATATTTATGCTATTAAGTCACAGAATAGATTACAGACACTAATACGTAACAGAAATAAAAAATAATATTCATAAATACATTAGAGGCAAGAGTAGAGAAATGTGAGAAATCTTTATCTGTTTTACTTCCAGTCTTTTAATAAGTCTTTTAATGGTTTGAAATCACCATTAAAAATAGATCTTTTAAAAAAAATTAACTCAAATAAAAATAATAAAAGTGACTAAAATTATTTTTTAAAAGTTAAAGTAAAAAAAATTCTTAAATTTTGTCTGAACTAGTGTTCAAATCAAAGGATATAGTACTGCTGTTGCTGCTGGAGTTTGCATCCTGCTTCTAAAGCTAACACACATGTGGTTATATTGCTTCTAGAAGGTTCTTTCATATGGTATGGTTATAAAGTAAAAATACTTGGAATTGCTGAATATCAAATTATATCAAATTAAAACCTGATTTGTTGCAATACTATTCTAATGTACACAGGTTCAAAACTTTAAGATCTCCAAGGGGAAAAAATACAGTATGCATGGTCATGGTTGTACAGTAAAAAAAGCAAAAGATAGCCAATTGATATTGAAAGGATTTTATAGCAGTGGTTATTTTCTATAGATAGCTAAGCCTTGTTTTAACTCATTAAGCTATTTTTCCCCCTATTTAAAATTAAGTTAGACTACTCTTTTCTAGTTAACTCGGGTATAAACTGAGCCTATAAAAATGAGTTAAGTCCTTTCTATTTTAATTTTTTATGAATTTTCATAACTTTTACAGGTTTTGCATCTGGATTGAACAAAGATGGAATTGAAGCAAAATTACAAGGTTAGATGCATTTCCTTGTAAAAAATTATATTTTATAAATTTTAATGAAAAAGGTCAGTTAGTGTGAAAGTAAGAATACTCTTTGGTAAATTATTTCTTAAAAAAGTAAACTTGTTTCCAGAAAAAAATATATGAAGTATTCCTTTTTCACATGCAAATAAAGTTTAGCACATATGCTTTTTTACTGAATTAATGAATTTATTAATTCTATCAGAATGTCTTCCTTTTTATAATATGTTAACTTTGTTTTTATTTTAAAAATGACCCTCATCTTTGAAAATATTGCCTATAGATATACAACTCTTCATTTTTCTAGTTTAATTTTACTTGAATATATAAGCCTACCTTAATTATGGGCTTCTTATCCTAATCTGTGCTAATGATATATTCCCATCAAATCCCAGCTTAATTTTTCAATTAATTAATACTTCATTACCTGTCTTTTCAAATATCAAAAAATTATTGAGCATTTATTAGGTTAGAAATTATCAGTTCTTTGTATTGAGATTCTCTTTCAGTGAAAGAAAAAATTTTAGATCCACTAAAAATATTTAGCCAATTTTGGGGTACCTCACTGTCTCAATTGGTAGAGCATGCAACCCTTGATCTTGGGGTTGTCAGTT
The DNA here is from genome assembly GCF_004348235.1 of Phoca vitulina. NCBI lineage: Eukaryota > Metazoa > Chordata > Mammalia > Carnivora > Phocidae > Phoca > Phoca vitulina. Next base: position 26,087,127 of record NW_022589705.1, read on the forward strand.
TGAGCACCAGAGCCTCACATTGGGTACAAAGATAACTTTAAAGGGGGAAAAAAAAGGATCAAGGAGTAGACGTCCATCTACAGAGCAGCACTCCTAGTCTAGACCTTCACTTGGTGTAGATCTGAAAATATTTAGCCAATTTTAATTTATTCTCTACTTGGATATACACATATGGCATATTAAAATGCAGAGATAAGGATGAAGCAGTAAAATTATCTTGATTAAAGAATAAATATATTGCTGAAGCAAGGTGCTAAGCAATAGCATATATTCATAATGGTGCTATTGAGAAACAGATCTATAAAATAGTTGTATTATCCTTTATTTACTGATCAATTTTATAATGGAGTTTTTAAAACATATTTTTTGATCATAATGATCAAATACACCAAGATAGTCCAATATAGTCTTGCTATATTCTGATAATTGTAATGATTTAACTTTTGTTAAATTAGCAGAACCACAGTTCGTATTTGCCTTATCTTTAGTCATTATAGGGTAGCTAAGTTTTACCTATAAAGAATAGCCAAGTTTATTATATAACTGAATATAATATTTTGGTATCCCTGGAGATCTGCTTTAAATCTCTTAGGAAGGATCCTTAGCATTTCTAAATTTGGTTATACTTTCTTGCTCAGGATCCACCAGTAGTTCCCTTATCACTCTTAGAATAAAATGCAAACTTTCACCAGAGCCCACAAATCCACCTTGATATCTCCCTGCCTATTTCTCTGGCTTCATCTCTTGTCATTTTCCCCCTCTTTCATTCTGTTGTTTCTAAATCGGATCTCTTGCTGTTCCTAAAACACACCAAACTTGTTTCCACATCAGATCCTTCCACTCTTTTCCTTATTCCTAGAACACTTCTCACATATTTTACTTGTGGTCTCCACCTTCATTTCATTCAGATCTTTGATCAAATATTAACTCCTCAGAGAGGCCTTCTTGGACTACCTTAATTAAATCTACCTCTTCAGAGAGGATGGTAAAACAATTTCCATGATATTATTGCTGTTTTCCTTTTCTTGGAAAGGTGACATGCTTATGTTGAAAATTAGGATGAATATATCCTTACTATATCAGATATTACATAGCTTTATATCAGAAATACATAAAAAGTTAAAACCTAAAGAATTCTTATTTTCTAGGTCCTTTCTCTCAGCTTTATTTTCTTTCATAGTACCTTTCAATGCCTGAAACTTTATTATTTATTATTAAATTCTGTACTGTTTTCTTCCATAAAATATAAGTTCTGTAGAGAAGAAACCTTGTCTTGCTTACTGCTGTAAACCTAAAGCTTAGAATAGTGCCCAGTATATAATGTAGTAAGTATTCTTCTTTGACTGATTAACTTATTGCGTGTTAATAGTGGGTAATTAAGAAAATTGGCAAAAACTTCAAAAGCCTTACTTAACCAAATACTTAAAACTTTATCAAGCTGCCTAAGTGATGTTGCTTAAACTGAAGTGTTTCTCAAAGAATTTTGCCTTTTAAGGGCTGTGTTTTTGTGAGTGGCTCCTCTAAGATTGAACAGGTTGTGGCATTCCCACTCCCTGCTCTGAATTACCTTCAATCTTATGGGCTTTATAGCATAGAACAATGGGAGCACTGTGGGCAGCAGGCTACTACAATTGCTCTGATCTTCATCAGTCAGTGAGAGCTGAACTTGCATTACTTCCTGTTCAGAGGTTCCTTCCAGGTAGCAATAGTAGCATGTTAGAGATGCTAAAGTAAGTACTAAAAGCATCAGCTGAAATAGTCACAAGTGGTTGCCTCAAGAGTGTGGCAAACTCAGAGGAGCGAAAAGACTGGTGTTTTTTGAACAATCTTTGTAGATCTATTTGAATATACTTTGTGTGTATATATCTTTGATAAAAGTTAAAAAAAAAAAAAAGAAAAAGAAAACCAGGCCACATTGGACATCAGATAGCAGGGTGGTTACATAGACCTGGAGCAAGTAACCTAGCTTCTCTATTTCTTTGTTTCCTAACTTGTATATGAAATAATATTAGTACCTACCTTGTTGTGTTATTATGAGAATTAAATGAGGAAATACAAATATCCTCATTTAAAATAAAAAGTTCCAAGTTGTAAATGTTATTTCATAACTTATTTTGATAATTTATATTATTGTTACTGCTAGAAAATCTTTTTAGCCTATTAACTGGCTCTTTTATTTAATGAATATTTCCTTACCACTTAATTAGGGACTATAGTTTTTCCCACAGCAAATATATAGAAACAGAACTTTAGCATATTTGATTATAAACTCTATTTTGTGCTGCCCCCTTATCTTAATAAAATAAAAATATGTTTATTATTGGACAGAATTATGTTTGAAGAATCTGAATGATTTATCATCTCTGGACTTGATAACGATGGATGAAGATGTTAATTTCAAACCAACTGGTAATTTTTTTTTAAAGATTATTTATTTATTTGAGCAAGAGAGAGAGAAAGCACCAGAGAGGGGAGGGTCAGAGGGAGAAGCAGACTCCCCACTGAGCAGGGAGCCCGATGCGGGACTTGATCCTGGGACTCCAGCCAAAGGCAGACGATTAACCGACTGAGCCACCCAGGTGCCCCCCAACTGGTAATTTTTACATCAGTTAGTAAATTTAACAATTGCTTAAGACTAAGACTAAATGTTAAATAGTTAATATTAAAAGACATTCAAAAAACAAAAAACAAAAAGACATTAAAAGACATTCAAAAAGCAAAAAAGATGAAGTAATTTTTTTCTGATGTTTATTAAATAATAACTGTCAGGGGAAAAAAAATAAAAAAAATATGTTCTACTAAAATTTAGATGATACTAAAATTAAATTGTGGTCTCAGTTGTCTCAGCAGGGTATCATCATTGTTAGCATGATATATTTATGTAAGAGTCCTATTTATAAAACTATAGAGCTTCTTTTTGACAGGTCCTTTGTTTTCACTGATTCTGGTGACTTTTGGCAGAGAATTGAAATATTCAAATCTTTGGGTCACTTCAAACCTCTTATAATCCTTGTAGATACTCTTTTGCCAGTTCTTAATTATTCAAACATTGGTTATCCAGATGGTTACTTGGGCTCCTTTTCTCTCTCTCTTTCTCTATTTCATTCTAGTTAGAGTACAATAGAAGAGACAAAGAATGGTTTGTAGTTTTTAGCACTCATGATTAGAAGTTTCTTGGGGGAGCATTTATTTTGGGGGGGGAGGAGCAAGATGGTGGAGGAGTAGGAGACCTAAATTTCGTCTGGTTCCAGGAATTCAGTTAGATAGTTATCAAACCATTCTGAACACCTACAAACTCAACAGGAGATACAAGAAAAGAATAGCAGCAATTCTATGAACAGAAAGGCGACCACTTTCTGAAAGGTAGGACATGTGGAGAAGTGAATCCGAGTCAATATTTGGGAAGATAGACCGTGTGGGGAGGGAGCCTCCATCAGCTGGCTACCAGCAAATGATAGAGCAGCGGAGCACAAAATCAGAACTTTTAGAAGTCTGCTCCAGTGAGGGACATCACTCCAGCAGCTAAGTGGGGGGTGGAACCCTCGCTGGGACAGTGTGGTCTCAGGACCCTCGGGGTCAAAGAAAGACAGGGGGTGCCTGAGTGCGGCAGAACTCCCGGGTATTGGAGCAGGGAAGCCAGCTGCAAAGACGGAGCCGAGGAGTGAGCTCTCAGCTCAGGGTTGCCAAAAACCGTGATCCATGGCACAGTCAGGCCACTGCTCTTTGAGCAGGGACCCAACAAAGGGCAGATCCGGGGAGACTCCCCTTCCTCCCGCAGGAGGAGCAGCATGGGAGCTCACCACAGTAATCTGCTGGGTTTGGAGACTCCAAACGGGATCATGTGCCAGAGATAGAAACACTTGGTCACAAGCCGGGTGAGCACAGAGTGCAGCTGGGGACCAGGGAAACAGGAATGATTGACTACTTTTCTCTGAGGGACTACTGAGGAGTGGAGCCCCAAGCTCTCGGCTCCTCTGGGGCGAGAGATTGGGAGGCCGCCATTTTCAGTTTCATCCTCTAAAGCTGTACAGAAAGCTTTCGGGGAACAAAAGCTACCGAGAGCAAACCCGAGCAGATTACTTAGTCTGGCCCCTGGCAAGGGCAGTGCAATTCCACCTGGGGCAAAGACATCTGAGAATCACTACAACAAGCCCCTCCCCCAGAAGATCAGCAAAAACATCCAGTCAAGACCAAGTTTACTGATCAATGAGAACTGCAAAACTCCAGTGCTAGGGGAATACAGCACATAGAATTCATGGCTTTTTTCCCCATGATTCTTTAGTCTTTCAAAGTTAATTTTTTAAATTTTCTTTATTTTTTCTTTTTCTATTTTTTTAGTTGAATTTTTCTTCTTTCTTTTTCAACCAACATCTTATCTTATCAAGTCCTTTTTTAAAATCTTTTTTAATTTGCATTTTTACAGTCATATTCTATCCCTTCATTGTATTTAATCTTATTTTTTGTATATATATAAGTTTTTCTTTCCTTAAAGTTTTGGGATACAGCTTCTTATAACAGACCAAAATATACCCTAAATCTAGTGTATGGCTTTGTTCTAGTCTCCTGCCTGATCACATTCTCTCTCTCTCTCTCTCTTTTTTAATTTTTTTTCTTTCTTTTGCCAACCAGCTTCTTATCTCATCAATTCCTCTTTTAAAATCTTTTTTAATTTTCATCTTTACAGTCATATTCCATCCCTTCATCGTATTTACCCTTATTTTTGTATATATATGTTTTTCTTTCTTTAAAATTTTGGGAGGCAGTTTCTTCTAACAGACCATAATACACCCAAAATCTAGTGTGTGGCTCTGTTCTATTCACCAGCCTGATCATATTCTCCCCCCACCATCCCTCCGGTTTCAGGTCTCTTCTGATTTGTTTACTGTATATTTTTCTGGGGTTGTCGTTACCCTTTTAGCATTTTATTCTGTCATTCATCTGTTCTTCTCTGGACAAAATGACAAGATGGAAAAACTCACCTCAAAAAAAAGAACAAGAGGCAGTACCAATTGCCAGGGACCTAATCAATATGGATATTAGTAAGATGTTGGAACTAGAGTTCAGAATGATGATTATAAAGATACTAGCTGGGCTTGAAAAAGGCATAGAAGGTACTAGAGAATCCCTTTCTGGAGAAATAAAAGAACTAAAATCTAACCAAGTTGAAATCAAAAAGACTGTTAATGAGGTGCAATCAAAAATGGGCTCTGACTGCTAGGATAAGTGAGACAGAAGAGAGATTTAATGATATAGAAGACCAAATGATGGAGAATAAAGAAGCTGAGAAAAAGAGATAAGCAACTACTGGATCACGAGGGGAGACTTCAAGAGATAAGTGATACCATAAGACGAAACAATATTAGAATAATTGGGATCCCAGAAGAAGAAAAAAGAGAAAGAGGGTCAGAAGGTATATTGGAGCAAATTATAGCAGAGAACTTCCCTAATTTGGGGAAGGAAACAGGCATTAAAATCCAGGAGGTACAGAGAACCCGCCTCAAAATCAATAAAAATAGGTCAACACCTTGACATCTAATAGTAAAACTTACAAGTCTCAGAGACAAAGAGACAATCCTGAAAGCAGCTTGGGACAAGAGATCTGTAACCTACAATGGTAGAAACATTAGATTGGCGACAGACCTATCCGCAGAGACCTGGCAGGCCAGAAAGGACTAGCATGATATATTCAGGGCACTAAATGAGAAAAATATGTAGCCAAGAATACTATATCCAGCTAGGCTGTCATTGAAAATAGAAGGAGAGATAAAAAGATTCCAGGACAAACGAAAACTAAAAGAATTTGCGAACACCAAACCAGCACTACAAGAAATATTGAAAGGGGTCCTCTAAGCAAAGAGAGAGCCTAAAAGTAACATAGACCTGAAAGGAACAGAGACAATATACAGTAACAGTCACCTTACAGGCAATACAATGGCACTAAATTCATATCTTTCAATAGTTACCCTGAATGTAAATGGGCTAAACACCCCAATCAAAAGACACAGGGTATCAGATTGGATAAAAAAAACAAGACCCATCGATATGCTGTCTGCAAGAGTCTCATTTTAGACCCAAAGACACCTCCAGATTGAAAGTGAGGGGGTGGAAAACAATTTACCATGCTAATGGACACCAAAAGAAAGCTGGGGTGACAATCCTTATATCAGACAAATTAGATTTTAAACCAAAGAGATGAGGAAGAGACTATATCATACTTAAAGGGTCCATCTAACAAGAAGATCTAACAATTGTAAATATCTATGCCCCTAACATGGGAGCAGCCAATTAATAACAAAAGCCAAGAAACACATCGACAGCAATACAATAATAGTAGGGGACTTTAACACCTCCCTCACAGAAATGGACAGATCATGTAAGCAAAAGATCAACAAGGAAATAAAGGCTTTAAATGATACACTGGACCAGATGGACTTCAGAGATATATTCAGAATATTCCATCCCAAAGCAACAGAATACACATTCTTCTCTAGTGCCCATGGAACATTCTCCAGAATAGATCACATACTGGGTCACAAATCAGGTCTCAACTGGTACCAAAAGATTGGGATCATTCCTGCATATTTTTGGACCACAATGCTTTGAAACTAGAACTCAATCACAAGAGGAAAGTCGGAAAGAACTCAAATACAGGGAGGCTAAAGAGCATCCTACTAAAGAAAGAATGGGTCAACCAGGAAAGTAAAGAAGAATTTAAAAAATTCATGGAAACAAATGAAACTGAAAACACAACTGTTCAAAATCTTTGGGATGCAGCAAAGGTGGTCCTAAGAGGAAAGTATAGAGCAATACAAGCCTTTCTCAAGGAACAAGAAAGGTCTCAAATACACAACCAAATACACAACCTAACCCTACACCTAAAGGAGCTGGAGAAACAACAGCAGATAAAGCCTAAAGCCAGCAGGAGAAGAGAAATAATAAAGATCAGAGCAGAAATCAATGAAACAGAAACCAAAAGAACAGTAGAACAGATCAACGAAACTAGGAGCTGGTTCTTGGAAAGAATTAATAAGATTGATAAACCCCTGGCCAGACTTATCAAAAAGAAAAGAGAAATGACCCAAATAAATAAAATCATGAATGAAAGAGGAGAGATCACAACCAACACCAAAGAAATACAAACAATTATAAGAACATATTAGGAGCAACTATATGCCAGCAAATTAGATAATCTGGAAGAAATGGATGCATTCCTAGAGATGTATCAACTACCAAAACTGAACCAGGAAGAAATAGAAAACCTGAACAGACCCATAACCACTAAGGAAATTGAAGCAGTAATCAAAAATCTCCCAACAAACAAGAGCCCAGGGCCAGATGGCTTCCCAGGGGAATTCTACCAAACATTTAAAGAAGAATTAATACCTATGCTTCTGAAACTGTTCCAAAAAATAGAAATGGAAAGAAAACTTCCAAACTCATTTTATGAGGCCAGCATTACCTTGATCCCAAAACCAGACAAAGACACCACCAAAAAGGAGAATTACAGACCAATATATCTGATGAACATGGATGCAAAAATTCTAGACAATACTAGACAAAATACTAGACAATAGGATCCAACAGTACATTAAAAGGATTATTCACGGGGGTGCCTGGGTGGCTCAGTTGTTAAGCATCTGCCTTTGGCTCAGGTCATGACCCCAAGGTCCTGGGATCGAGCCCTGCATTGGGCTCCCTGCTCAGCGGGGAGCCTGCTTCTCCCTCTCCCACTCCCCCTGCTTGTGTTCTCTCTCGCGCTGTGTCTCTCTCTGTCAAATAAATAAATAAAAAATCTTTAAAAAAAAAATAAAATAAAAAATAAAAGGATTATTCACCATGACCAAGTGGGATTTATTCCTGGGCTGCAAGTTTGGTTCAACATCCGCAAATCAATCAATGTGCTACAATACATTAATAAAAGAAAGAACAAGAACCATATGATCCTCTCAATAGATGCAGAAAAAGCATTTAACAAAGTACAGCATCCTTTCTTGATTAAAACTCTTCAGAGTGTAGGGATAGAGGGTACATACCTCAATATCATAAAAGCCATCTATGAAAAACCCACAGCAAATAATCATTCTCAATGGGAAAAACTGAGAGCTTTTCCCCTAAGGTCAGGAACATGGCAGGGATGTCCACTATCACCACTGCTATTCAACATAGTACTAGAAGTCCTATCCTCAGCAATCAGACAACAAAAAGAAATAAAAGGCATCCAAATTGGCAAAGAAGTCAAACTCTCACTCTTTACAGATGATATGATACTTTATGTGGAAAACCCAAAAGACTCCACCCCAAAACTGTTGAACTCATACAGGAATTCAGTCAAGTGGCAGGATATAAAATCAATGCACAGAAATCAGTTGCATTTCTATACACCAACAACAAGACAGAAGAAAAATTAAGGAGTCAATCCCATTTACAATTGCACCCAAAACCATAAGATACCTAGGAGTAAATCTAACCAAATAGGCAAAGAATTTGTACTCAGAAAACTATAGAATACTCATGAAAGAAATTGAGGAAGACACAAAGAAAGGGAAAAACATGCCATGCTCATGGATTGGAAGAACAAATATTGTGAAGATGTCAGTGCTACTGAGAGCAACCTACACATTTAATGCAATCCCTATCAAAATACTATCAACTTTTTTCAAAGAAATGGAATAAATAATCCTAAAATTTGTATGGAACCAGAAAAGACCCCGCATAGCCAGAGGAATGTTGAAAAAGAAAAGCAAAGCTCGTGGCATCACAATTCCGGACTTCAAGCTCTATTACAAAGCTATAATCATCAAGACAGTGTGGTACTGGCACAAAAACAGACACGTAGATCAATGGAACAGAATAGAGAGCCCAGAAATGGACCCTCAACTCTATGGTCAACTAATCTTTGACAAAGCAGGAAAGAATGTCCAATGGAAAAAAGACAGTCTCTTCAACAAATGGTGTTCGGAAAATTGAACAGCCACATGCAGAAGAATGAAACTGGACCATTTCCTTACACCACACACAAAAATAGACTCAAAATGGATGAAAGACCTAAATGTGAGACAGGAATCCATCAAAATCCTTGAGGAGAACACAGGCAGCAACCTCTTCGACCTTAACCACAGCAGCTTCTTCCTAGAAACATTGCCAAAGGCAAGGGAAGCACGGGCAAAAATGAACTATTGGGACTTCATCAAGATAAAAAGCTTTTGCACAGCAAAAGAAATAGTCAACAAAACCAAAAGATAATCGACAGAATGGGAGAAGATATTAGCAGATGACCTATCAGATAAAGGGCTAGTATCCAAAATTTATAAAGAATTTATCAAACTCAACACCCAAAGAACAAATAATTCAATCAAGAAATGGGCAGAAGACATGAACAGACATTTCTCCAAAGAAGACATACAAATGGCCAACAGACACATGAAGAATGCTCCACATCTCTTGGCATCAGGGTAATACAAATCAAAACCACAATGAGATACCACCTCACACTGGTCTGAATGGCTAAAATTAACAAGTCAGGAAACGACAAATGTTGGTGAGGATGCAGAGAAAGGGGAACCCTCCTACACTGTTGGTGAGAATGCAAGCTGATACAGCCACTCTGGAAAACAGTATGGAGGTTCCTCAAAAAGTTGAAAATAGAGCTACCCTATGACCCAACAATTGCACTACTGGCTATTTACCCCAAAGATACAAATGTAGTGATTTGAAGGGGTATGTACACTCCAGTGTTGATAGCAGCAATGTCCACAATAGCCAAACTATGGAAAGAGCCTAGATGTCCATCAACAGATGAATGGATAAAGAAGATGTGGTATATATATATACAATGGAATATTATGCAGCCATCAAAAAAAAATGAAATCTTGCCATTTGCAATGACGTGGATGGAACTAGAGGGTATTATGCTAAGCAAAATAAGTCAATCAGAGAAAGACAATTATCATATGATCTCACTGATATGAGGAATTTGAGAAACAAGACAGAGGATCATAGGGGAAGGGAGGGAAAAATGAAACAAGACGAAACCAGAGAGGGAGACAAACCGTAAGAGACTCTTAATCTCAGGAAACAAACTGAGGGTTGCTGGAGGGGAGGCGGGGGTTGGAGGGTTGGGATGGCTGGGTGATGGACATTGGGGTGTGTATGTGCTATGGTGAGTGCTGTGAATTGTGTGAGACTGATGAATCACAGACCTGTACCCCTGAAAAAAATAATACATTATGTGTTAATAAAAAAACCCACATACTTATTTTGGGGAAAAAAAAAGTTTCATGGTGGAAATATTGACTTCATTATTTCAAATTAATCCTTAATAGAAGTTGGGAGCTATAGAAAAGTTTTTAAGAAATCAGAATCCTACTGTTAGCATTTGACATGTATCCTTCCATTTTTTAATGCATTTTTTATATATTTGCAACCATAGTTTAGAAATGTATGACTTTGATCATGTTTTTACTTGTATTTAATATAAGGTTTTAAAATTTTTTCTTTATCTCTGTTTTTTTGCCATTTTAATTACTATGTGTCTTGGTGTGGACCTCCTAGGGTTGAATTTTTGGGAGGATCTATGTGCCTCCTGGATCTAGATGTCTGTTTCCTTCCCCAGATTAGGGAAGTTTTCAGGTATTATTTCTTCAAATAAATTTCTGCCCCCTTTTCTCCCTTTTCTTCTCAGGTCCCTATAATGCAAATGTTATTACACTTGAGGGAATCACTGAGTTCCCTAAGAGTATTCTCAATTTGCATAATTTTCTTTCCTCTCCTTTGCTCAGTTTGGTTACTTTTTGTTACTGTCTTCCGTTAATTTGTTCCTCTGCTTCATCCAGCCTATTTATTCCATCAAATGTATTTTTAATTTCATTTATTGTGCTCTTGATCTCTGATTGGTTCTTTTCATCTATTTATATAAGGTTAAGTTTTTAAAGCAATTTATTGCCCTTACTCTTGGCCCTAGATATATAACTGTTTTTTCTTTCTCCCATGGTCCTTCTGATAAACATAATTTTGTTTGTGAAAATTATCTTTTGTGTATTCTAGGGTGTCTCATTAGAGGGGGCATGAGAATCATTAATGTAACTTCATCTATTCTTTAGGTACTTTCACTCTCAAGAATCTAATTCCTACTATCGTTCCTTCCCTGTGGAACTTCTTGAATACATGGATACCATTCCTTCTACTCTTGAATATACCAAATAAATGATCTATAATGATCCTTCTCCATCATCAGTGACTATTACCTGACTAATTTTCCTCTTAGTAATCTTTTAATTTTCCTCTGCTTTAGCGATCTCTCTTTGCTGACCATTTTGCTTTACTGTGGGTTTCTTGAAGTTGCAGACCTTGGACCTTCATTCCCAGTTTATGATTATTTTCTTAAAAACATGATTTACCTTCAAGCTTCAGCTACAGTCAATACATAAATGAATTCAAAACTGTAATTTTGATTTTGGTTCTCACCTTCTTTACAAAATTTGTGCTCAATTTTCTTTTTCTTTTTTTTAGATTTACTTTATTTGGTTTTTTTTAAGTTTTTATTTATTTATTTGAGAGAGAGAGTGCAAGAGTGAGAGCAAAGCAAGAAGAGGGAGGGAGAGAGACAAGCAGACTCTACTGAGCACAGAACCCATGCAGGGCTCGATCCCAGGAAACTGAGATCATGACCTGAGCCAAAATCAAGAGTGGGACGTTTAACTGCCTGAGCCACCCAGGTGCCCCAGTGCTCAATTTTCTGTTGGAAGTCTTTACTTACATAAATAACATGAAACTTGACATCCAGAAGCATGTAACAGTTAATTTGACTTGGAATACTGCGAAATGGAATGAACATAAAAGTTGGGTTCCAAAACCTGGATTTCACTTCCAATTCTACCACTTGCTAGCTGTGACCTTATGCTCACTGAACCTTAGTTTATTCATCTGCAAAACAGGAATATATTATGTGTCCTACTTACATTATTGGGTTGTTGTGATGATCAAATGGGATAATCAATGTAAAAAATTTTTACCATAAACATGAGTTGTTGCTCTCTTTGTCCAAGGTTAGAAAGTATATCTCTGTCTATATATTTGCCTATCATTCTCAATAGCATAACCATTTTGCCAAGCTTAAGATTATGAAATATTTGATATCTTTGATTTCTCTTTAATTCTTCTGTCATTCCATGTCCAGGCTATACATATACATGCATATTATATATATATGTGTATATATATATATACACACACACACATATATATATATATTTACACGCACACACACACAAAGTTGATAGATGATAGCTAGCTAGCTAGCTAGATAAATAAAATTTATTGTAAGTAGTTGGCTCACATGAGTATGGAGGCTTAGAAGTCCCAAGATCTGCAGTCAGTAAGATAGAGGTCTAGAGAGCCAATGGTATAGTTCTAGTCTGAGTGTGAAGGCATGAGAACCAGAAGAATTGATGGTGTAAATTCCAGCCTAAAGCTGGCAGTCTTGAGACCCAAGGAGAGCCAATGTTTCAGTTCAAGTCCAAACTCAAGAAAAGACCCATGTCCCAGCTCAAAGCAGTCAGGCAGAGGAATTCCTTCTTACACCAGAGGGTCTGGCTTTTTATTCTGTTTAAGCCTTCAACTGATTGATGAAAATCATCCACATTAGGAAAGGCAATCTGCAGGGCACCTGGCTGGCTCAGTTGGAGCTTGCAACTCTTGATCTTGGGGTTGTAGGTTGGAGCCCCACATTGGGTGTAGAGATTACTTAAAAATAAAATCTTTCAAAAAAAAAAAAAAGGCAATCTTTACTCGGTCTACTGATTCAAATGTTAATCTCATCCAAAAACATCTCCACAGACACATCCAGAATAATATTTGACCCAATATAGAGGTACTCTATGGCCAGTTGACAGTTAAGTTGACACCTAAAATTAACCATCATAGCAGCTTAACATAAGCTACACAAATCTAGCTGAAAGTAGCCGAATTCTCAGAATAATACAGCACTGCACTTGATGCCCTTTTACCTGGTCTTCTCTGGGCCCAGGTTGGCCATGTACTCTGCCTTGAAAGTACATACTACCCAATGTCCAGTCTGAACATATTGTCTTTTGTGTTTATAACTCGGTAGCCTCAACTCTTATTACACCTTACACCACTAAGTTATTTTAAAAAACACACACACAAAGTGTTTATGTGTGTATGCATGCATGTATCTATGTATGTATGTATAACTTTATGAAGAATGTAACATGTCTTTTAAACTGTGTTAGTATTTTTATTAGGATAATTATTGAGGTTAGTGTTCTTTTTATGAGGTTACATGAATTGTTTAGTTGTTTGCTTCAAAGAAGGAAAGAAGGAAAGAGAATTTTAACCTAAAATGCAGTCCTAAGGCCATTTAGCAAAGCTGATGGAGAATCTTTAATTCAAAGTTCCCTATCCAAGGAGTTCTTGTCTTATAGGCCTACCTTAATATTCCTGCCATGCTTAGTCATTGGTTTGGAGCATCTCATGAGAAGTATGATCTTGGTATAAACATAGTGATAGATTCAGAGTATAATAGCTGGAGCCATCAGTCAGTCACTTCTGGTAGTAAGAGATGTGGGAGGTGTATTTCCATGGCCTCTATTTCTACCCCACCCCCCAATCCTATGGCCTTTACTTTGAAATATCCTGAATTTGCTATTATAAGAATATTCATCATTCAATACCATATTGATTAAAAGTTGCATCTTTATTTCCACCTTCACTTGCAAATCTTTTAAATTTTTTCCAATCCTTCTATTTTGACTCAATGAAAATTGAGTGGGGCTCCAACCTACAACCCCAAGATCAAGAGTTGCAAGCTCCAACTGAGCCAGCCAGGTGCCCTGCGGATTGCCTTTCCTAATGTGGGTGATTTTCATCAATCAGTTGAATGCTTAAATAGAATAAAAAGCCTGACCCTCTGGTGTAAGAAGGAATTCCTCCTTTCTAAGTTATTTTTATACCTTACCTAGGAATCTTTCATCCTTTCTAAAGACTTTTTTTTTTTTGACACAGAGAGAGAGACAGCTAGAGAGGGAACACAAGCAGGGGGAGTGGGAGAGGGAGAAGCAGCCTCCCACTGAGCGGGGAGCCCGATGGGGGCTTGATCCCAGGACCCTGGGATCATGACCCAAGCCAAAGGCAGACACTTAACAACTGAGCCACCCAGGCGCCCCTCTTTCATCCTTTCTAATAAGCCAGCAAGCATCAAGTCTTTTCTCAAACCTTTCATTTTCTCTAGCAGGAGAAACCTTATATTAATTTATAAACATCAAGGATAGGAGGAGCATCTTTAAATATATCCTAAAGGTTAACATACTTGTTCCCATGGTAACCATATTCTCTGTATCTCACACACTGCTCTCAGAAGCTGCCTTTTATGAACCACTGCATCACCCGCATTTTGGTTGAACATATCCACCAGGATCTTAATTGATAAAGTGGCTTTTAAGCTTCCCCGGCTACTTCTCTTCCTGATTCTTAGTTCTGTCAACTCTACCATGTCCTTGATGCCTGTATGTCTGATGGAATGTCCAATTCTTCCCTTCTTCAACAAAACCTATAGCAGCAGTATGCAATTTTTTCTTCCCAGCTGTTTCCTATGTGTGTTCACAAGGCTTGAAATTCTTTGTAATGTTTTTGACAGTTTGTAATTGAAACCAGTAACTTTTCAAATGAATTTCGTCTTTTGCTTACCCCTGCTTTACCCATACTGCTACTTCCAGCCAACTCAATGTTCTATTTCCAAAACAATTTGTTTTCAAACGTCAATTTAATTAAATATTGCTCAAGAATTTTAAGTGGTCCCCTGTTATTTTATAAATCAAATCCAAAATCTAAACTCCTTTGTTAGCATTTCAAGGCTCTTTCAGGCCTTCATAGTCTATTATTCATCATGTTTTGGTAATAAAAGTAGGCAACATTTATTTACTGTTAGGCACTGTGCTAAGTACTATACATGTAATATTGCATTTAATCTTCACAACAAACATATGACATATATACTTCTATTATCCCCAAATTACATTAAGAAACTGGTAAAATAACCTGCATATGATCACCTACCTACTAAGTGATGGAGCAGTGACTCAAAGCAAGTCAGTTTCACCTGAACTCATAGTCACTATCAAGCCATATCTCTCACTAAAGTATTCTAAAGATAGTCTTTTAAAAAAAAATTTTTTTAGAGAGTGGCAGGAGAGGGAGAGAGAGAATCTTAAGCAGGCTCCATGCCCAGCGCAAGCCCAGCGTGGGGCTCAGTCTCATGACCCTGAGATCATGACCTGAGCTGAAATCAAGAGTCAGATGCTTAACTGACTGAGCCACCCAGGCGACCCTAAAGATAGTCTTTAACTTTACTGTTTTGATAAATCAGTCTTGATTTTTTTACTGAGGTCATGACAGCTTTTCTTTTCTGCCAAGGCATATTATTTATTTTTAAATGCTGCTCAAGCCCCATTTTCTCTACTAAGGCATCCCACACTGACCATTTTCTCAGGTTTAATTTCTTCTGTACTTAAGCTTGTATATGTAAATATATTTTTTAAAGATTTATTTATTTATTTTAGAAAGAGAGAGAGTGTGTGTGCACAGAGTAAGGAGGGGCAGAGGGAGATCGGAGAGAGAATCTCAGGCAGACTCAGGCTGAGCACAGAGCCCAATGCCGGGCTCCATCTCATGACCCTGATATCATGACCTGAGCCGAAGGCAAGAGTTGGATGCTTAACCAACTGAACCACCCAGGTGCCCCTTGTATATGTAAATATTATCATTAACTGGATTTTGTCCTCTAGTCTGGCTATTTTTCATATAGTTATCTCCATCGCCGACCTATAAATTCTAGAAACTGTGTCTTCTAGATTTTCTGGTGTGTCTTTTGTACCTGATGCTCTTACAGGCATAGAATAGATGTTAAGGAATGTTTGTTAAACTGATGAAAAAGCAAGTTGTTTCAACTGGAGTGAATGTTTCTTTTTCATCTTTTTCCACAGAGGCAGGAAGATTGATGGCTTGGTATTACATTACATTTGAGACAGTGAAGAAATTTTGTACCATCAGTGGAAAAGAGACTTTATTAGATCTGGTAAATTAGTTGTCACTAGAAAATAAATATGTAATGATATAGTATAAAATAATAGTGGGGAAATAACTAATTTGCATATCTCATGCAATTTAAGAATGAGCAGACAAGAAAGCATTTCTGGTAGTGCTGTGTCTCTCCATCTTATATACCTTTGATCATGAGATATGGAATATTACTCTTTACAATAAATTTTCAATTGTATCTCTGTATCAGGGCTAAGAAAATTTATATACATACCCAAAGTGGGGATGGCAGCTACCTTTCAACTTAAGTGATAATGCCAATTACCTTGGTAGTGGCTACCAAGTATACTTTGTTGAGAAAGACCAGGATGATGTGGCATGATATATTAGGCAAGTCTGCTGTGAGTGATGGACAATGTTGGACATGTGTGCCACATACTTGCAATTCTTCCCTAAATCTTTTGCATCAGAATAATAGTAGAAATAGGATAGTATTGGTGATCGGCCAGAAAAAAGCAGTGATTGTGGAGAAGTGGGAGTGAAAACAAGGTTATACTAAGATATCAACAGTGAGGGCAACTTTACAGCTATAGCAGTAAATAGAACGATTGTCATGTTGTTGATACCTGAGAACTGTAGTGGTCCTTTCTCCCTTTATAGGGGACATGAATATGCAACAAGATATTTATTGTTATTCTCAAATTTAACCATTAATTTTTATTTAAAATATCTAAGTTGGTTTTTGTAATGAGATTATTATACAAAAATTGCACAAAAACTGATGAAAACTAGAATGCTTGTCTTTTTATGTAAATACTATTCTTAACTAAGGGAATCGAGAGTTGAAAATCCCTGATATTAACATTAACTAATCTTATTTTAAGTTCAGTAAGTGAGTAAGAGGATTAGAGCGGATGTTAGTTTCATGTTACAGATGTGAGAAACCAAAGCACAAGGAGTGCTTTGCTCAAAGTCATCTGGCAGAACTAGGCTCTGTAATACAAATTTCTTAATATCTAAAGCATTCTTTCCATTACAAAATTAGTGTCATTCAGGATAATGATTTGCAAACTACAGAAGGGTGAATAATAATATAATAGTAGAAATGACAGCTACATTAATTGAGTGCTTCCTGTGTGGTAGGAACAAGACTGAATATTTTAAATTTTATTTTGTTAATCTTTATGATCTTATTGGTGTAGTCCCAGTCTCTAGCATAATGTCTGGCATATAACAAGTGTTTGTAAACACTTATTAGTGAATGAATGAATCCTTAAAGAAGCAAAATGTATAAAGCGAATTTTTAATTCTGTTACACATTTTAAATGATAAAGCTGTGATATCCCAAGGCAGCTTGGAAAATAAGTAAATACAGAGAAAGAAGATGAGAGGAAAGAAGTAAAGAAGGGATATAAGTAAATGGGCAAATGATGAAATTTTATAGGTCACAATGATAGCCAGCTGCAAGGAATTTGCAGATGTGCAGTTGAGGATAAATGAAAAGAAAACACTGAATACTTTGAACAAAGATCCAAATCGGGTAACTATCAGGTATGGAAATTAAATATGTCTTAAATAATTTTTTAAAGGTTCTGTTTAGTTAAAATAAGTAGTAATAATAAAAGTTTTGCCCTGTGTTTCTATTTATAGATTTCCAATGGAAGGAAGAATTAAAACAAGAGAAATGAAAGTAAATTGGTAAAGATGATTGTTAAATGTCTTAAAATACTACCATTTGTGATTCATATTTATAAAACTTTTTTTAGTTTTAAAATTTATTTTAAATTTGTTTTCCTTAATACAAAAAAGAACACATTTACATAAAAATAAGGTGTCAGAATATAGATGTGAAATTAATGTCCAAAACCCTGACTTCAAATAAAATAGATGATTTGTGAATTTTTTAAATCAACAAACATTTTTTGAGAGTGTGTTCTGCTAAAGCAAGGTAATGATAGAAAAGAAAGTTAAGTTTGTTATCATCAGGAGTTTTCAAGTTATCTTGAATGAGAACCATGTGTATAAAGATAATGGACAGTATGAAAACACATATAATAGATGTATATTAAATGATAGTGGCATTCTGGGAGAGACAAATAGTAAAAGTAAAAACATGAGTGAGAGAATGCATATATGACAGTGGAATGTCTATTCTACCGAGAATGGGAAGTTTGTATAGAGGAATAGTAATTAGAAGATTAAACTAAGACTACATTGTAAATTGTGACTTTTACAGTTTGCCATCACAAATACAATGATATTCTTTTCTGCTTGCCTTAGTGGTTGATTTTCTGAGTATTTAGGTCTTACTGTTAAACTTTTTGACTTAGATGATGTGATTTCATGTGAGATGACTTTTTATGTACTTCAATAAAACCTGTTATCCAAAGAATTTGTTTTTCCTCCTTAGGTAGAGGAGGTCACTCTCTCCAGGATACTTCCTTACATTCCATTGAATTTTATCTCCCACATGCCTTGAAGTCCTGGAAACAAACTTCTCACAGTTGTATACAGCTCAACAGGCAGATCTATAGCTTGGACAACAGAAGTTAATGTTCTGTTTCTTAGCTATATTTTTCTAGAAATTCAAATACCCTTAGAGACTATATAGTCTAGTCCTTTCATTTTACAAATGAAGTAAGTAATGCCCAGATAAGCTGTGATTTTCCCAAGATTTTATTGCAATATTAGAGACTGAGCTAGAACTAGAACCTAGGTCTCTTGCTTCTCTCAATGATTTTTTTCCCATATACTCTGTTGCATCAGCTATTGGGTCAAATTAAATCAAGGTATATTTCCACAAGCATCTTCTTAGGAACACTTTATTTGCAGTTTTTTTTTTTTTTAAAGATTTTATTTATTTATCTGAGAGAGAGAATGGGAGACAGCATGAGAGGGGGAGGATCAGAGGGAGAAGCAGACTCCCCGCTGAGCAGGGAGCCCGATGTGGGACTCGATCCCGGGACTCCAGGATCATGACCTGAGCCGAAGGCAGTCGCTTAACCAACTGAGCCACCCAGGCGCCCTATTTGCAGCTTTAATGCTTCCATTTACCTTCCCTTAAATTGGGTCATACATTATTTTGATTGGGGCTGTCAGATTTTAGAATTGATGATTTTATAATTTTTTATAAATATCATAATTTAGTTTCCTATTATAATATCCCACCTTTCTGCATCTACTTGAGTGTGACCAGGAAGAGAGAACTGTGTGGAGTCTTTTCTTAATCCAAAATGTACAGTTTTTTGGTGGGTGATGATGGCTAATAGTTACCACTTTCATGTGTCTCTCAGATCCCTGTTACTGTGCTGAATTTCAGATCTGTTTTTTTTTTTTTTTAAGTAGATGTTAATCTTCTTAGTTTTAAACTTTTATTCTTCCAAGTTTCTGACCTTTAATTTAAGGCTGTTTTTTATTTTTCATAACTTTAATTCCCAGATCTTTTGTACTCAGCAGTAGCTCTGTTTGTTTTAACTGGTATTTTTCAATTGGCTCATAAGATGTATTTTCAAATCAGTGATTTCTTTTCTTGTTCATTTGTTTCTTGTTATTATATAAGTAAGGCATAGATTAATTTTTAAAGAGTCAAAAATTTATAAATCAGAGAGTAAGTTCTGTCTTGACCTCCCCATCTTTCTTCCCCAGAAGTAGCTATTACCAGTAATTTGCTGTGCATCCTTCCAATTTCCTATTTATTTAGCACAAGTATGTGTGCTAGTAAACCTATGTAATGTCTACTACCAAAAAAATCATAATTATTGTTCTTGTTGTGCCATGAGGACCATAGGGGAAGGGAGGGAAAACTGAATGGGAAGAAATCAGAGAGGGAGACAAACCATGAGAGACTCTGGACTCTGGGAAACAAACAGGGTTACAGAAGGGAGGGGGGCGGGGGAGGGGGTAACCAGGTAATGGGTATTAAGGAGGGCATGTGTTGTGATGAGCACTGGGTGTAATAACGTAACTAATGAATCGTTGAACACTACATCAAAAACTAATGATGTACTATATGTTGGTTAATTGAACATAATAAAAAAATAAAATAAAAAAATTCTATATCAGTATATATACACGTCAACCTTATTTATTTTAACGGCAACGTATACTTTAATAGCAATGTAGTCTATAAATATAATTTTTAACCACTGCTTTGTTGATGAAGAATTAGATGGCTTACAAATTTTTACTATTACAAATAGTGCTGAAATGAGCTTCCTGGTGTTTATATCATATTTTTCAAAGATTTCTGGGTGAAAATGTATATACATGAGAATATTTAATATATATTGCCAAATTGCCTTTGAAAAGGCTTCTCTGATTTACAATTCCCACCCATAGTGTAAAAAGAGTGACTATTTCCACACATCCTAATACTTGTTTTGTATCTTTAAAGTTTTGTCAATCTAATGGGTGAAAATTATATTTAAAAATTTGCAAATCCCTGATTATTAGGAGGAAATATATGTATTATCTGGTTTTATGCAGAAGTTTTAAACAGTTATAAAATCATACATATTAATCTTTTCCTTATAAGTTCTAGGTTTTGTCTTTTAGGAAGTTTTTTCCTATCCTGTATTTCTTAGGATTAGGTTCAACTATGTAAAACTATGTAATAAAATGAATTAACAATAGCTTGAAGAAGACAGGCTACTTTTCTTTCACAGAAGAGAGCTCAAAGTGGATAGTCTAAGGTAGATATGGTGGCTTCATGGTATCATCAGTACTTGGGTTTCTATCTTTCAGTTCTGCCATCACACATAACTTCTATTTCAAGGTCACCTTATTGTCCAAAATGACTGTGAGGTCTTCAGCCGTTACATTTGGGTATCTTCTCTCTTTTAGTAGACTTCTTGGAAGTCCTGATAACAGTTTGCACTAGTTATATGACTACCCCTAAGTGCAAAGGAGACTAGGAAATATCTTGGCAGTAGTGTGCCTAGATTAAAATTGGGGTTCTGCTATTAAGAAGGAAAGAGAGTGAATGTTGGGTAGGCAAAGCAGTCTCTGCCACAGAGACTTCTCCTATCATTTCTTCTAATACTTGCAAACCATTTTATTTTTACCTGTAGTCTTCTTATAAGGCATCTGGAGTTAATTTTTTATATGGTATAAGTTAGGAATTTATATTTTGTCCCTGAAAGGTAGTCAGAAGTGTTTGATAAATATGTTGCTATTTTCTCTTTGCCTACTGTTTTTTTTTTTTTTTTTTAAAGATTTTATTTTTTGACAGAGAGAGAGACAGCGAGAGAGGGAACACAAGCAGGAGGAGTGGGAGAGGGAGAAGCAGGCTTCTCGCTGAGCAGGGAGCCAGACGTGGGGCTCGAACCCAGGACTCTGGGATCATGACCTGAGCTGAAGGCAGACGCCTAACGACTGAGCCACCCAGGCGCCCCTCTTTGCCTACTGTTTTGAAATGCCACCTTCTCATAAACTAAATTCCTAATGATCTGTTTCTGGACACTTAACTGTTAGTCTAGTCTATTTATTTTGTTGCTATGACAATACCACATTGTTTTACTTGCTATTCTTTTATTGGAAGTTTTGTGATATAAGGCAAGTTCCTCCTTTTTGTTCTTCTAAAAATGTTTTTGGCTATTTTTCCTCCCTGTGAATTTTAGAATTAGTTCATCAAGATCTGTAAAAAGTTCTGTTGAAATTGGTTTTATAGATTAGTTTTGGAAGATTCTTGTTTTTACAGTTCTGAATCTGTCTAAGAATATGGTATCTTTCTCCATTTATTCAGGTTTTTATGTCTTTCTGTGACATTTTGTAATTTACCATTTAGTTTTATATTTCTTGGTAGGTTTATTTCTTGGTATTTTATGGAGTTTGATATTGTGAACAGAAGAGTCCTTTTTAAAAATTGCATAACATTGTATTTTGTAATCAGTTATGGATGGTATATAACAAAAACTGGGTTTTTGTTTTTGTTTTAAGGCCACTGGTTTTTCAATTTTGATTGTTTTATCTATCTTACTGAACTCTCAAGAGTACTGGAAGTCCTTCATTTGGTTTGCAGGGATTTCCTAGAGAGACAATCATATCTATAAAGAGGGATAGTTTTATCTCTTGATTTCTAATAGTTAAAACTCTTTTTTTTTTCTTAACCTGTAGGTGAAACTTCTAATATACTGTCCTTAGTTTCAGAGCAAACATCCTTGTCTCATTACTGTTTTTCAGGGTCTAGTATCCAGTGTTGCACCACCAAGGAATTCCTCACACTTTTGGGATTAGGTTCTGGGATCTATTATCTTCCTTCTCACTTACTTATATGTAAAAACAGGTTTGAGTTCAGGGTAGAGAGCAACCTATTTTGGGTTGTCATTGTCGTGAATCTGAAAGTGTCTTTTATGTTCTTTGTTTTTTGCAGGGTTTCTAACTTTTCTTGAATCAATTTTTGCTAACTTATATGTTCCTGAGATAGCATTAATTTCATCCAGCTTGTCTGTTTGACATATTTTGTTCTCTAATAAGTTAAAAATTCCCTCTGAAAATATAATGTCAACTTTCTAATTCCTAATATTATTTGTGTCATCTCTTCTTTTTCTTAATTGGATTTTCCAAAGGTTTCTATATTTTGATCTTTTCAAGCCATTTATTTTTCTATTTCATTAATTTCTAATTTTATCTTTATTTTCTTCCTTTTACTTTCTTCTTTTTGTAATTTTTTTTTTTACTATATGTTTGCTCCATTTATTTTGTTTTTCTTGTTTTCCATAAAATATTTAAGACTACAAATTTTCTAGTAAGTACCACTTTGGCATTGTTCTATAGATTTTTTAAATCTATTTCTATTCTTTTTAAGGGTAATTTTAATTTTAATTTCCTCTTTAAGAATTATTTAAAATTGTTTTTTAAAATTCTTAAAGTCATTCTTTTATTGTTAATTTCTACTTTTATTGGGTTGTAATTAGAGAATGTGGCCTGTCAGTGTTCTGCTTTATGATATATATTGTGATTTTACTTGTGGCTTAGTACATGGTTAATTTTTACGATTGTTCTGTGTGAATTGTAAATGAATATATGAATGATGTGTTTCCTAGGCACTAAGTTGTATATTTTGCCACTAAGAGTAGTTTGCTAATTGTGTTACTCAAAGTGAGATATCTCTCATTTTTCATGTAGAGTTTTATTATTCAAAAGAGAAATTTATTATATTGTTTAAGGAAAATATAGTAAGATTATATAATGGATCTAGAAATGTGACATCAGGTGATTCAAGGGAATATATACATCCCTAGAATATTTGGAAAAGCAGATAAAAAAGGAACAGGTATGCAGTAGGCAGAAGAGTGACATATTGTCTAGTTAGGTGTGGACTGTGAGAATGACTATAAAAGTTTAGTAGGAGTTATGGAATAAACAAAGGAGCAGATCATAAGGAAATCATCTTAGAATTGTGCATAAAAGGAGTTGTACTAGGGGTGCCTGGGTGGCTCAGTCAGTTAAGCAACTGACTCTTGGTTTCATCTCAGGTCATGATCTCAGGGTCGTAAAATCAAGCCCTGTGTCTGGCTCTGTGCTCAGCAGGGAGTCTGCTTGAGATTCTCTCTCTCCCTCTGCCCCTCCCTCTGCTCATGCTCTCTCTCTCTCTTTCCCCCTACCTCCCTTTCAAATAAATAAATAAATCTTAAAAAAAAAAAGGAGTTGTACTTAACCTGTATATTTAGACATATTTTAGATACTACAGAACAATAGGCTCACATGTCCATGTTGCCTTTCTTGTCCTATCTTGTCCTATCTGCTGCTAGATGGAAAGGAGCTGGGTAGATGAGTCAACTAACTGTCCTATTGAATGCTTTTTGCTTTTAATTCTATTTTGTCTAATATTAATATTGCTAGTTTTATTTTGTATATCTTTTTATTCTTTTTTCATATTGTTTTATTTTAAATATAATTTGTATAGATAACATATAGCTAGATTTTGTTACTATTTTTTAATCCGATCTCAGAATTCTTTTGAGGAATTCAGTACATTTACATTTATTATAATTACTGATATGTTTAGACTTACCCTTATTTTATGTTTTCTTAGCGTTATTATTGCTTATTTCTTTTTTCTCACTAATTTTTTTTCTTTTGCCTCTTCTGCCTCTTTTTGGATGTATCAAGTTTTCTTTGTTTTTGTTCTTCTAGCTAGCTCTTCCTTTAAAATTCTATATTGCATATGTAGATTTGTATTTTTCCACCAATATCTATAGAAAATGAACATTTTAAACTTACCCCTTGTGAGTCAAAACCTTACCACATTTTCACTTCCCTCCTACTTTTTGTTCTCTCCCATGTTTATTCAGATCTTTGGGATTTTAGTTCCAGTTGTTACTTCAAAATATTTTAGTGTGCATTAAAGATTATAGACTTACCTAATTTTTTTTCACTGATTTCTTTGCTTACTTCTTGCTTTTTAAAATTTCTGCCTTCCTTTTTGTTACATATACAGTTTATTCTGCGGGTACATTCTTAAGTAATTTTTTTTTAAGATTTTATCTATTTATTTGACGGAGAGAGACACAGCGTGAGAGGGAACACAAGCAGGGGGAGTGGGAGAGGGAGAAGCAGCCTTCCTGTGGAGCAGGGAGCCCGACAGCCTAAAATATAATTTGCCCTTTCATTTGAATGAGTTTGGCTAAATTATTCTTCAGAAATTTCTTTGGGAAAAAAAAAAAAAAAAAGAAATTTCTTTGGTAATGTTCTTCTTGCATCCATTCTTGGTGACCCAATTTGTTTTGTTTTCAGTCTTTTGTTAATAACTTTTTTCTCTCTTTGGAATATTAAAATAATTTTTTTCTTTATCTGTGTTAGGAAATTTCACCATGAAGGTCTGGTGTGTATTTTTATTTTTTATTTTGGGGACTCTCTTAATATGTAGACTTGTATCTTTCTTCAGCTCTGGGAAGTTTTCTTCTATAAGTTAATTATGTCTCTTTTATTCTCTCTGTTCACTCCTTCTGGAACTCCTACTAGATGAATTTTGGAACTTCTGACTCTCTCCTCCACGTTTTATACTTTCTCTCCGAGCGTAGAGTCTGCTTGTCCCTCTCCCTGTGCTCCTCACCCCCACAATCTCTCTCTCTCAAATAAGTAAATAAATAAAATCTTAAAAAAGAAAAGAATAAAGTCTCCTTACCTCTCCTGGGTGTTTGTTATTACCTAGAGCGCTGACCTGCCTCTCTGGCCTCAATGTCTACACTCCTGTGTTAGCCTCTTAAAACATACCACAACTGCCTAATATTTTTCACAAATGAGAGAGTGGCAGGGGTGGACTACCTACCTGCTCAGAACACTACATCAAAAACTAATGATGTAATGTATGGTGATTAACATAACATAATAAAATTAAAAAAAAACAAAGAAATACCACCTGTGGGGGGAAAAAAAAGAATACAACATTTCAGTAAATTGCTCAGACAAGTATCTCAGGACTCTTTCTCCTTAATCTGTTGATTTTTTTTTTATAAGGAAAGAGTTTTTTAAAAAATTGAAGTATAGTTGACATACAATGTTGTGTTAGTTTTGGGTGTACAACATAGTGATTCAACAATTCTACACATTACATGATGCTCACCATGATAAATGTAGTTACCCTCCATTGCCAGTTATTACAATATTATGTCTATTGATTCTTCTGCATGTGTTATGGATAATTTCCTCCAGTTTTATTTTTCTCATAGATTTGATCCTCTTCATAGATTTTATTTCTAACATTAAACTTTCTGGTCTACCAGTGGCATGCTTTCTTGTTTTCCTGTAGTCTTATGGCTGGAGACATACACACATAAGCACACATATACGTATGTCCATCCTTTCAGGGAATTTGAAGAAGAGTAAGTATATAGAAGGCTCCATGTGCTATCTTGATCCTTTGTCTAAGGTGTTTCTTTGGGCATTCTTATTTTATGCTTAAGCAGAAAAAAATGGCTTCAGAATAACTCTTCTCCTCTCAAAAGTGTTGTACAGCTTCATAATACACCTTTAACTTTCCTTCATTTGCAGGATTTCTTTTGTTATTGTTCTTGTTTATAGTCTTTAATTGAAATGATGAAAGAGGAAATAGATCTATTTAAAACAAAACCAAATAGTTACTTTGGTCTAGATTAAGATGTGGTACCTGAGTTAGGATTCATTTGAGGGATTTCTATTCTTTATACACAAATCTTTTTGGAAAAATCCTTCCTTTACTAAGTTGGCCAGGATACAGAAGTCTTTTGGAAAGTTCTTGTATCATTTTTATTAGTTTGCTAACTAATCTTAGTAACAGGGCTGTATCTAGCTACAAAGTTGACTGAGAAATACAATCTTCGTGTATAGGTAAGAACAGATAATGGGACAGTCAGCTAGCACTTTCTGTCATAGGTATGCAAAGCATCTAATGTAGTTCCTGGAGCTAAGTATTCAAGAAATAGTTATTAATAATTATTATTATCTTTGGCTGAGCCGTTTAAGATCTCTCCTGGCTGCACCAGTTTGCATTCCCATCAGCAGTGTACGTACAAAGGGTTCCTTTTCCTCCATATCCTCACCAGCACTTGTTTCTTGTGTTTTTGATTTTAGATGTTCTGACATGTATGAGGTGATATTTCATTGTGGTTTTGATTTGCATGTCCCTGATGATTAGTGATGTTGAGCATCTTTTCATATGTCTGTTGGCCATCTGTATGTCTTCTTTGTAGAAATGTCTATTCATGTCTTCTGCCCATTTTTAAATTGGATTGTTTGGTTTTTTGGTGTTGAGTTGTATAAATTCTTTATATATTTTGGATATTAACTCCTTATCAGATATATCATTTGCAAGTATGTTCTCTCTTTCAGTAGGTTGTCTTTTTGTTTCATTGATTGCTTCCTTTGCTGTGAAGAAGCTTTTAATTTTAATGTAGTCCATTAGCTGTTTTTGCTATTGTTTCCCTTGCCTTAGAGACTTACCTAGAAAAATGTCAGAGAAATTATTGCTTGTGTTCTCTCCTAGGATTTTGATGGCTTCAAGTCTCACATTTAGGTCCTTAATCCATTTTGAGTTTATTTTTGTGTATGGTGTAAGAAAGTGGCCCAGTTTTATTCTTTAGCATGTGTCTGTCCAGTTTCCCCAACAACATTTATTGAAGAGACTGTCCTTTTCCCATTGCATATTCTTGCCTCCTTTGTCAAAGATTAATTGACCATATAATCATGGGTTTATTTCTGGGCTCTCTGTTCTCTTCCATTGATCTATATGTCTGTTTTTGTGCCAGTTCCATACTGTTTTGATTACTATAGTTTTGTAGTATATCTTGAAATCTGGGATGGTGATACCTTCAGTTTTGTTCTTCTTTTTCAAATTGCTTTGGCTATTCAGGGTCTTTTGTGGTTCCATACAAGTTTTAGATTATTCTTTACAACCATTTCTTAATAGATAATATAAAATAACTTTCAAAAGATATACTATAGCCAAAAGAATTAAATAGTCTATAGTTTCAGCTATATGCATCCATTCTGAGAAGTGAGTTGGTTACTACCTTCTGTTTTCACATATTGTTTGCTAAAACTAAACCATGAAATATAACTATTATTCTGCTCTCTTTGTATACCTGACTTATCAAGAGACCTTCAAGAAATTAATATAAGTCTGATAATTTTAGTTAGATCCATAGGGTGAGTTGCACATCATTGTCTGGTTAGAAAAGTAAACAGGCAAAATGGGATATAGTAGGTACAATGTACGTTAGTTCCTTTTCTCCCTTCTTACCACCCGCTCCTCAAATTTTGTAGCCAAGCAACTGCTAGTTTCTAATAACTAATATGTTACCAACCTTCATATGTTGATCAGAATCTTCAGACCTAATACTCTGCTTGTCACTCATAGGCACTTAATAAATATTTGTTTGTTACACAAAGTGCCTTGCTTTTCTATAATAACATATATGTAGAGCTAAAAGAACTCTATTGGAGGAGAATATGACAACAATTTTAGATGTGTTGAGGTTAAAGAAATAGTCTAAGTGAGAGTGCCCTGTAAGCATTTGAAATTTATCAATCTAGCGATTATAATGAAAGTCTTGAGAAGAAATGAGATTTTTTTTTTTTTTTAAAGATTTTATTTATTTAGTTATTGGAGAGCGAGCGAGAGAGAAACAGCATGAGAGAGGAGAGGGTCAGAGGGAGAAGCAGGCTCCCCGCTGAGCCGGGAGCCCGATGTGGGACTCGATCCCAGGACCCTGGGATCATGACCTGAGCCGAAGGCAGTCGCTTAACCAACTGAGCCACCCAGGCGCCCTAGAAATGAGATTTTTGAGAAAAGGAGAGGTTGAGGGAATGAAGAAGAGTAGAGGAATAAGAAGGGGACTTTTAGAGGTTGGAAAGAAGTTAACAATGACTTGTAACAATAATGATGCAAGATAAAGAATCATCTAGGGTCACAGAAATCAAGGCAGAGAGGAATTTTAAGAAGAGATACTTCAATCAATGATGTCAAATACTATGAGATAATAGTTTTTAAAAGAAAATCATGAAATTTCTTCTTTCCTTCATTCAGTCTTATTCAGGCTCAGCTAGGATGCATTCCCATTCAAGACTTTGCTTTGACACAAGATACCTCGAAGATTTTCAGAAATGGCTCACGAATTACAAGATGTATGTTATAGGATTAATGGATTTTCAGTATTTTTCCCAGTAAACTATTATACTAGATTTAACATTGGAAACTTTTTTTTAGGGTTGTCAGATTTTGTGGCTGTTCAAGAAAAGAAGTTTGCTGTACTATTGAACAGTTTGATATTAGCTAAATGTTTTAGATGCAAACTTTGGGAAAACTCTCTACATATATCCAAACAGCTGGAAAAAATTGGTAGGTACTGAATACAGGCAGCAATTTGTCAATGTCTGCAGTTTATTTTGTTTTTCATTGTTAGGAAAATTATCCTATGGTGTTTATAGACCTTAAGAAAAAATGTGTTTGTAGGTATAAATAAGGTACTGAACTTTACTTCTCTTGAAAATCTGATTTTCATTTTCTCCTGCCTGAAGGATTCTATTTGAAATCAATTGGGAAACTAATAAAAATGAATGCTCTTTTTTTTAAGATTTTTAAAAAATTTATTTGAGGGTTGGGGCAGAGAGAGGAGAGAGAGAGAGAGAATGAGCAGGGAGGAGGATCAGAGGGGAGGGAGAAGCAGACTCCCCACTGAGCAGGGAGCCCTGATGTGGGGCTCCATCCCAGGATCTTGAGACCATGACCTGAGCCAAAGGCAGATGCTTAACCAACTGAGCCACTCAGGCGCCCCCTAATAAAAATGAATACTCTTATTTTTAAATTTGTTCTCAAGTCAAGAGTGAAAGTTTGTTTTAGTAATTAGGTAACTATGTGTTGCTGTCTCTTCCACTTTTATGATTGTTTTGCTCTCAATGACAAGGTACAGAGCTAGCAATCCTAGCCATTCCTAATTCATTACAGAGAATTATGTCACTTATTTATATCTTAACTTTTTTCTCTTTTTTTCAGTAATAGGACAATATTCGCACTGATCTTCATAGAGATTCTGTAGACAAAAGATTGTGCCTAATTATTTCCTATCTATTGAGATCTAGCTGAAGTTATGTACTGAAAAAGTCTAGAGGGTGCCAGTTACAAAGACTGGGGTATAACTAAGTACTCTAGAGTTCTCCAGTTTGGTGCCTTTGATTTTGTGATCCTATTCCTCCTTCTCTCTAAGAAGAGAGTTGTTATTCCATGACTGACAGCTTTGTTAGCTTTATAATTTTATATGCATCTTGGGGACGTTAAAAAATTATATATTCGGTTATTAGGGATTGTCTCATTATTCCTTAGAACAAAGATCTCCAGCTATTTTGTGAGGAAGTGCTTTTTTATTTCCTTGAAGTTTGAAATCAGTGGGATAGCAGAGAACTGACCAGTCCTGGGAACTGGGGTGAAGATGGGGATTAGATGGTGAAAGTAAGGTCAAATTAGAGGAGGGGTTCTTGACGTTAAGACTCACCTTTCTACTGAAGTCCTAGCGAACCAGATGCTGCACCCATCTCAAAAAGATGAGTTCTAAAGTGGGAAGGAGGTTCCATACAACATTTAGGAAATAACAACTTACAGAAATTTAGAAATTAAGTTAAATGATTATTAAGAAAATTTTCATTATATTTGAAAAAGAGTCTTTCTGACTTTCTAGAATATTGTCAATCAGGCATCATTTGCATCCTATCTCTTCCAAATTGTCGAACACCAATGTGTTTTTTACACTTACTCAGTATGGCTGAAGAAAAAGAAGCAAAAATTGCCCACCAAAATTCATACACTAGAAAAATGGGAGAATCAAAATAAAAAAGCAAATCTAAGTTCTTCCTGAGCATCAGGAAAAAAATAATGAATACAAATTGATTTTCAGCAATGTTTATAAAAAATTAAAATTCAAGAAAAGTTTTGAGGGAAAATGAACATGAAGGAATTATTAATACTAGGAGTTGTATCTTAAGAAAGAATAAGAGAAATTCCCAAGGATAAAGGTATGGAAAAAGAAATAGTGTAATATCCCCACCAGTAATATATGTGCCTTAGGCAAGATTGTAATATTTTGGAATTTTATACTTCTGACAGTATCTCCTATTTCAGGGTTTGGTTAAATTCATTTGTGAGTGTAAGAATTTTAAATTCCAGTTTCTTAAAGCATAAAGAAACAGAGACAGTGCAAAGATGGAAGTGAACTTGATATATTTGAAGAACAAAATCAAAGCAAATGTGGCTAGAGAGTAGTCAGCAAGAGGAGAATGGTAGGAAATTAAATGGGACAGGTAGGCTGTGGTTAAGTCAGATAGGTAAGGGAGTTTGGTCATGGTAAGAAATTGTCACTTTATTCTAAATGCAATGGAAAGGAATTGGAAATTTTAGACAGAAGAGTAAAATTATCTGATTTCAGTACAGAAACCTAGAACTCTATTTCTAAGATGGAAATAGAGAGCCATAGCTTTATGAAGCAATATTCCCATCCATAAATCATGTTGTCTTTTTTTCAAATATGAGTGTAATACGTAACAGTAGGAATTGCTTGGTACTTTCTCTATGGATGACATATGATAAAAATAAGAGTTAAATCATCATGTGGACCAAAGAGTTCCTCTTTCTTCTATTAAGCAAATACATGTTTTATTTCAGTTTGAAAAAATAAATATGAACAATTGAATGTCAGAGCCCAAATAATTGAACTGAAAACTTTTTTATAAAACTTCAAAAATTAGTTATTAATCTGGATCTTTAAAAAAACTTTTTACTAATGTCATTGAAAAGTTAAGTATAGATTTAGTTTAAAATGGATTGTTTAAAACTGCTATTTGATTAATTTTCCACAGGTATAACATTGTCAAATGCAATGGTAAATGCAGGTTTGACCTCCTTTAAAAAAATAGAAGAAACAGATGCAAGGGAACTTGAACTGGTATTTAATATTCACTTATTCCTAATGTTACCTGAATTTTACCTAAATTTTAAAGCCTACCTTTTATATCTTTATTTCTTCTAAAAAATTGTTTTCCTCGTCATAATCATAAGTATTTTAATTTAAGGTTTTGGGTAATAAGCATTATTAAAACTATTGATGCTAAAAAGTGTTTTACTAAAAGAACTTCTAGTCTTGTGGTAAGAATATAATGATATAAATGTTTTTAGATTTTAAATAGACACCCCCCTTTTGGAACGCAAATAAAAGAAACAGTGATGTATCTACCAAAATATGAACTTGAAGTGGAACAGGTAAATATTTTTTGGGTTTTTTTGTTTGTTTGTTTGTTTGTTTTTTAGGTATTTTCATTGTCTTTTCAGGAATAAAGCTATCCATAGCTGACTTGGAGCTGAATAAGAGTAGTAAGGTTATCTTTAACACTTTTTATGCCTATCCTTTTTTTAAAGATTGCAAGATATAGTGATACCATGGCGGAAATATTAGTGACCATTATATTAAGAAACTTTGAACAGCTACAAACTAAAAGAACAGCACCAGATTCTCACTATGTTACCTTAATCATAGGTGATGCAGATAATCAGCTGGTTTTTAAGCACAAAATTATGTAAGTGTACAATTTCCATTTGATTTTATTTCTAAGCATATACTATGAAAGAAAAATTCTGCTGAGAAACAGTACTAAAATCACTGTGGGATTAATTAAATTACATTTTCCTTTCCCTGAAATGGAGTAGTTTCTTGTCTGTTAAAGAAGGTATTAACATTGGGTCTGTTGTCAGTACTCAAATGAACAAAGTGTGAAATCTATCACCAAGGTTTGAAACAAGTGAATAAATGACCTTTAGGAGTAGCTATACCCCACTGTTGTTGAACTTTCTTATTTTGTTGCTTTTCCCCAGTCATTCACAACCTTACTACTCTTTCATTATCTTCCTCCTGCTCCTTCAAGATATACCTAATATTTCCAAATTAAAATCCAACAAACTACTATAGCTCCATGGTAAGATCAGGCAACCAGTTCAAATATATAAAGGAGGTACCTTCCCTTACACCTGATTCTCTAGCATGCCATTCTATGATTTTTACATCAGCCTTTTTTCTGATACTGTTATTTTCTCCCAGGATGCCACAGGCAAACTCTAAGGTTAGCAGTTATAGGTATAGCTAATATTTTTTGAGCTCTTTGTAGGTTCCAGATAATGAATTGTTTAATCTTTGTATAGACAGATGCTATCATTATCTAAATTTAATAGAGGAAGAAATTGAGACCGAGAGTTTAATTAATTTGTCTAAGGTCATATAGGTAGTTTATAGCAAAGTCTAGATTTTAACCCACGCAGTCTTACTTCAGAGCCTATGCTCCTAATCATATTACTTTACTTGTGAGTTCAGGATTAGCAGTGACTCTGAAATGGGAATCTCATTGTTGCCAGAGCATTGGAAGATACCTTCCCAAAATAGTCTATTCAAGGTTCCTAAAGGGACTATGGTGCCTAATAGAACATCCCTTTCACTGTTAACCACTTTACTGCACCTAGCTGTGACACATTTATAGAGAATATGTCATTGTACAAATCTTTGTTCTCTGTGACAAGTCTGAAGACAGTCTTGACTATATAAAGCTAAAATAAGTTCAATCACAAAATTGGTTGCTGGTTTGTGATGTTATTGGATATAGACTATTTTATATGAATTTTAAAGATACTTTTCAAGTTCTCACAAATTCGTGTATCCTATATATAGCCATTTAAAAGTGGTAGTGATTTAGGGGCAAGCTCATGGGTTGTTGATATCAACTATATATTCAGGTGGGCCTGAAATGAGGCAATGCAACTTGGAATCAGCTGTTTGGTCAATGTGTAGTTAGAAAATTATGGTTGCAGTAGCCCCATTGACACTCCATTTCTCCCTTCTCAGAATTTGCAGCTAGTAGTTTTCAGTACTGACTTCAGTTTACTACCAGATAGGACCTATCTAAGGGTCAATCTGCCCTTGATGATTAATGTATTATTTCATTTAGTATTTGGATCACTATTTAAATGATATGTTATTCTTTTTCAGGGATTCTATTTTGCTAAAAGCTGGAAATTGGACTAAAAAGATTGATGTGAAGAGAGCTTTTAAATCTGAAGATCTTAGCTTAAATCTAATTAGTTCTGAATATGGTCAGTTCATTGAAGTAATGAACACATAAATGTAAAGAATATGATAACATTTAAAAATTTCCTTCATGCTGAAACAGAAAAACAATTTAAATGATATTGTGTAAAAATAAGTTATTTAAATAATATGAATAATTTTAAAGGAAGTTTCATGTATTTAGATATGTAAAAGATGGCATGGACTAAGATAAAAAAATTAAAATTGTATCTGTTCATTTATAGGTATTTTATTTTCCAAGATAATAAAATTTCAATTGTTGTAGGAACATTGATTTTTATTTTTATGATGATAGATGTATAAATTTTAATTTGTTATATTTTTTAACTCTTGTTTTTTTTACATTTTTATTTCCTGGACTTGTTAGCTCTTTCATTTCAAAAGGTATAGAAATATGAGGGATAATAAAAACAAATAAATGATCTCATGGCTAGATTTATATGACTTAAATCCTTGTATACTTTTTTTCCTTTTTTCAGTTGGACTTGATATTCAGCAGAAATTTACAGTCTTTTACTTAGGACCCAAGAGGCTTGGAAGTCAAATAATTATGCGAAAAAAATCAGAAACAGAGATTTCCCATTCGAAACATTCAAATAGATCTACGGTATCAGGACCCAATAAAGGTAAATAGCTATATTTATTCCTGTATTTCATTAAAGCAAAGTTACGGCTAGGGAGGAGTATCAGTGTTATAGTACTACTCCATTCAGATGTAGATACTTGGGAATTAGATATTTAAGCTTCATAATAATTACATTAACAATATATAGTAGGAATTCTTTCTTACAACTAATATTTGTCAAACTGGGGTGATATTTGGAGCACAAATTATTTGACTAGTTTTTGATATACAGTGCCCCTTTTTCATACCCACTCTATTCTTATGGACATTGTTGGGGAAGAGCAAATGATATATAAGACTTTATAGATTTGATGAGGCAAACCAGGTGACAGTGAACTTTAATTTTTTTTATTATGGAATATTTCAAACATACACAGAAGTAGACAGACCTGTGTAATGAACCCTTATGTACTCATTACCTAAATTAAACAATGATTAACTCATGGCTTATATTGTTTCATCTATACCTCTCTTCAGTTTTCCCCTTCTATATTTTGAAGAAAATTGGATATCATATCATATCCCCTGTAAATGTTTCAGTATATATTTTAAATGGTAAGGATTTAAGAAAAAACATATATTACTCTTACACATAAAAAGCTAATAGTAACTAATATCATCCAATCCTGAGTTAATATTCAGATTGCTAATTACCATATAAGTAAGGGGAGCAACTAATAGGTACTGAGGAATGTGAAAGCAGTGGTTCCTACCAAAGTAACCTAGACAGTTATGCTTTCTGAATTGGTAGTTATAATAAATAGTAACTGCAGTGAAAGAAGGCAGGAAGAGCACATATAGAATTATTCTGTGAACCCATGAACACTCATCTCCTCCTCTTTAAAGAATACAGAAGAGGGTGCCTGAGTAGCTCAGTTGGTTAAGTATCTGCCTTTGGCTCAGGTCGTGATCCTGGTATCCTGGGATTGAGCCCCGTTTTGGGCTCCCTGCTCAGCCGGGAGTCTGCTTCTCCCTCTCCCTCTGCCTGTCCCCCTGCTCATGTCTCTCGTGTGCCTCTTTCTCTCAAATAAATGAATAAAGTCTTAAACAAACAAACAAACAAACAAAGAGCACAGAAGAGCTAACATTTCTGGGTAGGATGCAGTAGTTTGTGGCAGGCCAGTGCATTCACAGTAACAACTATAAAGCCTACCTAAGTAATAAATATTATAATTTTTAGGACATCTGTGAAAGCAGACTAAAGGAACTAAAATTCTAGAGGGAGAACCATTTCAGGACTGAGGAGTCAAGGACCTGTAAGCTCTTAATTAAAAGCCTGAGTATGCCGTGCTCTCAGAAGGGGTTTATGTGATCAGCCACTCACCATGTTTGCCTGACAGAGGAAAAGGGAAACCTTCTTTGGTGGAAAATATAATCTGGAATCTACAGACACAATGTCTGCCATACAAAAAAAAATGATGAGACCTTCAAAGAGGCAAGACCATATGACTTATAATTAACAATATAAAGAAATGAAGCAGCTCTGTACATGATTCAAATAAGAGAGCTAGCATTTAAAGATTGTAAAAAATAACTATGATTAATATTTTCAAGAAAATAAAGGAAAAAAATAAATGTATGAAAGGCTGGGAAATTTCACCAGAAAATTGTAATCCATACAGAGATTTAAATGGACTTTCTTGAATTGAAAAATACATTATCTGAAGTGAAAAACTTATTGGTACGTTTAATAATGGATGGGATATAGCCAAACTCAGGATCTGTGAACTGTTAAACATATCAGGAGAAAATATTCAAATTAAAGCCCAGAGATAAGAGATTGGAAAGAACACACAAAAAAAGCATAATACTCAAAAGTTCTAAAATATGCATAATTAAAATCTCTGAAGCACAGAAGAAAAAGAATGAGACAAATGCAATATTCAGAGACAATGGCTAAGAACATTCCAAAATAATGAAAGACATCAACTCATAGATTCAGAATTTTAGCAAACCCCAGGAGACTAATGCACAGAAAACCACAACTGGGCATGTTATAGCAAAATGCTGAAAATCTTAAAAGCAGACACAGAAAAACTACATATTAGCATCAAAGGAGCAACAGTGAAACTGATAGCTGATTTATCAACTATGATGATAGAAACAGAAGGTAATGGACCAACAGCTTCAAAATGCTTTAAAATGCTGCCAACCTAGGTTTCTGTGCCCAGTGAAAAATATCTTTAAAAATAAAAGTGAAACAGAGACACTTTGAAGAAAAGCAAAACAAAACAAAACTGAAGCACTCCATCACTATTACTAAATTTATTGGCCTGCAGTAAAAGAGATACTAAAGGGAGTTCCTTAAAGGAAAATGACCACAGATGAAAGTGCAGAAATGCTGGAGGGAATGAAAAACTGTAGAAATGGCAAATAAATGGCTAACTATAAATCAACTATTTTAAAACAGTAATTGAAATGACTTCTAGAGTTTTAAATATATGTAGAATTAAAATGCAAAAATGTTCTTACCTCAGGACTATAGCACATCAAATATGAGGAATATAGAAGGACAGAAATAATAAAGAGAAAAGCAGAAGTGAATGAAATATAGAATGTAAATGTACAACAGAAAAATCAACTAAGTTAAGATTTGGTTCTTTGAAAGGATGAATAAATTTAAAAAGCCCTTATCAAGACTGATAAAGAGATAAATACAAATTAATATTAAAAATGAAAAAGGGGATACCATTACAGACATCAAAAAGATAAAGATATTGTGAATAATTTTATACCAATAAATTTGACATAATTTGGGTAAAAATGAACAAATCCTTCAGAAGCAAAACTTACTGATGGAAAAAATAGAAAATTTTAGTAGTCTGTTACTAGTAATGAAATTGAAGCAATTAAAAATCTTTCCACAAAGAAATCCTGAGGGTCAGGTGATTTCACTGGTGAATTTCCCCAAACATTTAGGAAAAAATAATATCAAACTTACCCAAATTTTTCAGAGAATGGAGAAGGAAAGAATAGTCTACTGATGTAATTTTTTTGAACAGAACCAACATGGGGATCTTGATTTCAAAACCTGACAAAGACATTAAAAGAAAGGGAAATTATTCACCAGTGTACCTCATGGAAGTAGATCCAGAAGTTCATAACAAAATATTAGCAAGTAGAATCTGGCCATATATTTAAAAAGCATACTACAGTACAATTAAGTATGGCTTATTCCATGTATGCAAGAGTGCCTTAGCATTCAAAGATGGATCAATGTATTTCACTACATTAACAGGAAAAAAAAAAAGAAAACCATGTGATCCTCTTGATAGAGGTCAAAGAAGTTTGACAGAAATTTAGTGTTCATTTTTTATTAAATATATATATATATATATATATAAAACAAATGTCATGCACAGTGGTGAAATCATTTAAAAACTTTCCCATTTAGATGGAGAATGATACAAGAATGTCTCTATTACTATACCTATTTAACATTGTGCTAGAAGTCCTAGTCAGGGGCGCCTGGGTGGCTCAGTCGTTAAGCGTCTGCCTTCGGCTCGGGTCATGATCCCAGGGTCCTGGGATCGAGCCCACATTGGGCTTCCTGCTCAGCGGGAAGCCTGCTTCTCCCTCTCCCACTCCCCCTGCTTGTGTTCCTGCTCTCGCTATCTCTCTCTCTCTGTCAAATAAAAAAAAAAAAAATCTAGAAGTCCTAGTCAGTACAATTATATAATAAAAAGAAAGAAAAGTGATAAGGATTGGGAAGAAAGAAATAAGCTCTCATTACTTGAAAGCAACATGATTACAGGGACACCTGGGTGGCTCAGTCAGTTAAGCGTCTGCCTTTGGCTCAGGTCATAATCCCAGGGTCCTGGGATCAAGTCCTGCATCGGACTCCTTGCTCCTTGCCTGCTTCTCCCTCTCCCTCTGCCTCCCTTTCGCCCTGCTTATGCTCGTTCTCTCTCTCTCTCTCTCTGTCAAATAAATAAATAAAAATCTAAAAAAAAGAAAGAAAGCAACATGATTATATAACTAGAAAATCCAAAAAACTCTATAGACACATTGTTAGAATTAATATATAAATTTAGAAATATCGCTGGATACAGAGTCAATATAAAAAAACTACAATAGTACTAAAAAGAATAGAATATTTAAGGATACATTTAATAAAATTAGTGCAAGATGTGAACACAGGAAACTACAAAACACCACTGAGAGAAATTAAAGAAGACATAAATGAAAGATATCCTATTATAAATCTTAATATTGTTAAGGTGGCAACATTTTCCAAATCAATCCACAGATTCAATGCAATCTATCAAAATCCTAGCTCTGCTTTTGGCAGAAATTCACAAGCTGATTTTAAAATTCATATGGGAGGAGGGAGGCAAGATGGTGAAAGAGTAGGGGACCTCGTTTCATCTGGTCCCTTGAATATAGCTAGATAACTATCATACCATTCTGAACACTTATGAATTCAACCTGAGATGTAAGAAAAGAATTGCTGGAATTCTACAAATAGAAGAGCAACCACTTTTTGCAAGGTAGGAGGTGCAGAGAAGTGAATCCGAGGGGATGTATCAGACGATAAATGGCAGGGGGAGGGAGCCTCCATAAGCCAGCTACTGGAAGTTGATACAGTCCCACAGTGCAAAATCGGAACCTTTAGAAGTCTGCTCCAGTGAGAGACATCCCTGCCTGATTGGTGCTCAGTTGGTGAAGTGGGGCAGAATTCTAGGTGGGACAGTGTGGTCTCAGGATCCTCGGGGTCACAGAAAGAATGGGGGTGCCTGAGCCAGCAGAGTTCCCAAGCACTGAAGTAGGGAAACCAGTTATGGTCAGTGAGCCCAGGAGGGGGCTGTCAGTTCTGTTTGCCATGAACTGAACCACAGCACAAAAGGGCAGAAATGCTACCACCCCTGCCTTCCCCTGGGAGGATCAGTGCAGACGTGCACTGCAGGAGCCTGCAGAGTTTGGCACACACAAAAGTGAAAACTGCTTATTCCTGAGGGTTTACTGAAGAGAGGGAGCTGTGATCTTTTAGCTCTGGGGCTGGAGATCAGGGCCTGGCCACTTTTCTTTTCATCCTCTAAAGAGGCATAGAAAGCCTTCGGGGAACAAAAGCTACATAGAGCAACCAGAAGCAGCTTACACTGAGCCTGGCCCCCTGGCAAGGGGTGGTGCAACTCCGCCCAGGCAAAGACACCTGAGAATCAGCGCAGCAGGACCTTGTCCCCAGAAGACCACCTGGAACAACAAGCCAACACCAAGTTTGCAGAGTGCACAGGACTGCAAAACTCCAGCACTAGGGGAAAATAGTATATAGAATTCAAGGGTTTTTTCTCATGATTCATTTATCTTTCAGTTTATAATTTTCTTTTTCTTTTTTTCTTTTCAACTAGTTTCTTATATCAACTCTGTTTTTAAGTCTTTTTTGACTTTCATTTTTACATTTACACATTATAGGTATATTTTTCATTTTTGGCTTCCTTTCACTGTATTCAATTTTATTTTATATCAGTTTTGCTTTCTTTACAATTTTGGGATTTAGTGTCTTCTAACAAACAGACCAAGATATACCCAGGACCAAGTGGATCACCCTGTTTTGTCCACCTGGGAGATTATATTCTCTCCCCCCTCTTTTTAGTTTTTTCTTTTTCTTTTTTGGTTTCTGACCTCTACAGATTTGTCTAATGTATATTTTGCTTGGATTGTGGTTGATATTTTTTATTTTGTTCTCTCGTTCTCTATTCTTCTCTGGGCAAAATGACTAGGAGGAGGAATTCACAGCAAAAGAAAGAACCAGAGGTAATACTCTCTGCCACAGATCTAATTGATATGGATATAAGTAAAATGTCAGACCTGGAATTCAGGATAATGATTATAAAGCTACTAGCTGGGCTTAAAAGACATTAGAGAATCTCTTAGTGCAGATATAAAATCTAATCAGCCTGAAATTAAAAATGCTTTAACTGAGATGCAGTCTAAATTGGATGCTCTAACAGCTAGGGTAAATAAGGCAGAAGAGAGTCAGTGACATAGAAGACAAGTTGATAGAAAGGAAAGAAGCTGAAGAAAAGAGAGAAAAACAACTAATGGACCATGAGAGGAGGCTTTGAGAAATCAGTGATACCATAAAGCAAAACAATTTTAGAATTATTGGGGTCCCAGAGGAAGAAAAAAGAGAGAGGGACAGAGGTATATTTGAGCAAATCATAGCTGAGAACTTCTCTAATCTGGGGAAGGAAACAGGCATTCAAGTCCAGGAGGTAGAGAGGACTCCCCTCAAAATCAATAAAAATAGATCAACACCCTGACATATAATAGTGAAGCTTGCAAATTTCATGGGGTGCCTGGGTGGCTCAGTTGTTAAACGTCTGCCTTCGGCTCAGGTCATGATCCCAGGGTCCTGGGATCGAGCCCCGCATCGGGCTCCCTGCTCCACGGGAAGCCTGCTTCTCCCTCTCCCACTCCCCCAGCTTGTGTTCCCTTTCTCGCTATGTCTCTCTCTGTCAAATAAATAAAATCTTAAAAAAAAAAAAAAAGTGAAGCTTGCAAATTTCAGGGATAAAGAGAAAGTCCTGAAAGCAGCTCAAGACAAGAGGTTCTTAACCTACAGGGGTAGGAACATTAGGCTGGCAGGCCTATCCACAGAGACCTGGCAGGCCAGAAAGGGTTGACATGATATATTCAGGGTACTTAATAAGAAAAACATGCAGCTAAGAATACTTTATCCAGCAAGGCTGTCATTCAGAATTGAAGGAGAGAATAAAGAGCTTCCAGGACAAACAGAAACTAAAACATTTGTGATCACTAAACCAGCCCTGCAAGAAATATTAAAGGGGATCTTGTAAGTGAAGAGAGAGCCCAAAAGTAGCATAGACAAGAAAGAAACAGAGACAATCTACAGAAACAGGGACTTTACAGGTAATACAATGGCACTAAATTCATATTTTTCATTAGTTACCCTGAATGTAAATGGGCTAAATGCTCCAATCAAAAGACACAGGTATCAGATTGGATAAAAAAGCAAGACTCATCCATATGCTGTCTACAAGAGACTCATTTTAGACCTAAAGACACCTTCAGATTGAAAGTGAGGGGGTGGAGAACCATTTATCATGCTAATGAACATCCAAAGAAAGCTGGGGTAGCATTCCTTATATCAGACAAATTAGATACTAACCAAAGACTGTAATAAGGGATGAAGAGGGACATTATATCATACCTAAAGGGTCCATCCAACAAAAAGATCTAATAATCATAAACATTTATGCTCCTAACTTGGGAGCAGCCAATTATATAAACCAATAAATAACCAAATTAAAGAAACACATCAATAATAATACAGTAATAGTAATAGGGACTTCAACACCCCACTCACAGCAATGGACAGATCATTTAAGCAGAAGATCAACAAGGAAACAAGGGCTTTGAATGACACACTGGACCAGGTGGACTTCACAGATATATACAGAGCATTCCATCTTAAAACAACAGAATACACATTCTTCTCGAGTGCACATGGAACATTCTCCAGAATAGATCCCATACTGGGTCACAAATCAGGTCTCAACTCGTACCAAAAGATGGGGATCATTCTCTTCATATTTTTGGACCACAATGCTTTGAAACTTGAACTCAGTCACAAGAGGAAATTTGGCAGGAATTCAAACACTTGGAGGTTAAAGAGCATCCTACTAAAGAATGAATGGTTCAACCAGGAAATTAAAGAAGAATTTAAAAAATTCATGGAAACAAATGAAAATGAAAACACAACCTTTCAAAACCTTTGGGATACAGCAAAAGCAGTCCTAAGAGGGAAGTACATAGCAATACAAGCCTTTCTCAAAAAATTAGAAAAGCCTCAAATACACAAGCTAACCTTACACCTAAAGGAGCTGGAGAAGGAACAGCAAATAAAGCCTAAACCAAGTAGGAGAAAAGAAATAATAGATTAAGTAGAAATCAATGAAATAGAAACCAAAAGAACAGTAGAACAGATCAATGAAACTTGAAGCTGGCTCTTTGAAAGAATTAATAAGATCAATAGCCAGACTTATCAAAAAGAAAAGAGAAAGGACCCAAAGTAATTAAATCATGAATGAAAGAGGAGACATCGCCACCAACACCAAGGAAATACAAACAATTTTAAGAACGTGTTATGAGCAACTATATGCCAACAAATTAGGCAATCTGGAAGAAATGGATGCATTCCTAGAAACTTAAAAACGGAAACAGGAAGAAACAGAAAATTGAACAGACCCATAATCGGCAAGGAAATTGAAGCAGTAATCAAAAATTTCCCAACAAACAAGAGTCCAGGGCTAGATGGCTTCCCAGGGGAATTCTACCAAACATTTAAAAAACTACTACCTATTCTTCTGAAGCTGTTTCAAAAAAAATAGAAAGGGATGGAAAACTTCCAGACTCATTCTATGAGGCCAGCATTACCTTTTTTTTTTTTTTTTTTAATTCCAGGCCAGCATTACCTTGATCCCAAAACCAGACAAAGAGCCCACCAAAAAGGAGAATTACAGACCAATATCCCTGATGAACGTGGATGCAAAAATTCTCACCAAGATACTAGCCAATAGGATCCAATAGTATATTAAAAGGATTATTCATCATGACCAAGTGGGATTTATTTCTGGGCTGCAAGGATGATTCAACATTCACAAATCAATCAGCATGATACATCACATTAATTAAAAAAAGGACAAAAACCATATGATCCTCTTAACTGATGCAGAAAAAGCATTTGAGAAAATACAGCATCCTTTCTTGATTAAAATTCTCCACAGTGTAGAGTTAGAAGGAACATACTTCAATATCATAAAAGCCACATACAAAAAGCCCACAACAATTGACATTCTCAATGGGGAAAAACTGAGAGCTTTTCCCCTAAGGTCAGGAACACAACCAGTGCCCACTCTCACCCCTGTTGTTCAACATATATTACTAGCCTCAGCAATCAGATAACAAAAAGAAATAAAAAGCATTCAAATTGGCAAAGAATAAGTCAAATTCTAACTCTTTGCAGATGACATGATACTTTATGTGGAAAACCCGAAAGACTCCACCCCAAAATTACTAGAACTCATACAGGAATTCAGCAACGTGGCAGGATATAAAATCAGTGCACAGAAATCAGTTGCATTTCTATACACTAACAATGAGACAGAAGAAAGAGAAATTAAGGAATCGATCCCATTTACAACTGCACCAAAAACTATAAGATACATAAGAATGAACCAAACCAAAGAGGTAAAGGACCTGTACTCTAAAAACTAGAGAACACTTATGAAAGAAATTGAGGGAGACACAAAGAAATGGAAAAACATTCCACACTCATGAACTGGAAGAATAAATATTGTTAAAATGTCTATGCTACCCAGAGCAATATACACATTCAATGCAATCCCTATCAAAATACCATCAACATTTTACACAGAGCTGGAACAAATAATCCTAAAATTTGTATGGAACCAGAAAAGACCCCGAATAGCCAGAGGAATGTTGATAAAGAAAACCAAAGCTGGTGGCATCACAATGCCAGACTTCAAGCTCTATTACAAAGCTGTAATCATCAAGACAGTATGGTCCTGGCACAAAAACAGACACATAGATCAATGGAACAGAATAGAGAGCCCAGAAATGGACCCTCAACTC
Source organism: Phoca vitulina (assembly GCF_004348235.1). NCBI lineage: Eukaryota > Metazoa > Chordata > Mammalia > Carnivora > Phocidae > Phoca > Phoca vitulina. The sequence goes on from NW_022589705.1 coordinate 26,131,017, forward strand.
TATGGTCAACTGATTTTTGACAAAGCAGGAAAGAATATCCAATGGAAAAAGGACAGTCTTTTCAATAAATGGTGTTGGGAAAATTGAACAGCCACATACAAAAGAATGAAACTGGACCATTTTCTTACACCGTGCACAAAGATAAATTCAAAATGGATGAAAGACCTAAATGTGAGACAGGAATCCATCAAGATCCTAGAGGAGAACACAGGCAGCAGTCTCTTCAACCTTGGCCACAGCAACTTCTTGCTAGACACATCTCCAAAGGCAAGGGAAACAAAAGCAAAAAATGAACTATTGGGAATTCATTAAGATAAAAAGCTTCTGCACAGCAAAGGAAACAGTCAACAAAACTAAAAGGAAACCTACGGAATGGGAGAAGATATTTGCAAATGACATACCAAATAAAGGGCTAGTGTCCAAGATCTATAAAGAATTTATCAAACTCAACACCCAAAAAACAAATAATCCAGTTGAGAAATGGGCAGAAGACATGAACAGACATTTCTCCAAAGAAGACATACAAATGGCCAACAGACACATGAAAAATGCTCCACATCTCTTGGCATCAGGGTAATACAAATCAAAACCACAATAAAATATCACCTCATACTGGTCAGAATGGCTAAAATTAACAAGACAGGAAACAACAAATTTTGGTGAGGATGCGTAGAAAGGGAGACCCTCTTACACTGTTGGTGGGAATGCAAGCTGGTACAGCCACTCAGGAAAAGAGTATGGATGTTCCTCAAGAAGTTAAAAATAGAGCTACCCTAAGACCCAGCAATTGCACTACTGGGTATTTACCCCAAAGATACAAATGTAGTGATCTGAAAGGGCACCTGCACCCCAATGTTGATAGCAGCAATGTCCACAATAGCTAAACTGTGGAAAGAACGGAGGTGTCCATCAACAGATGAATGGATAAAGAACAAGTGATATATATATATATATATATACAACAGAATATTACTCAGCCATCAGAAAGGATGAATACTTACCATATACATCAATATGGATGGAACTGGAGGGTATTATGCTGAGCAAAATAGGTCAATCAGAGAAAGACAATAATCATGGTTTCACTCCTATGTGGAATATAAGAAAGAGTGCAGAGGATCATAGGGGAAGGGAGGGAAAACTGAATGGGAAGTCATCAGAGAGGGAGAAAAACCATGAAAGACTCTTAACTATAGGAAACAAACTGAGGGTTGGTGGAGGGGAGGTGGTTGGGGGGATAGGGTAATTGGGTGATAAGCATTAAGGAGGGCACATGGTGTGATGAGCAGTGGGTGTTATAAGCACCTGATGAATTACTGAACACTACATCTGAAACTAATGATGTACTATATGTTGGCTAATTGAATTTAAACAAATAAATAAAATTCATATGGGAATGTAAGGGATCTGAATTAGCCAATCAGTCTTGAAAAAAAAGAAGAACAAAGATAGAGGACTCACAATTCCTGATTTCAAAACTTATTACAAAGCCACGGTAGTCAAAACAGTGTGGTACTGGCATAATAATAGCCTATAGATCAACGGAATATATTTGAGAGTACAGAAAAAATCCCATACATCTGTGGTCAGTTGATTTGGGACAAAGATGTTAAAACAATTCGGGGGGGGGAAAGAATAGCCTTTCAACAAATAGGGCTGGACAACTGGATAGTCAGTTGAATTAATTATATCATAATTACTTCATACCATATATGGTATTACTTCATACCATAAATACTTCATACCATATGTAAAAATTAACTCAAAATTTGTTAAAGACCTAAAAGTAGGAGTTAAAACTGTAATATTCTTAGAAAAAAACATGGGTTTACATCTCCATGACCTTGGGTTAGGCAATGGTTTCTTAGGTATGACACCTAAAGCTCAAGCAACTAAAAAAAAAGATGAATTGGACTTCATCAAGATTAAAAACTTTTGGGGGCACCTGGGTGGCTTAGTCGGTTAAGCGTCTGCCTTCGGCTCAGGTCATGATCCCAGGATCCTGGGATCAAGTCCCACATTGGGCTCCTTGCTCGGCAGAGAGCCTGCTTCTCCCTCTGCTTGCCGCTCTCCCTGCTTGTGCACTCTTTCTCTCTCTCTCTCTCTGACAAATAAAGTTCTTTTTAAAAAAAAAGATTAAAAACCTTTGTGCTTCAAGTAACACTATCAAGAAAGTGGAAAGGCAACCCAAAGAATGAGAGAAAATATTTGCAAATCACATATCTGATAAAGGACTAGTAGCTGGTATATATAAAGACGTTTTACAACTCAACAACAAAATAGCAAGGAGCCAAATTCAAACTGGTAAAAGGATATGAATAGACATTTTTGCAAGGAAGAACTACAGATGACCAATACACACATGAAAAGTTGCTCAACATCATTAATCAAGATAGAAATGCAAATCAAAACCACAGTGTGATACTACTTCCCACCCACTTTAGTAAAAAAGATGGACAATAGTATAAGTGTTGATGAGGATGTGGAGACATTGAAACCCTCATAGCACTGCTATGGGAATGCAAAATTGTGCAGCTGCTTTGGAAAACAGTTTGCCAGGTCCTCAAGAAGTTAAACATAGAATTACCATGTGACCCAGCAGTTCCTTTTCTGTGTTCATATCCAAAAGAATTGAAAACATACAAAAACTAGTATGTGAATGTTTATAACATCATTATTCATAATAGCCAAAAAATAGAAGCAACTGAAATGTTCACCAATGATGGAATGGATAAGTAAAATGTAGTATAACCATATAATGGAATATTCAGCCATAAAGAAGAATAAACAACTGATACATGGATGAACCCTGAAAATATTATGCTAATGAGAGAAGCCATTCACAAAAGGTCAGATATTGTTAGATTCCATTTATATGGAAAGTGTAGAATAGGCAAATTTATAGAGATGGGTGTAGGAAGGAAGATGCAGAGGCTGGGTGTAGGAAGAAATGAGTAACTACTAATAGGTATGTGATTTTTTTTTTAAAGTGATAATGTTCTGGAATTAGATACAGTGATGGTTACACAACCTTGGGAATATACTAAAAACCTACGAAACTGTACACTTTTTAAGAGGGTACATTTTATGGTATGAATTATATTTCAACTAAAAAATTTGAAAAGCAATAGTATTACTATATGCCAGCAAACAAAAAAGAGAGAGAAATCATTATTTTTAAAATGTCATTTACAATAGCATCAGAAATCAGTTTAAGAAAGACAATTTAGAATTGGAGCTGCACGAAGATAATATAAACTCAGAGCCATCAGCTGGCCATCCTTTACCACATGCAGAAAGGATCACAGACAGCTGAGTTTGGGAAGAGAAAACTAAAGCAGAGGTACAGAGAGGTGCAAAGGTGAGAATGCCAGAGCTGGGATTATGATGACTTCCCATTTCTTGGTTTCAGTCCCTTCTGATGCCTCGCTGAATTGCTGCTTTGGATTCTGTGACATATCTGTATTCATGTAACACATTTCCCCCCACTCACCAGCTGTTTTTGTTTAAAGTAGTTTGTTTGTTACTTAAAATTGTAATGAGAAGTTGGAATGTTTACTATACTTCCTGCTAGTATGAGCCTTTTATAAGAGCAAAAGTTCCCTACATATTTTGCACAATCCTGTGAAAATGGGTAAAAGATGCTTTCTATCAAATAATATTTTATTACACAGACACACACACACCCTTCACATACATATACATACAACCATTCCAAATCTTTTTTTTTTTTCAAATTTTTATTTAAATTCCAGTTAGTTAACATACCCTGCAATATTGCGTTCAGGAGTAGAATTCAGTGATTCGTCACTTACATACCACACCCAGTGCTCATCATAACAAGTATCCACCTTAATACCCATCACCTATGTAGCCCACGCCCACCTACCTCCCTCCATCAATCCTCAGTTCTCTATCATTAAGAGTCTCTTATGGTTTGTTTCCTTGTCTCTTTTTTTCCCCCTTCCATATGTTCATCTCTTTTGTTTCTTAAATTCCCCATATAAGTGAAATCATATGGTATTTGTCTTTCTCTGACTTACTTCTCTTAGCATAATACATTCTAGCTCCATCCACATCATTACAAATGGCAAGATTTCATTCTTTTTGATGGCTGAGTGATATTCCAGTGTATGTGTGTATGTGTGTGTGTGTGTGTGTGTGTATATATATATACACACACATACATATACCACATCTTCTTTATCCATTCATCAGTCGATGGACATGGGCACTTTCCAGATTTTGGCTATTCTTGATAATGCTGTTATAAACATTGGGATGCATGTACCCCTTCGAATCTGTATTTTTCAACCATCCCAAATCTTATGAACATTCCAATTATGTAATTCAGTTCTTATATGCAAATTCATATATCCCCAAATAAAGATACACAATTATACCTTTAAACATAACATACATATCCTATCTGCACCTTTCTCAATAAGTGACACAATGAAGGGGTCATAGATTTACCCTACTAAGTTTGTGACAACAAAATTTGGGCTTTTTCAAAACAACCCAAATTTCAATTTTTCTGACCTGCTGTCAGATCATGTTATTAAATGATACAAACATATTCAGTTCAGAGATTGCTAAATAATTGTTTCTCAATGTGCTTGCAAGTTCAACACATACTTTAGTATTATAATATCAAATTATGGGGCCATATATAAAAACAAAAGTATGCACCTTAATTTACATAATATAACTAAAAATTATTTTCATGCTTCTTGTGTTTGAAAACATTCTTTTAGCAATAGTTTCTCATCTATATAGTCCAATAGATAACATTTTTGTAAAATTTAAAGAAAAATATTTTTGCTATTTTTAAGGTATGACAATGTGAAAAGTACACTTTTTTGGTTGTAAAATATTTAAAATTTTTCAGGTCTATTCTTAATACATAAGGTTTAGACATTTAAACTTTTGGCCCTTTAAATAGATTCTCAGTAAGAAGTATGGACTTTGGGGGTGCCCAGTGGCTCAGCTGTTAAGCGTCTGCCTTCGGCTCAGGTTATGATCCCAGAGTCCTGGGATCAAGCCCCACATCGGGGTCTCTGCTAGGTGGGAAGTCTGCTTCTCCCTCTCCCACTCCCCCTGCTTGTGTTCCCTCTCTCTGTCAAATAAATAAAATCTTAAAAAAAAAAAAGTATGGACTTTAATTTGAAGAAAATTGATTTGACATTAGTAAATTCATTTGCATTTGCTGTGCCATTCTGAGTTGAAAATTTAGTATATTTGAAAAATGAAAAGATGAAAGAAATGCCTGAGCACTGTGGAAGTGTGCAGATTTAAATACTAGTCAAAACACAGTTTGGTTTTCTTTATACTTTTTGGTGTATTAAATGCATTAAATTGCAAAACCAAGGACTCCAATTCATTAGTGTTACCTTTTTCTTGATAAATAAATAACAAAGTGATACGATATTTGACAAAAAATTAAGAGGAGATGCTCTCTCATTTAAAAAGTAAAGTCATATGGGATGCCTGGGTGGCTCAGATGCTTAAGCTTCTGCCTTCAGCTCAGGTCATGATCCCAGGGTCCTGGGAGGGTGGCTCAGATGCTTAAGCTTTTGCCTTCAGCTCAGGTCATGATCCCAGGGTCCTGGGATCGAGCCCCACGTCTGGCTCCTGGCTCAGCAGGGAGCCTACTTCTCCCTCGCCCTCTGCCTCTCCCCCTGCTCATGCTCTCTCTCTCTCTCTATCTCTGTGTCTCGAATGAATAAATAAAATCGTTTAAAAAAATAAATAAATAAAAAGTAAAGTCATAAAGTGCATAAATCTGATTAACATAAATCAGGAACTGCAAGTCAAAGTAATATTCTTTTAGAAATACTAATCCCAGGGGTGCCTGGGTGGCTCAGTCAGTTAGTGTCCGACTCTTGATTTTGGCTCAGGTCATGATCCTGGGGTTGTGGTATTGAGTCCCAGAGTTGGGCTCCCCCCTCAGCAAAAGTTTTTTTTGGAGATTCTCACTTTCCCTCTCCCTCACCCCCCCCCGAAATAAAGAAATAAATCTTAAAAAAAAAAATTAACTTAAGTAGCTAGCTTATGCAGAGACCAATTATTTAAATTTATAATTAGGATGCAAGGCTAAGTGTGTCAGGGGTTATGTGCCTACTATTATCAGTTTTTCTTAGATTTTTTTTAAAGCAACCAACAGCTGCCCCACAGCCATTACTGACCCTGTTAAAGTAATTTTAAATATTTTCTTTAAATACAATTCTAGTTGACATTAATGAATTTATTTTACTTTAAATACTTAGAATTGGGGGCTTTAAAAACATGCAAATCTGTATGTGACAAAACTATGAAAATGTATGCATTTCAGATTATTGTAGTGATGGGAATATGGGATCTATTAACTTTAAATTATACCTAAGAGTACAGCTTAGGTCAATTTTCTTTGAGAACCTAATTTTTCCAATTATCAATCTCTGTAAGCTTATATTTGTTAATAAGACAAATTCAGACAATTCTCAGGATATGGGAAGTGGGGTGAGGATGGGGGAGCACTTATAAGTACCATTTCTAACAGAAATAAAAAGTTTTTGTCACTTAGGTAATTAATATCCATATGCTAATATTCTATAAACAAACTTGTATACAGCCTTCATTCCCAACAAGACTTGCCAACTCTGCCTTGAAATTTGTGGAAGTCTCCAGAATCTCTAAAATTCAACTCCAGGTGGTAGGTAGTTTTCAACCACTGGGAATAAATGTGTGTAGTCATTGTGCGCCATCTTGTGGTGATGTTTAGAAATGCATCTATTAGGAATTGGATTAGGGAACAAAGCAATTCCTTATCCCTTACTGCAAAACAAAAACCTACAAGGCATTTTCCCCTCGTCTTCCCATCCCCAAATCCTCTGATTCCCTAAATAAATTAAATGCATTATTTGGGGGGAGAATTAAGGTAGCTAGTGTAACTAGGGAGGCGGGGTGGTTGAGAGATCAGGCTCTGGAATTAGACTACCTTAAGTTAGAATCTCAGATTTGCTATTTCTTATCTGGATAGTCTTGATTCTCTGGAATTAGACAAGGAGACAGAAAATATAAGAGATAAAGGGAAACCTAGGAGTCTGATAGCTGACTAATAAATGTTTCAGAAAGAGAGAACAAACAAATCAGAAGAAATAATTTAAGAAAATTTTCTACACTTAGAGATACAGATCTGCACATCAAAAAGGCTTAGTCCGTGCTAATTAAGATGAATGAAAGAATATCTACAAAGGAGGAATAATTGCAACATTTCAGAACATCATGGATAAAGAGAAAATCATAAATGCTTCCAAGGAACAAGAATTGAAATTGTGTTAATCTTTATCAGTAGCACTGGATGTTGTAGAAGACAATAGACTTAAAGTTCAGGGAAAATGATTTTCAACCCTGTGTTCTATACCCAGCCAAACTATTAAGTGTGAAAGTAAAGTAATTTTAATACATTCAAGGATTTAGAAAGTTGAACTCACACACATCTTTTCTGAAGCAGTTGCTTGAGTATGAGCACAATATAACAAAGCAATTAACCAAGAAAGAAAATGTCAAAGAATCCAAGAATAGTGGATTCACTCAAGAAGCTTAATGAAAGGAAGTTCGGGATGACAACTGTAGGAGAGGCCACATTACGTTAAGAGAAGGATGGAGGGCTCAAGAAAGGAAGTATCTATGAGGAGGGAATAAATAGGTGGTGTCTCCATGTATTTATTTTTGTCTCTGAAATATTAAATACACGTAAAGAAATTTAAGATAGTGCTAGACTAAAAGAAAGGCAGGAAAACTTCAGGGAAAATATAGCTGCTCAAGAAAGAAAAGCGCTTCACTTGATTCAGTATTAATATTTTAATTTTTTGTATAGCTCTCAAATCAGCCCATTCTCTGACTCTACTACTGTCATCACTCTAGATTGAGTTACCATCATTTTTTTTGCCTAGACTCCTCTGGTAGCCTTTTTTCAAAATGCAAATTTAATTATGTTCCTTCCTTGATTAAATCACTATAGTGTCTTCCCCTAGCTCTTAGAATAAAAGATCCAAATCATTAACATCCCTACTAGGTTCCATACTGTCTCGTGGTCAGGCAGTTCCTAAGCAGCAGTGAGATGGCAGCTGCTAGGTAGTCTTGCCTCACCTCTATAGAATTGGCTGGTAAGGACACAAGAGACCTAAATGGATCTAGATAGTTTATTACTTACATAGATGGCAAAACAAGATCAGCATGTTATCAGTTGCTTGCATTCCTAATCCCACAGGATAACACTGACCAGATAACACAAATAGTGGGTTGCTTTGTTTTTGAGGCATCAACTATAGGGTGCAACTAAGTGGTTTTATAGCCTGCATCTGTACCTTGGAAGAGGCAAGGTAGAAAGTCCAGTGCCTTACTGGAACCAGAGGCAGATGAGAAACTGCTTCATGGCAATGCCATGCAAGATAGGGAGCCTCTTGCAAGCTAAGGAGGCAGATGAGAAATGGCTTTTAGCACCTCCTCACAAGACTGCCTATCTTGACATGTCCCAAAGAGTATCAGAGGGCATTCTATAAATAGTTAAGTCTTGGATGTGGCCTATATAGAGACATGGAATTGCTAGGGTACCATGGTGGAGCCATTCTCCTACAAATATAGCCTGACCTTTCTCCACTAATTTCATCTTGTGTGCTCTCTCTTACTTGCTGAACATCAGCCACACTGACCTTTCAATTTCTTCGTTATGCCATGCTTTCCCTTGTCATAGAAATTTTGCATATGCCCCCTCTCTGCCTGAGGTACTCTTTCTCCTGCCTCTTTGCCTTCTTAATTCCCATTCTTTCTTTAGTCTTCAACTCAGTTGTTGCTTCTTAGGGAAACCTTCCAAGACATTCCTAACTAGAACAGTGCATCCAATTATCACATAGCATTGTGCTCCTCTCCTTCATAGCATTCTAAACAATTTTAATTTTATAGTTACTTGTATAATCCTTAAGTAATAATAGTAAAGATAATACATGCTCTAATATATTATTTTATCACTTAATTTGAAAATGCTTTCACATACTTAATTTCATTTTATCTTTTCATCTCTGTGAGGTGAACAAAACAGGTATTATTTTTAATCTGTTTTTTACAGATAAGAGCCCATATTAAAACTTATGTTTTCTTACTTTAGTTTAAAGTGCTCTGTACTTCACCATGTGTTTCTCATGTGAATATATAAGGCAGCATGCAGTGAGTAAGAGGGACAAAGAAAATGCCATAGGGGCTTAAAGAAGAGAGAAATCATTTCAGATGGGGTGATAGGGATAGATCTCCATGATAGAGGTACCATTTAAGGTGGCCTTGAAAGTTGATAAGCTTCTGATAGACAAAGAAGTGAGCGGCTTCTAAGACAAGACGTAATATCAAAGGTACAATCATAGAAAGTCTTGAGACTATTTGAATAATGGCAAGCAAATGTGTTTTTGTTTTTAAAGATTTTATTTATTTATTTATTTATTTACTTACTTACTTATTTATTTGACAGAGGAGAGGGGGAGAGAGAGAGCGTGTGCGCACAAGCAGGAGGAGAGGCAGGCAGAGGGAGAAGCAGACTCCCCACTGAGCAGGGAGCCCAATGTGGGGCTCCATCCCAGGCTGAGATCATGACCTGAGCCGAAAGCAGACGCTTAACCCACTGAGCAACCCAGACGCCCCAAGCAAATGTGTTTTGATGGATTAGGGTTACTATGGGTACCAGAAAGGGAGGCTAGAATTACATTGTGGAGGACTTTAAATATGAAATTAATTTGCTGGCACGGGAAGTAACTAACATTTCTAAGTGGGCAAATGATCTGACCAGAGTTGAACTTTAGGAGGACTAATTAAACAGCATGTAGAATAAATTGTAGCATGGTAGGACTTGACAAGGAGACCAGGTAACTGAGATGAAATTATGAACTAGGGCAAAAGACCACAGCTCTCGTAGAGCTGTGGGTTATCTCTGGGGGTTGGGAGGAGCTTATTTATAGGATTTTAGCTTGTGCTGGTGATTCTTAGCAGGGTTTAGGGAGGGCAGAGGTCAATTCTAGATTGGATACTTTAAAAAAGTGAAGTATTGGGTATTTTGGTGTATCTTATCTTGGAGATGGGAAGATTAAGGAAATAGTAGTCATTTGTGTTAACCAGAAGAGGGGGATGTTTAGTTATTTTTGTGGTTCTTGAGTGTCCTCTCCTCAAGTTTCAGAAATAATTACACAGTAGTCTTATTTCGATCTTTACTACTGTCACAGAATGGCCTTACTGAGTGTTGTTTATATTCTACCAAAGTTGTTTATATTCACTTGGGAACACTGTGGTTCATCCTGTCAGCTTCCAGCTGCCAGGGATGTTTCATTACTTTATCACTACCCAATACATTGATCTGCTTAGCCCCTAAGGCATCTAGCCAGTTGCCTCATAGGGTGAGCAGCCTTATCCGTTTACTCCAGGTGCTATACAAATATTATTGTTATCTAAATGTGCCATGTCTTGAAAAGAGTTGACTGAGCAACAGCACTGAAAATGAAGACTAAAGGACCAAAAAAGGTTATAAAGGTTTTCAAAGCTCTTCACTATCTCCAACATTTCTAGTTCACTTAAATCTACGCTCCAACAAAAATCAACTTATTTCTATTTCTACAGTTTATGGTTTGCTTCCTTTGAGTATATGCCCTCTACCTGGACCATCATGTCCAGATCCTATCTGTCAGTTTAGATGTCTCTCCCTTCCCCCATGTTACTAAGATCAAGAAAAAGTCTACTTAAAATATTATGAATGAAGAATAAATTATGTATTTGGATATTCTAGCTTGGGGGGTCAAGCTGGCAGCAATCTCTTTTTCCTGTGAATTCATATAGCAAATTTCTTATACCCCTAAAACACATATTTCTAATGTTTATTAAATATGTATGGTGTCCTAAGTGCTAGAAACTATCACTGATACCACCAAAATGCTGTGATGTTTGCTTCTTTCCAGGTTCTTCTTAAGTGTAAGTATAAAGCAGCAGGGAAGTTTCTTACTCTTACCTCATTCAAGATAAGAGTTACTGATATTCTGTGGTATTTGGCTCTATGTCAGAGAGGTGAAGAGAAGCTTATAGGTGGGTCGATGCTCCTTGTGAAGAGCTGGGATTGGGCTAATAGCTGGACAGGGACTAGCTGTTATCAGAAATATCACTTTAAAAATTACATATTAAATAGGCTAACATTTGAGGAAGTGAAAATCATAACTTTTTTGTACTGTATGAAAGGAAATAAACTGTAGTAAAAATAGGTTTGTTTTTCTTATATTAATTTAGGAATGACTGCTTGCAAAAAACCTGGGAACCGAGAATGTAATCATCACTGTAAGAATAAACATACATGTGGCCATGACTGCTGTGAGTTCCATAAAAGAAGTTTATTTCAGGTTTTAAAAATTGAAAGGCCTTTGAATAGTAATGACATCCTAATTACCTACGTATGATATTTATGTTATGCAGTTTATAACTCAAATAATTTTCTTTCTTTGTGGGTAACATGAAAAAAATTAGATTAGAAATTATGAAGATCTACCCCTGAAACTAATAATACTATATGTTAACTAAATTGAATTTAAATAAAAAATTCAAAAAAAAAGAAATTATGAAGAAACTTGGCTTTACATGAACACTACCTAAAGTTTCACTTAAAGAAGCGAGAATTTCTTTTCATAGGTAAAACTGGAGTTGCACAAAAGTCAGAAATGAAAGAGCCAACAATCTCTTCATATTTATCCGATTTAAGAAACAGGAATGCTGTTTCATCACTTCCTCCAGTTAAACGTCTCAAGGTTAGTTTTAATAACATTTAGCCCTTGTTCTGTAATCTAATGTATATGAATATTCCTTTATTCTGTGTATCAGTTAGGTATCCGAAGTGAACTTTAGTTACTTGAGGGCTTGCCTAGGAGTATGGCCATTTTTCAAAATGTTGTTTCTAAGGGAAAAGATACTTTAGTTCTTTTTTTTTTAAGATTTTATTTATTTATTTGAGAGAGAGTGAGAAAGAGCATGAGTAGGGGGAGGGGCAGAGGGAAAAGGAGAAGCAGACTCCCCGCTGAGCAGGGAGCCCTACATGGGGCTCAGTCCCAGGACCCTGGGATCACAACCTCAGCTGAAGGCAGCCACTTAACCGACTGAGCCACCCAGGTGCTCCAAGATACTGTAGTTCTTAATAATTAGTCTGTAAATCTACTTTTGGGACATAGTTCTACAGCCCCTTATTAGTCTTTTTTTTTTTTTTTTAACCAAAGAAGAAGGAAATGGAGAGGGATATGTAGTTTGGCTTGGTTCGGCAATTAAAACTAGACACGCTTGCCCTTTCCTGGTTCTGTCTGTGCTGGAGCGGTATGGAGAGTCTAAAGTTGATTTTGATTCATGTACCTAGATGAGTACTGAGCAAGAGGCTCCTTTCCAAGTCATGAAGGAATGGTTGTTCCTACCTTGATTAGCTGGTCACTAGCAGACTTATTCTAAGCCTATGTTATCATATCCAGGGCAAAATAATTGATCAGGCCACAGAAAAGAGGCAAGAAAATGGCAGTGTCTGCTTCTTTTCTAGGACTTTAGTAAGAATGAAGATTTTAAGTCATGAGGCTAAAACAAGGGGAATACTGGGAAACGAAGAGGTATGCACATTAAAACAGCCACCACCTTCTCTGAGATAATATTTTTTTAGTAGCCCAAGTTCTTCCTCCCTCCCCCCCCTTCCTTTCTTTCATCCTTCCTTCCTTCTTTCCTTCTCCATTCTGTATTATCCCCTCTTTCCTTCCATATTCATTTTTTTTAAGTTTATTTAATTGGGGCACCTGGGTGGCTCAGTCAGTTAAGTGTCCGGCTCTTGATTTTGGCTAAGGTCATGATCTCAGGGTTGTGAGATGGAGCCCCATGTTGGGCTCCACGCTGGGTGTGGAGCCTGCTTAAGATTCTTTCTCTCCCTCACCCTGTGCCCCTTCCCTCCCTTTCTCTCTCTCCCTCTCTTACTTTTTTTCTTTTTAAAGATTTTATTTATTTATTTGACAGAGAGAGAGAGAACAAAAGCAGGGGGAGCGGCAGGCAGAGGGAGAGGGAGAAGCAGGCTACCCGCGGAGCAGGGAGCCAGATGTGGGGCTCAATACCAGGATCCTGGGATCATGACCTGAGCCGAAGGCAGATGCCCAACTGACTGAGCCACCCAGGTGCCCCTCTCTCCCTCTCTTAAAAAAAGAAAGTTACTATTTTTAGTAATCTGTATACCCAAAGTAGGGCTCAAACCCACAACCCTGAGATCAAAAGTCTCATGCTCTTCCAACTGAGCCAACTGAGTACCCCCCTTCCATATTCATTGAGCACCAGCAATATGCTAAGTACTGTGATAGGTGCTAAGTTACAGCAGTGAATAAGACAGTTTTAGTCCCAATCCTCATACAGCTTATAGTTGGGTGAAGGATACAAATAACTAAATAGGCTTTTTCAATGTAGTATGATAGAGGATTCTGTGACAGAGGTGTAAGATAACTTGAACTTGGGTAGAAAGTGTACTCAGTCCACATTTGATAGGCCAGGAAAGGATTCCAAATAATCATGATTGAGACTTGAAGGATATCTAGGCATAAGCCAGGTATGGAGAGGTAGGCACTAGAGTAGTGGTGGAGACGGATAGAAAAGTATTCCAGACATAGAAAATATGAAGTGGTATAGAACTGAGAAAGAGAGAGAGCTTTTAAAACATTGAAGTTATACAGTGTGTCTGGAGTTCAATCACAAGTAAGGGAGTAGAGAGAGATGAGGCTGAAAAGGTAAGTAAGAGCTAGATAATGAAGGCCTTTTTGGTATTTTAAGGATTTAGACTTTATCCTGAAAGTATTGGGAAGCCACTGAAGGGCTTTAATCAGTGACATGATCAGAATTGCATTTTCTCAAGTTCACTCTGGATGCAATGTAGAGAATGGATTAGAGGATGATAGAAAAGGAACATAAGGGCTCATTAGGTGGGTTTTACAATAATCCAGGCAAGATGATGGTCTAGTTTAATGTAGTAGCAGTAGCAGTGGAAGGAAGTGGCTAGGTTTAAGACATTTTTCAGAGATAGAATCAACTACCCTGGTACTTAATTGCTTATGAAGGGTGAAGTAAAAGGAGTAAAGATGATGACCAGCTTTCTGAACTGAGCAAGTAGGAAAAAAGTGAGGCCTCACTAGGGTGGAAACTCCAAAGGAAAAGCAAGTTTGGAGAAGTAAATACACAATAAGTTCAATCTGGAAAATACTGAATTTAGAAGCCTGCAAGATACCTAGGTAAAGATGTTCCACAGACAGTTGGTTTAACTCTGAAAATCAGGAAAAGGATCTGAATTAGAAATATAGATTTGAGAGTCATTCACTTGTAGATGATAATTGAAGCCATGGAAGTAAATAAGATCTTTAAAAATGTGTAGAGGGATAAGAGAAAAAGGCCTAGTAAAGAACTATGAAGAATCTCAACATTTAAGAAGTGCCTGAGAAGGAGATTTGATTTGAGAACTAGCCTGAGTTTCTCATAATCCATTGGTTTTGGGACTTTGTGTACCAGCAGGAATTTTGCTGTTTGGCTTGTTTGTTAAAAAGTGTTGCTGTGGGCGCCTGGGTGGCTCAGTCGGTGAAACGGCTGCCTTCGGCTCAGGTCATGATCCCACGGTCCTGGGATCGAGCCCCGCATTGGGCTCCCTGCTCCGCGGGGAGCCTGCTTCTCCCTCTCCCTCTGCCTGCCTCTCTGCGTACTTGTGCTCTCTATCTCTCTGTCAAATAAATAAATAAAATCTTTAAAAATAAAAAAAAATTTAAAAAAAAGTGTTGCTGTGAAATAGACAGTTGAACTGTTTTTCTCGTTAATAGATGCAAATGAATAAATCTCAAAGTGTGGACCTTAAAGAATTTGGTTTTACTCCAAAACCTTCTCTTCCCAGTATATCAAGGTACAGTATAATGTTAATATCCAAGGTAGAATAGTCATCATAAACTTTTTGCTCCTCCAAATAATCATTTCTTCAGAGAAAGGTGAACACTGGCTACATTCAAATCATAGTAATCATTTAGTTCCATAATGAAGTAATAATATCATAAGAGTTTGGTTATCTAAATTTATTTAGAACTCTACAGTTATAGAATATTTTAACATTCACTGAATCATCTCTTTCTGGGAAACTACCCATCCTATATGTCATGACCTCAGGCTTTCTCTACCTTCTAAATTTAACAGGTGACAAAAGTATACTTTAAAAGAAAAGTATACTTTAAAAAGAAAAATTATGTTGCTGTACAAAGTCTAATCTTTTCCATTTAGGGGCCCACTCTATTAATAACACTTCATATTTATAAAATAATTTACATTTTAAAAATTGCACATTTGTGTATTATCTCTTTTGACCTTAACCACAACCTGGATCATAAAATGAGGTATTTCTATCCCATTTTATAGATAAAATAACCGAAGCTCATATTCCTAGTTATTAAGCAGAAGGCCCTAAATGATAACTCAGCATTCTTTTCCTATACCATGATGCCTAGAAGGTAATAGTATATGTCCTTTCCCTTCCAGATAATGGTATTCTATATGCAGGGATGACATTTAATATACTTAACAAACAGTACAGAGCAGCCACTGACCAATCAGAACAGATGCCAACACTACTTCAAGAGATCCTAGCTTTTGTTATCTAATTGAAAGTAGCATTAGCAATAGATTTTTAAGGCTATACACAGATAGCAGATAACTACATATTTGGGTCATGTATAGATGACTAAGTATCTTGCTTCCAATAAACACCTATTTTTTTACCCTTTACTACCCTCGGCTAATGCATTTTATCATAGAAGTGTTGAGAAGATGAACCCTTTCTTTTTTATTTATATGAGTAAGTGGTTTTCAAATTCAGATTAGTTTTAATATTTAATATTTTATGGTTTTATTTATCTTTATGAAGGTCAGAGTGTTTAAACATACCTGAATTGTCTATAATGGAGCAGAGGGATCAGCGTGAAATCTGTGCAAAAGTTCAACAAGAACCATCAGAATATCAAGACAAAGGTGAATTACCATTGATATTGCCTTGAAGGAGAAAATGGTTTATCATTACTTCAGAATGACAATGTTATTGAAAAACCAACATATGAAATTACTATGATTATTAACTTGCAACATTTTTCTCCTGGGTTATTAGGCCAATTTGAAATTCTTAGGTCTGTTATTTCAGATGGACTTACTATGTTTGTCACCTAGATTTTTTATTTTAAGTCTGTTCCCTACATTGTGTTGACTATTTTTATTTAAAGATAATATGAGGAAAAACTGAGAAAATAAGGGACCTGGAGATATATAAAGTATTAAAATGCTGAACTATTACTTTTATATGTCTTTAAAATTATTTAAAATAATTTTATGTTTATAAAATTTGTCTAGTTTTACAAAACAGCTGTGTGATCTTGGAAGAATTATTTAACTTCTTTAGGTCTTAGTTTTATCTATAAAATTAGGGGATTAAATTAGATGACCTTTAATACCTCTCCAGTTTCTAATATGGTTCTTACAAATTCCTCTGATAATATGAGAATATAACCTAATTTGTGGGATATAGCTTATATGTAATCTAGATTTGCTTTTATCTGTGTCAATCACTTAATTAATGAGATAAAGCATATAATTCTTCAACACTGGGACCAGGTCATCATTACTCCGGATCCTGTTATTACTAGCATCATTTGTCTGGGTCATGCCATTAATAGCCAGTCTGTTAAAATGTGTGAGAAATAATCCTGGCCATAGAATTGTTTGTTTCTGTTGCTGTATGTAGAAATGGTAAACTTGGGGTTTTCCACAAATAATTTCATGTGTGTGGCCTTAGCATCTATTGACAACTCTTTCCTTCATTCTGTCACTTTATGCTTCCTCTAGCCATAATTTAAGATCTTAAGTAGGCAAGGGCTGGAGTACCCACAACCTCTTAGGCCCAAATAAGAACAAGAAAAGTCCCCTAATCTCACTTAGAGTATCAGAGCATTTATCCAACTTGCTCAAAGTCTGATATCATTACAACGTGGAGAGAAGTGTTAGAATTTTCAACTCCTTAATTTTTATCTCTCTTCAACCTATAGCCCTCTAACTTACTCCTTGTTCTGCTGCTCTGTTCCCTGCCCTTCTACATACCACAGTCTATTCCTCTGCTTACTTTCATGCTGTCTTTTTTTTTTTTTTAAGATTTTACTTATTTGAGTGAGAGAAACAGAGATAGCAAGAGAGAGTGAGAGCACAAGTGGGGAGGAGAGAGAGAAGCAGGCTCCCTACTGAGCAGGGAGCCTGATGCGGGGCTTGATGCAGGACTCAATGTGGGGCTCGATCCCAGGACCCTGGGATCATGATCTGAGTTGAAGGCAGACGCTTAACTGAGCCACCCAGGCGCCCCCTTTCATGCTGACTTTACATAGTTTTCCTACTTTTCTTTCTTTCCTATCCCCTATTCCGAATCCAATTTATATTATGATATTAAAGTCTCATCTAGATACTTTAACCCCCAATGATAATTGTATCCCTGTTTTACTGAAAATGAGTCACTTTTTTTTTTTTTTTGAAGAAGCTGTGTAGTAAGTAGTTAAATTCACAGGATCTAGAATAATCTGTTTGGGGTGCCTAGCTGGCTCAGTTGGTAGAGCATGTGACTCTTGATCTCAGGGTTATGAGTTCAAGACCCATGTTGGGCTGGGAGGTTACTAAAAAAAAAATGCTTAGAGTAATCTGTCTAGGCTCAAATTCTAGCCATTTAGTAGTTGTGTCACCTTTTGTAATGTATCTACCCACTTTATCTCAATTCCCTCATCTGCTTATGTATTAGGGATTTTAGTATTAAATGAGATAATGTACATAAAGCTCTTAGCATAGTATCTGGTACTATTATTAGTAGTAATCGAGTATATTCATTATACTTTTCACACATTAGTTTTTGGTGGCAAAACATACTTTGTTTGTATTCAAATATTGCTCTAGAGAATGTTTTAAGAAAAACATGCCAATTTTTATCGTCTGTATTCCAATTTCAAGAAAGGAAAAAGAAGAAAAAAAGAAAAAATATCAGAAATTATATGAGAAAGTGTGTTGAATCATAAAATTTAAATTGTAAGGGACCTTTGTGCAATTTCTCATTTTATAGTGAAAGAAACCAAGACTCTGAGAGATTAAATGACTCACCTAAAATCACATATCTAATTAATGGCAGGGCCAGAAATAGATTCTATATCTCCTGATTCCCAGTTCAGTGCCATTTCTATAAAATGAAATTGACTTTTAGTTATCAGTAGAGAATTGAAAATCGAACCTATATGAACTCTTTCAATTTTCTACCCCGCAACTATATATTTCTGTCTCTGCATCTTTCCTTAAAGAAGAATTCTCTTTTCTTCTATTCAAGGTTTATCTCTCCACCTATAGTTTCAATGTTTCTAATTCTGCCTCCCTTGGGGCTTTAGGAGACCAATTACCCCTCTCCTCTTTTCCATATTTTCTATCTCTCCTCCCTATTTCTCTTCAACATATAAATATGCTCAAGTCTCTTCCCTCTTCAGCTCCCTATCCTCATCAAGATAGTCATGACCATTCGGGTTGTAAGTGACAGAAATTCTACTCAAAGTGACTTAATCACACAAAAAAGGAGACCATTCATGTAAACTTATAAGTCCAGACATGCGTCTGGCTTTTATCTTGCTAGATCCAGATACTCAAATAATTTCAGTCATGCCTCTGGCTTTCTCTCAATCTTTTAGCTATGCCTGTTACTAATTGGCTTTATTTTTGTCAAGAGGATTTTTCACATGGCAGGTAGCCCCTAACTCACATCTTCCCAATTGAACAGTGTCAGTAGAAATACAGTCTTCCCTGTTAGCTTTGGCAGAGCAGAGTTCATCCTAAATGGCCTCAGTTGAGTCTTGTATTCATCCCTCCATTAAACCCTGTAACCTGGGAATGGGTCATGCATTCCTCTGCTGTAGCCCTGGAGGCTAGGGTACCATGAATGACATCCTCACCAGGGTCACATGGAATGGGTAGAGGCAGTTTCCCCAAAGGACAGGAAAGATATTCCTATTAAAAGGAGGGAAAATATGTCAGGCAAAGAACAGAATCACAGAGTCTTTATATACTTTAATGTCTTGCTCTCCCATCAAAACAAAAATTCTTCAAAGGGCAGTTTATACTCACTGTGCTCATGTCCTTACCTCCTAGTCATTTTTTCATTCACTAAACTTTGGGTTCTTACTCCTTTGAAACTGCTTTTGCTTAGACCATTTAGTGATCTCCTAAGTACTGAATTCAGTGAACTCTTTTCAACTTTTATTTTCTTCGACCATTGTAGTATTTGACACATCTGGTATTTTCCTCCTTTTGGAAATCTCTCCTTTGGTTTCAATTAAACCATTCTGTTGGTTCTCCTACTACTTCTTGAATTGCTTGGGGTTTTTTTCCTGTTGATATTGCAAAAGGATTCTTTTTTGCTTCTTTATTCTTCTCACTTTATAAACTTTTCTTTTATAATGTCACCCAAGTCCATGTCTACAATTACTACAATTACTACATCTGCATTTGCCATCTGTTTCTTTCTGTCTAGCCCCTGACCCATTTATACAGTCACCTTTCTGGATATATCCACCTAAAAGTTAACATATCAGCATTTGAACTCTTTCTATCTTCTCTGTATCTCACACTGCTCCTTTTCTTTTCTCCTTAGGTCAGTGAATGAACCCTCTTCTTTTCCAAACTGCTAAAGGCAGGAAAAGAGTCATCCTAAATATCTTAACTTATATGCAAGTAATTGCCAAGTCCTATCTGTTTTGCCTCCTAAGCATCTCTTATATCTGTTCTTCTCTGTCCCTTCTGCTGATGCTCTAGCTCAGACATTCATTGTCTCTCATTTATTGCAATAGCTGTCTTACTTTTCTCTTTGCTTCCAGTCTCATTATCATCCCATCCATAACTATTCTGGGGAATCTAACAGGTATCTCTGATCATGTAAACCTCTTGCTAAAATATCTTCAGTAGTTATCCATTGCCTATAAGGGGGGAAAAAAGCGAATTCCTTAACATGGAAATTAAGCATCAACATAATCTGGCACTTAACTTCCTGTGCAGGCTCAATGAGCCCTTCTTCTCCTGCTTTGTGCTCCAGAAATCCTGAAAACATATAGTTCTCCAAACATTCTCTGGTCTCCCATACTGCCATGGCTTTCACATCCTATCCTCCTCTCATGGAGTATCTTGCCTTCCCCCTTGCCCTGCTCCACAGTCACAGTTCTACCAAGCTCAAATTCCAATGTTACCTTCTTACCATTTTACCATCTTAGAGGTGTCTACTCTGACTTCCATTGTAGGTTTAGGTCCTGTTCCCTTTGCATTCCCATTACACTTTGTACCTGCTTCTGTTTTTAGTATATATAATGTGTGTATATCAATGAACAAAAGTAGAATAATATGAACTGGAGTTGTAGGTATAATTGAAGGATAAAGTACGATTTGGCTAGGTGAAGAAAAGTACAGAGAATATTTTAAATGAAAGAAACTCAGTGGTACACCTGGAGCAAGCTTGTGCTGACTTGTGAGAGATGATTATTAAATTCTTGGTAATCTTTCAGCCATTATTAAAAGTTTAATTATGTAAACTTTCAATTAAATAATTAAAAACAAAGACTGTAAATATTCAAAACTAATCACTTCCTAATTGTTCTACTACATATTACTGTTATCTGTGTTCTTGAGATTATTTGCCTTTTTATTTGTATCTATATGGTGGAAATGCTATATAATGGTGTGCTACTATGCATTTCTTCTCAACTTCGTGTTCAGAGATGTCACACTGGTAGCTTGAAATTAATCATAATGGGAATATTTATACCATGGAAATCAGCAAACACTGCATATTAGGACTTGATTTATTGCTTAGACTTATGAAAGTGATGGAAAAATGTTAATAGTGCAGATTAAATTTAACAGTATATTATGCCTATAGCTATTACATTGTGAATAGCACAAAAAGGTGAGGGAATATTCTTCTAGTATTTGAAAACTATTGTCTAATTTAGCAAAGGAGTTGCCTAATGAATGAGTCAAGTCGCAATATCTTTCTGTGTTATTTTACTTTCATCTTAGTTGTTACAGTCAACAAGAATATCAAGCAACATTCATGTGAGAACTATATTCATTTGTTAATTGCAACCATAGGTTGGCTACAGATACAAGAGTTTGGCAAAACTCAATGGAAACATTTGGTGAAAATCAAATATATGGAATTTACAATTAAGCATGCTATATATTTTATTATTATTTGTAAATTGTGTGCTACATATCCTTTACCTATAATAAATACATATAATAAATGCAAGTATATATATGCGTACATTTTTTGGAGAAGCAGTTATTAAACATTTATTAGCACACTACTATGGAAAACTGCAAAACTAAAGGCATGTATTCCCTCTAACAATCTTATGACATAGATACTATTATTATTCTCATTTTGCAGAGGAGAAAACGAGGCTCAGAGACTTTAAATTACTTGTCTAAGATCATACAACTAGTAAGTGAGAGAAGTAGAATTTTCACCCCGGTAGTCTGGTCCTAAGCCCAGGCTATAAACAATGGATAACACTGAGGATTTTTTAGCAGGGAGAAGAGCTGGAAGAAGGAAGACCATTTTAGAAATTATAAAATTCATTTTAGAGTAAAGTTATTCTCATATAGGAATTAAGAGGGAAAATTAATTATCTCTAAAAGAATCCACTGAAAATTAAATTTAATGCAACTATCAATATATGTAATACAGTAAATAGAATTGGTTGAAAACAATATTCAACAATGCTTGACCCAATACTTTGAAAACTACTATTCAAACTTCAGTTTAGTAGTTGAAAGATGTATTTGATATATCAATGGAAAATGATGTTAATGATTTAAAAAGTACCTTCCTCTTTTATACATACACATGACAGATTTCTCTAGATGGAACTATCCTACAACTTCAGATGAGAAAGCGCCTCAAACAGTGCTATTCAACAGACATCTTAATGCATCTGGAAACCAGAATTTGACAGATGTGGATAAAAATAATGCTTCATTCTCAGAAGTTTTGAATGTGAACTTTGAATTGGGAGATGAAATTTGGGATGATTTTGATGATGAGAACTTATTAGAAGTGACCAGTTTTTCAGCCAGTACTGAGAAGACAAAAACATCAGGTAAAATTGTCTATTAGCATGAAATAATTTCATGAGAAATTCTTTGAATATTTTTCAGTTCAGTTTCTGGGACTAATTTTCTTTGCCTTTTTTATGTGTTTGTTTAATTAGCTTTGGTTTGTTAAGATTGTGATTTTTTAGCAAAACTGAAAATGTGACCCTTCCATAAATCACATTTCCTCCTAAGGACAGAGGTCAAGGTTATTCCATTATAATGATACAGTATATGACCTTTTTCTCTTCTATTGCTCCCCTGTCTTGTTAAAAACTCTATTTAAATAAAAAATGTTTATTGAATTTTCCCTCATAAAACAGACTATCCAGCTTTCAATTCTGTGATCACACATAATTTGCTTATGTTTGTGAAGGACAAAATTATTCCATTTTTTTTAAAAGATTTTATTTATTTGAGAGAGAAAGAGAGTGCATGCATGTGCATGAGTGAGGGATGAGCAGAGGGAGAGGGACAAGCAGACTCTGCACTGAGCACAGAGCCCCACACAGGGCTTGATCCCATGACCCTGAGATCATGAGCTGAGCCAAAATCAAGAGTTGGACGCCCAACCAACTGAGCCACCCAGGCGTCCCTAAAATTACTCCCATTTTTAAAAAAGTATTCATCTGCTATCAGGAAAATGAAAGATACCTTTTATTTCTCATAGACATATTGATTTTTTTCAGGCATAAATAAACAATAGGAAAGGATTAGTTTCTATACTAGATATTGTATTTAAGTCATTTACAACCCCAAAATAATGGGACTTAGTTTCTGAATTACTGGCAGATTTACTCTATGTCATTAAAACAGAAAACTAAAATCCTGCTAAATATATGAGAAGACAGCAAATTGGAGATACTCTGTCCCATGATGGCTGACAGGAGGAAATCAGTACCTCAGAATTATAGTTACCTCTTAATATATCCCACCCCAATGCTCTTTTAAAAAATCTTTTTAAAGGAAGCAATTAGAAGTTGAAATATTATTGTTTCAGGATTCTAAGAAATACCTAAAGAGCTATTATTCCTTCCAGAAGGAATAGGATTTGACCACCTTCACAAAGTAGGCCAGGAAATCTATGATGTGGAGTCAGTAGGCACAATTTCCTATGTCAATGGACAGCTACTAGTCCCTACCTCAAAGTTAAAAGTCATTGTGTATAGCAATTTAAGAGGCGGTTCGTACTGATCCCTTGAGGTAACCGAATCTGTTTCCTGGCATTTAATTTCAAAATGTTATCTCTTTACATAGGATTTGGAAACACTTTGTGTTCAAGTACCAGGGGAAGTAAGATATTCCTCCAAGAGTCAAAGAGCAAATTCCAAGGAGAAATGGCAAAAAGGCAAGTTTTAGAATTTTGGTTTGGAATACTTTACAACTATATATCCTCCTGACACATAATTGGAGATGGGGATTAAATTATTAGATGTCAAAGAAGCTATAAGGTATTAGCCAACCTGAACCTTCTTATTTTTAGAGCTGTGTTTCTTAAAGTGCTATTGACAGACCACCTACTTCAAAAGTATTAAAATGTATTAAAAATGCACATTCCTGGGCCCTACACTAGACTTACCAAATCATGGTCTCTGGAGCTGGAGCCCAGGAATTTTTACTTTTCAAAAAACTTGAAAACTGAATAGGAGATTGACAGGTAGAAAAAGAAGGATAAGGCATTCCAGGTAGAAGAAGCATGTGTAAAGGTATAAGGCTTGAAAAGGCATCTCATGCTCAAGGGTCAGTAAAGCATCAATATGGCCACAGCATTAAGGCTGAGTGCTGAGGTCTGATTCTAAAGAGCCTCAAATGTTGTATTTAGATAACTTTACCATATCCAGTAGGTAAGGGTTACAAACTCAAACTGCCTTCAGGATTTGGTGAGCCAAAGCCAACTGAAGAGTGTCCCATATAAAAGGCACAACTGTGGAGATATCACAATTCCAAATTTCAAGATATACTACAAAGCTATAGTAATCAAAATAGTATGGTACTGGCACAAAAATAGACACTGGACCACTTTTTTACATCATATACAAAAATAAAATGGATTAAAGACCTAAGTATAAGACTTGAAACCATAAAACTCCTAAAAGAACATATAGGGAGTAATCTCTTTGACATCAATTTTAGCAGCATGTTTATGGATATGTCTCCTGAGGCAAGGGAAACAAAAACAAAAATAAACTATTTGAGACTAGACCAAAATAAAAAGCTTTTGCACAGCAAAGGACACCATGAACAAAACAAAAAGACAACCTACTGAATGGGAGAAGCTATTTGCAAATAATGTATCCAATAAGGGGTTAATATCCAAAATATATAAAGAATTTATACAACATACACCATAAAACCAATTTGATTAAAAAATGGACAGAGGGCCTAAATAAACATTTTTCCAAAGAAGACATAGAGATGGCCAACGGACACATGAAAAGATGCTCAACATCACTAATTATCAGGGAAATGCAAATCGAAACCATGAGATATTACTTTGTGCAAGTCAGAATGGCTGATATTAAAAAGACAAGAAATAGTAAGTGTTAGTGAGACTGTAGAGAGAAGGGAACACTCGTACACTGTGGGTGGGAATGTAAATTGGTGCAACCACTGTGGAAAACAGTATGGAGTTTCATCAGAAAATTAGAAATGGAACAATCCAGTAATTCCACTACTGGGTATTTATCCAAAGAAAACAAAAACACTAATTTGAAAAGATGTATGCAGCCCTATGTTTTTGCAGCATTATTTACAATAGCCAAGATATGGAAGCAATCCAAGTTGTGGGTAGCAATAGATGAATGACTAAAGAAGATGTGAGATATTTGTATATCTATAATACTACTCAGCCATAAAAAAGAATGAAATCTTGCCATTTGTAACAACATAGTTGGATCTAGAGGGTATTATGCTAAGTGAAATAAATCAGACATGTGATTTCACTTAGATGTGAAATCTAAAAACAAAACAAATGAACAAATAAACACAAAAACAGACTCTTAAATACAGAGAACAAACTGATGGTTACCAGAGGAGTGGTGGGTGGCAAAATATATAAAGGGAATTAAGATGTACAAACTTCCACTTAGAAAATAAATGTCATAGGGTTGAAAATTACAGCACGGGGAATATAGTCAATAATACTGTAATGACATTGTATGGTGACAGATGGTGACTAACTACACTTATTGTGGTGAGCATTGAGTAATGTATAAAATTGTTGAATCAGTAAGTTGTACATCTGAAGTTAATATAACATTGTATGTCAATTATACTTCAATAATAAAAAGTAAAATAAAAATAAATAAAAGAATCAACCACTACTCAGCTCTAACCAGTTGTTGCTGTGTAGGAAATAAGTGTCTAGCGTTGTCAAATATTCTGATTTTCAAAAAAAAGCTAGGAATCTAGAATTTGATGTGACATCTCCTGACTTTTAAATTTTAAGACCTAATTTATTAAAATGTGATAAAATTGGGCATCTGGGTGGCTCAGTCGGTTAAGCCTCTGCCTTCAGCTCAGGTCATGATCCCAGGGTCCTGGGATCGAATCCCACATAGGGCTCCTTGCTCAACAGGGAGTCTGCCCCTCCCCCCCCCCCACTGGTGCACTCTCACTCTCTTGCTCTCTCAAAAAAATAAATATTTTAGTATATGTGCTGCCGAAGCGAGCACTCGCAAAGATAAATAAATAAAATAAAATAAAATGTGATATAATCTATAGCCCCCCTCCAGCTGTAGCCTAGTTTTTAATGTCCATGTAAGCAGTAGGAAGCTTTCCAGGATACTTAAGCACAGGATAAACAATTTGATAAGACAAAAATTATTCTAGTGATTTGTAGATGATATATACTGGTATGATATGATATATAGAATGAGTTGCAGAAGGTGGGACAATGAGAGGCATGGTGGCCAGTACGAGAGGCAGGCTATGGTGAGGCCTAAACTAGAGCAGAGGTGTTGGAAACTGAGAAGTAGAGTTGGATTTTTGAAACATTTCATAGCACATACTAGATTTAGCAACTGATAGGATACAGTAGGTGAGGAAGAGAGAAAAATACATGGCAAGTGGGTAGATGAAGATGTTATCTGAGAATATAGGACACATAGACATTTGGAAAAGAAAATAGTAATTTTAAAAATGTTCAACTTCAGGCGCCTGTTTGGCTCAGTCGGTAGAGCATGCAACTCTTGATCTCAGGGTTGTGAGTTCAAGCTCCGCGCTGGGAGTGGAACCTATTAAAAAATGTAAAAAAAAATTTTTTTAAATGTTCAACTTGAAGTATTTTTGCAGAAATGTGAAGTGCATCTGGATATTGGACTTGATTAGAAGTCATGGAGAGGAATTATAGCCACAGCCAAAACTTTCCCCAGAAGAAATACTGACAACTTTTTGTTCAGGGTCTAATTTACTTAAGTATTATTTATTTCTCCTAGTTTAAAATATAAGAAATTTGTGGTGTCTTTTGGTAATTTTTTTATTGTTTAGTCATTTTGCTGATTATCAGCATGACAGAATCACAGATTTCAGAGGATTCCAGAGCTGAAAGGTGCTTAATTTAAGCATCGTTTAGTCTTCCCACCACCAGATATTTGAATCACCATCCTACATCACTGGCAGGTATTCATGCCATCTCTACCAAAGCAGCTCTAGTGACCAGGAGCTCATTCACTCCAACATGCTTGTTCCATGTTTGGATCTCTCAGACCATTCAATAGCTTTTAAGAATATTGGCCTAAAATTTGTCTTCTTGCTATTTGTATTCATTGGTTCTAACTCTGAGTCATACAGAATAAACAGATGAGAAGCATCAAAGTAGAACAAAGCTGTGGGTGTAAAGCAAAAAAATTAGGTAGGAAGTAGGAAGATACAAGTAGAAAAATAACAAAGCACATAGACAGTTTTGTGAGCCATACCTTTAGAAACTATAAATAATTTAGGGAGAGTTTAAAAGTAATGAACAGAAAATAAGTGGATTTAAAAAGGAATCCTTAGCAGGAAGTCCCTAAAGAAAAAATTGTGCCAGAAGTTGGTACTGGAAAGAAGGCCTGTAGGACCTGAGGACTGGGAGTGGAAAGGAGTCATGCTTTTCATTTCACACCCCTTCTTACTATTTTAATTCCTTGCCTTTAATCAAAGACAAAAAGATCCAAGCCTATCAATACATCTACTTCTCTACTACCTGTACCCACTGCTTTTTACTCCCTACATGGCTGTCATATTTTAGCCTGTAAGTGTCAACTTAAATTGTCACCTCCATAGAGAGACATGCATTCATGACCACCTTTTTAAAGTGGGTTTGTGTCTCCACACTATTTCCTGTAATATTACTCAGTTAATTTCCTTCATATCACTTCAGGATCTATAATTATGTATATTTATTGTTTACTCATTGTCTGCTCCTCTACTAGATGTTAACTCCCTGAGGATTTGTTTACCTCTTTATACCTAGCTCCTAGTACAATATCTGGCATATGGTAGTGAATAATAAATGTTTTTTAATGAATGAATTTAATACAGAAGATTGAAGTGTAGTTTTACATAGGAAGATAAGTCAAGGTATCTATATACAGTGAGACCAGAATAGGGAAAGGAGATTAAAAGTTAAGTAAAGTGGGATTTAGAAAAGATTTACAGACTGCTAGGTAATAGAAAATTAAGCATAAGACCCAATTTTAAAGAAAATTATTGCTTATCTAATTTGGAATATAGGAATTGGTGTTTTGTCTAAAGGAAAGGAGCTACACTAAATTTTCCATGAGTCTAAGAAACAGCATAATTTTTTTGGTAATAAATATGATAGACTTTAATCATATTCCCCCAAAGAATCACTATTGATCTAAATTAGAATGGTTTGTTTCTCTTATTTGCCATATTTTACAAATAATTAATTTTGATTTTTAGTTTTGTTTCATCACCTGAGAAGCCAGATATTTACTTATCAAATTCTCCTGTGTTCAAGTTTGATGCATCTTCCTTGAAAAAATTACCTCAACAAGCTGGAAATGCAAATATTGTAAGAAGCACTTCATTGTTTTTCTTTTAAATTCTGTCTGAATAGTTAAACTTTCAATGATTGCCTTTTTTTTCTGTTAACCTCAAAATATAGGTCCATTTACAAGAAAGAAAACAACAAAGTCTGTCACCAGAAATTGAAAAGTTGTGCTTTACTCACTCTGAAAAAATACCAAATTCTTCACATTTTGTTAAGAAAGTGGATTTCTTTATTAGAAACAGTGAATGTAAAGAGGAAATTGATTTCAGGTAAGAATTCTTTAAAAACATTTCAAGACTATACAATAAGAACTTTCTATGAAGAAATTCAGCATTCTTTTTTCCTTGGTTTATTTTGTTTTGTTTTATTTTATTTTATTTTTTATAGGGATAGAGAATGAGAGAGAGTAGAGGGGCGGGGCAGAGGTAGAGGAAGAGAGAGAATCTCAAGCATGCTTTCTGCGCAGCTTGGAGTCCAATGCGGGGCTCCATCTCATGACCCTAAGATCATGACCTGAGTCGAAATCAAGAGTGAGCCACCCAGGCATCCCTTTCCTTGGTTTATTTTAAAGATCAGAATCTAAACATTTTATTTACTTAAAAACATTGAATATTTAGACCCCTGGTGACCTAAACTCCTTAAGAGAATTCATAATATTAAGTATCTCAATTTTTGAGAACATATGTTTAATATTTTTAATTAAAACATACTGTATTGGTAAACTTTGTTTCACTGATTTGAATACAACATATTGATAATATAAAGTGTAAAATCACTTAAATACAAATGAGATTGGCTAATTTTTCAGACGTTCAGTTGTATTTTAGCCAACCAGTTCTTTTACAATTCTACAGGTTCAGTGAAAAGTCAGATTAAGTCTACTCAGTTCCCCCTCAGCTGGTCACTTCTAGGGATAACTGTAGCAGTTTCTCTCCCGTTTGAAGAATCAAAGTTTATAGACTTGTTCACACACTGATTAAATGACATTACTTTTTAAAAACTTTAAGGAAATACCAAGAGACTGGATCCCTACTTCTCACAGTTTATGAAGTCTGATTCCCCCCCCCAGACTTCTTACTAGGTTATAACATATTGAATGAAGTTCATTTGATACATTAGCCTCTCAGCAATCTATATATATTTCTATATTTGCTTTTCCCCCCAGTAGGTATCATCCTGATGATGAAGCTGATGAAATGAAATCTTTTCTGGGAATATTTGATGGTATTTTCTAAAGCAAACCAAAAAAATTCATCTCATATTAATAAGGCAAGGTATATATGCACCCAATTACAAAGCATGCCTTTTCTTTTTTTTAAAGTAGTTCATAATTGTTCAAATTTTTTTTCTCTTGGATTTGATCAATTTTGTTGACTTATTTGCACCAATTTTTTGGATTGATTTATTTTCCTATTGTAACTTCATGAAAAGCACTTTTACAGTGGGTTTGTTTCAATAAGCTGAAAATTAAGTTGCATTTAGAAATTATTTGGTTATTAAATGCATCTCGATTGGATTTTGACAGGAACCAATAAAAATACCATTTTTGTATTAAGAAGAAAGGTATTCTATGAAAGCAAATAATGCTAGGTCAGTGAATCGATTTATTGTATGGATTATTCACCAATATTGTTTTGTTTTACTAAAGATTTTTAAGAATCCAGTGGCTGTCAGAACCTGTTGTTATATAACTTCAAATAATAAATGAAACATTAATCAATATAGATTATTGTTCTCCTTTGGCTTGTTTTCCAGTGTGGTGAATTCTAAAACCTTGTTACATTGACTTTTACTACGGCAAACACTATTTAATGTTATTTTCCCATGAATTTGTTCTCAAATTTATTTATATTTATTGATAAGTAGTATATAAGCAGTCTAAGCAGTGTTTATTATTTAATTTATTTATAGATACATGTGTAGTTGAAGCCCACTTAAGAAATTTTAGGAATTTTTCTTTAAGCATAAAAGCCTTAGAGACAAGAGAAGTAAAGAAGAGAAACTTCTAGATAAGATTGTCATTGTTGTCATTGGTAAACATTTATGAAGCATCATACATATTAAGCATGGAGAAAAAGCTTAAAACTAAGAAGCTTTATTATGTGTTGAAAAATAAGGGCAACCATTTCCTTTATTTTAGTCATCTTTACAATTGGCATGTTTCTGCATCTGAATCAATCATGCTACAACCTTTAAAGGTTATTAAACACCATTAAAATGAAAAATTGGTACACTACAATCTGCTCATCTTGCATACATAGACTTTGATACTAAAGAAATAGCAATTTAATTCAGCAAGACTTATTATGATCTGCTAAGCAAAAAGCACTGTGCTTGGTACTGCAAAGGAGGCAAATGATAAAAACACTGTTTTTCCTGTCATGGAGTCTACGTTACATTCTGGTAGAGAAACTAGGACATATAATAATGCAATAATAAAATATAGAATACATTAGAGAAGTGGTTCTCAAGCTTCAGGATACATTGCAGTCATCTAGTGGGCTTGTTTGAAAACAGATTGCTGGGCACCACATCCAGGGTTTCTAACTTGGTAGGTCTGGGGTGGGGCCTGAGAATGTGCGTTTCTAACAAGTGCCCAAGTAATGCTGATATTGCTGGCCCAGGGATCACGCCTTGAGAATCACTGCAATAGAGGTTTAAAGAGCTCTGGGAGTTCATAGGAGAGAGAACATAATCCTGACCATGGAGTCAAGGAAGCCTTTATAGTGAAGTTAAAATTTGAGCTGAGCCTTGAAAGATGAATACAATTTTGATGAACAAATATATGAGAGAAGGACATTCTAGCAGAGGGAAGAGCTTGAGCCAAGCTCCAAAGGAGGAAAGTATCTATTTGGGGAATAATGAATAGATAATTTTAAACATAGGTTAATGTTATAGGAGATGTTTGTGTTTTTTTGTCTGTTTTTATTATTTTATTTATTTGAGAGAGAGAGAGAGCACAAGCAGGGGGCAGGGAGGGGCAAAGGGAGAAGGAGAAGCAGACTCCCCACTGAGCAGGGAGCCTGACACAGGGCTTGATCCAGACCCTGAGATCAGGACATGAGCTGAAAGCAGACGCTTAGCCAACTGAGGCTTGATCCAGGACCCTGAGTTCAGGACCTGAGCTGAAAGCAGACGCTTAGCCAATTGAGCCACCCAGGTGACCCTGTAGGAGATGTTTGAAATGTACCTTAAGGCCAGACTGTGGAGGACTTTAGATGCTAAGAAACCTGAGCTTTATTTGGCAGACAAATGTTTCCCAAACTTGCCTGATCATAAGAAACATGTGGAAAATATATTAAATATAAAAATTCCTAGGCCTTACCTAAGGGCTACTGATTCAGAATTGCCAAGCAGAGGGGAGTGGGAATTCTATAGTTCTAACAAGATTTCAGGGTACTCTTTATCAGGCCAATTTTGGAAACACATGAGTAGGTTCATTTCCTAAGTAATCAAAACAAATGGCAAATTAACAGTTTTATCATAGACATGCCTTACTTTGTGTTTACCTGGAAAATTATGTGTAGAAGTCCTTGAGAAGTGGACTGACCACTTAAAGGAGTCCAGTCATTGGATATTCTTTCCATGAGTGAATAACCCTACAGTTTCCATTTTGTAACTAAATTTTAAATGCATTTAAGTGAACCATACAACAAAGCTTTTCACAGAAATCTTTGTTAGGTTCAATTTTTTCGACAGGTTTTTTTTTTTTTTTCTTTTCAATTAAAAAGGACCCTAATAGGGCTCCTGGGTGGCTCTCTCTGCCTCTCCCCCTGCTTATGCTCTCTCTCTCTCAAATGAATAAATAAAATCTTTAAAATAAAATAAAATAAAAGGTCCTTAATAGACTTTATTTTTCCCACCTCTAATGTTGGCATAATGGCACTTACCTCATAGGTATGGAGTGAGAATTGAATAAGCCACTGCATAGTAAGCTCTTAGTTTAGGGACTGATGCATAATATGTGCTCATAAATGGTAGTTGTTCATACTAAAAAAAAAAACCTATCATTAGCAGTACTTTAACCCATTGGAAGGTGTGAAATAATACAGTACAGACTGTCCCCAACTTACAATGTTTGGACTTAAAGTTTTTCAACTTTACGATGATGTGAAAGTGATATGCATTCAGTGGAAACCATACTTCGATTGTGAATTTTTATCTTTCCCAGGCTAGTGATATGCATAGGTTACTCTGTTGCAATGCTGGGCAGCAGCAGGGAGCTGCTCCTACCAGTCAGCGGGACCACAAGGGTGGACAACCCATACACTGAAAATCATTCTGTACCCCTACAACCAATCTGTTTTTTACTTTCAGTACAGTATTCAATAAAGTACATGAAATATTCAATACTTTATTATAAAATAGGCTTTGTGTGACATGATTTTGCCCAACTGTAGGCTAATGTAATTGTTGGGAGCATGTTTAAGGTAGGCTAGGCTAAGCTATGATGTTCAATAGGTTGTGTTTATTAAATGCATTTTTGGCTTAATGGTATTTTCAACTTAGAATGGGTTTATTAGGATATAACCTCATCATAAGTGTAAGTCAAGGAAAATCTTTCCTTGCAAATCATATTTGAATTGCAGTAAGTTGCATAGGACTTGACAAATATTCGACTTTCCATAGATGTATCATCCATAGAAAAAATTTTCTCTTAGACCTCCCTCCTACATATACTTCCTCATGCTCTCAGGTAGATTGCTCTATCTCTGTCCTCTCTTCATCAGCACTCTTAGTTGTTTTATGGTTGGAGCATATCAATCTATTTTAATATTACCTTAAGTAAAATGTAATTAGAAAATAAATCTTTTACAAATTGTATTATAATGCATTCTAAAGCCAAATAGAAATGACTGCTGAATTATTCACTCTTTTAGGTTTTAGCACAGTTTACTCCTTGGATCCTTAGTAAAGTCACACAAAGTATCTCTTTATCATGACCCCATTTCTAGAAAACACCCTCATCAAGGATAGTAGGGAACCACTCCTTGAGGACCCGTAGCCTAGGAATTATATGGCTAACACTTACCTGCGGCATCTTAGATTGTAATAGGTGTCTATATTTAAGAACTAGTTTTGTGGGAATAGAGAAGACACCAGTGAGGAGAAAGTTAGGGCAAAGAGAAGTAAACCAAGCTAAGCTTAGAATTAAGTAAGCTAAGAATTTCATTGTGGGTTTTGGTTAGTGGAACAAACAAAACAAAAAGAAAGGAAAACCCTGGCTCTTATTATATTTTAGCATGTCAATTCCTGGCTGCCAGGAGTTAAAGGCCATGCCACAAGAAGCTCCTTGGAGCTGGGGTTAGAAGTTCTTAGGCCTCACTCCAGAACTTCTTTATTTATTTATTTATTTATTTATTTATTTATTTATTTATTTATTATGTTATGTTAGTCACCATACAATACATCATTAGTTTTTGATGTAGTGATCCACGGTTCATTGTTTTCGTATAACACCCAGGGCTCCATGCAGTACGTGCCTTCCTTAATATCCATCACCAGGCTAACCCATCCCCCCACCCTTCTCCCCTCTAAAACCCTCAGTTTGTTCCTCAGGGTCCATAGTTTCTCATGGTTCATCTCTCCCTCCGATTTCCCCCCTTCATTTTTCCCTTCCTTCTCCTAATGTCCTTCATGCTATTCCTTATGTTCCACAAATAAGTGAAACCATATGATAATTGACCTTCTCTGCTTGACTTATTTCACTTAGCATAATCTCCTCCAGTCCCATCCATATTTGCAAATGACACTACAGATAAAAGGCTGGTATCCAAGATCTATAAAGAACTTCTCAAACTCAACACCCAAAAAACAAATAATCAAGTCAAAAAATGGGCAGAAGATATGAACAGACACTTCTCCAAAGAAGACATACAAATGGCTAACAGACACATGAAAAAATGTTCACTCCAGAACTTCTGAGTCATAATCTGCATTTTATCAAGATCCCCGGCTGATTACATGCATGTTAAAGAGTGAGAAGCACTTTTTTTAAGGTGGAAAGGGAAGGAAAGGAAGCAATATCAGAATCCATTCCAGAAGACAAGTATAAGAGTAATGATGATTACTTGGTTTTCTGCACATATATTTCCTATTTTAAGTGTAATATGGTGATATTGCTCTTGTTTAATTGCCTTTCAGTATAGGTTGTTTTCTTCACCAACTGTGTAAATTATCTTTATAATTCCCATGCATCAACTGGGTATTTTTTTATGTAGCTTGAGAGGCACTTAGATGCTGTGTAGAGTTTTGTTTTAATTAACATAATAAAAGCCGATAATTCAAAAGAGCAATCTTTATCTTGCTTATTTTTACATTTTAATTCGGAAACCTTTCCCTAAACTAACATATGCCTTAAAACTCTGTACATACAAAACAAAACAAAGCAAAACAGAATGAAACAAAAAAACCCAAACCCCATAGTATACTGAAAAATTTAGAAAAATGTGCATAAGCCTGCACTCACATATGTTGTAACTATAACAATGAAAATTCAGCCAACATTAGCATTTTGCCCACTGAAGCACATCCTTATGACAGTATGTGGCTTCAATCCTTTAGAAAATGCACACACGATAAAGTCATCATTTTGGGTTTTGTTTGTTTCTGTATTGATTAGTTTGGCAACATAAACTTCTTACCATTTAGAACTTAAGATTTTTTTCAATCTAAACAAATTTTACTACAATATTTTTTTAACTTCAAGTTTATTAAAACTTTAGCAGTACAAATTTTTCAGGTTGCAAGTTATCAAAAGATCAACTAAGTGAAGTTCACATTAACAACAAAAAAAGGACAAACATAAAAGAACCCAAAAACAATGAAAAGAGGAAAACAACATAAAGGAGATTCATCAGTAAGTTTCTACAATTTAAAATTTAAGACAAAATGGAAATGAACTTTTCACAACTCACTCATCTACTTTGTCTTCATTTTTTCTAGGGCTGGACTCATAATCAAATTTTTCTTATGACCAAACTTTTAAATTTTTATCATGTACATGGTCATTTTCTTGTCCCTTTGATTTTTGGTTTTTCTTTTCCACTGAAGATGTGGACTTCTCATGCTCCATATTTTTCAATGTGGAGAACTTTAATTCATTGTCCTACTTTGTTTTCATTTTGAGAATGGACTTTAATCTCTATCAGCCTTTCCCCCCTGTTATTATTTGACCTCTTATGATCATGTTTTTAATCATATATTCTTTTTTTAAAAAAATATTTTATTTATTTATTTGACAGAGACACAGCGAGAGATGGAACACAAGCAGGGGGAGTGGGAGAGGGAGAAGCAGGCTTCCCGCTGAGCAGGGAGCCCGATGCGGGGCTCCATCCCAGGATCCTGGGATCATGACCTGAGCCGAAGGCAGATGCTTAACCGACTGAGCCACCCAGGCGCCCCAATCATATATTCTTTTCTGACCTTCAGCATTTTCTTTCCAGGGTGAACTTTCTTGATTTCCCTATTTTTCATTGTTTCTGCTTTGACTTTCTTCTCTCCTCCTTCCCCTCCTACCTTTGTTTCTTGATGTTGCTTTTCTCTGTCCCCTTTCTGGCTTTCCCCTCTGTACTCCTGTTCTTGCTATCCGTGGTACTCCTTGCTTCTCTGCCAGTTCTGTCATGGCTTCTAGATCACATCCTTCTGCTCCTGCCCTTAAGTTGGCTTCTTTCTCTTGTTCTACCATTGTAACTGCCTTTTTTTTTTTCATTTTTGGAAGCTTTATTTTATAGTCTCACCCCATATACCAGTTTTCCCCCTGAGAACCACAAGCACTTTAAAAATATCATATAAATATTTCTTATAGTATCCCTTTGATATTGGGGCAGATAAAAGAACCTCAGTTTATGGGTGACAAAACTGAGGTGATACTCCAGGTCACATGTTTCTTAAACTATTGAGAAGTGGCATCTGGTTTACAAGTCTTCTTGTAGCTGGCAGAATTAATTTTTGTTGAAAAAATGGGACCATTTTACCATATTTCAGCCTCCCCTCAACTATGGATAAAGAGAGAAGAAAGGCTCTTTTTTTTTCTTTTTCAGAATCCTGCTGGGCACCTTATCTCCTATGTATTTGTCTGTGAGCCCAATTTCTTCTAGATGAGAGTGAGGTACTGGGATGGTGGCTGAGGCTGCTGGATGAGTAAGGACGGACGAGTAACTGTTGATGAGTGAGGACCATTGTAACTGCCTTGGGTTGTATTTCCCTTCTACATTGTGCATCTGTTCTTTTACTTACTTTTATTATGATCGTGCTCATGCTCTTTGATTCTATTTAAACTTCTCTTTAATTTTACCCCTTTCCTGATCTTTTCCTTTAGACTCAGACTTTTTCTTTAATATTCTTATGATCCCTTTCTTTACTCCTTGACCCCCATCTTCTTTATTCCATTATGCTTTGTATTATGTTTATTTTTGTATTATGCTTTTCTTAACTCTTTGACTTCTTTTTGCTCTTACTCCCACTTTTAGATTTGGCCCCTTTCTTCACCTTGTTTTTATTATATTTATCATCTTTTTTCTGAATTTCTTCTAATGTCTCTCTCTTTACTGTTAGATTAATGGTTTTTAGCTTTCTTTTCCTCTTCATTTTTTCTGTTTGGACTCTTGGACAAATGCCTATGATCATTTATAGTTTTCTCTTTTACTCTAGCTGGACTTCTTTGATTTTTCTTTTGTTTCAGTTTCTTTTGTTTAACTCACTCTTTTTTTAAAAATATTTTATTTATTTATTTGACAGAGAGAGACACAGTGAGAGAGGGAACACAAGCAGGGGGAGGGGCAGAGGGAGAAGCAGGCTTCCCGCCCAGCAGGGAGCCCAATGCAGGGCTCCATGTGGGGCTCGATCCCAGGACCTTGGGATCATGACCTGAGCCGAAGGCAGATACTTAACGACTGAGCCACCCAGGTGCCCCTGTTTAACTCACTCTTAAGCTCCTTTGTTCTATCTTTCACCACTGGATACCCTCATTCTTTGGGCTTTCTGAATCTCTTGCCTCCAATGTGAAGCAGTCTTACTATGTCTGAAATGATCCCTTGATCTGAATCTGGAGGGAGTTCGATAGTCCTTGGTCCTATTCCTTTAATTTCTTTGCTAGACCTACTAACTTAAAGTCTCCTCTGATATGAAGCAGGCTGGAAGTTAGGTAGATCTCTCTCTCTCTGTTTTTCCTTTCTTTTTCATCAGCTTTAGGAGCACTTTTTCTAATTAGGAATCTATTTTCAGGTATAGGAGGGAACTCTTCTGGATGGACAATACACTGGTGTTATGCTTTAAGATTTTCAACCTCACTTTCACTAAATGTGCTTTTCTTGGTTTTCTTTCGTGTGTGTCTGTGTGTGTGTCTGTGTGTGGGGGGGGGAATTTTTTCCTATGTTTCTTTTTTCTTTTTAAAATTTCTCTTCAGGGGCTCCTTGGTGGCTTAGTTGGTTAAGCATCAGACTTGGTTTCGGCTCAGGTCATGATCTCAGGGTTGTGGGTTGGAGCCCCATGTAGGGCTCTATGCTCAGTGCAGAGTTGGCTTGAGATTCTCTCTATCCCTCTCCCTCTGCCCCTCCCCCAACCTGCGCTTGCTCATGCTGTCTCTCATTAAAATAAATAAAATCTTTAAAAAGAATCTAAAAATAAGATAAAATAAAATAAAATTTCCCTTCAGAAGTACTTTCAGAATCAGAATAGGACTGAGAATCTCTTGAGCTGTATGAGTCACTGGATGAGGAGGTGGAGGAGGATTTATGCCTTCTCTTCTTTCTTAGCTCTAGTTTGGGAATTAGCTCTCCACAGCTGAGTATCTATCTCAGCAAATGGTTTGCTCACTGCATCTGTTTTCTGGTTTTCTTTCTCCCACAACTTCCTGAAAAGAATTCACTTCCCCAAAAACAACATGATACCCATCTAAATGAGAAGTTGGGTTTTGTGGTTATGAAGAACTATGAACCTTTTGTATCCTTCCCCCTGTCACTAATAAGAGAGATTCTCTGTTATGTTTAACAGAGAAACTCTCATCTTCAAAATATCCTCCATTAATAGATTCCCCTTCTCCTTCATTTTCTTCACTGAAGTCACCATCTGAAAATCTTTGACAATGCTGCAAAACTGAAAACTCTTATTATATAATGGCTTCTGAGTTAATTTCCCTGACCCCTTTTCACCTGTAAAAGACAAAAAAAATTATCCCATGTTTGGGGGAACACATCAGAAAAAATTCAAAGACAACTCTTCCAGCAGGTTGATTATTAATGGCAATGTCAAAAAAAAACCCCGCAAAACAGTGAGTATGCTGAATCTTTGTTCCAATGGCTCCAATACTTCAGTCTTTAAATAGAGAACAATCAAGGATAAGTTGATTCAATCAAGGGCAACTGATCTAATCCTTTCACTCCTGCACTGGTAGGTATACTCTCTTCTTCCTGGGTTACTGTCCTTTAAAGTGCTTCAAATCTACAGCTGCCCAGGAAAGGTACTGAAGCCTACGACTACAGTCATTTTTACTAATTCACTACAAAAGTTTTATTTTACTTTAAAAATTACTTTAAGTTTTTTTCTTTCCATTATTATCTGATGCATTTTTATAAGGGAAATAACTGAGTGGTACAATAAAAAATAAAGGAAATAATTGAATGGTACAATAAAAAACCCCCTAGATTCTAATTCAAAATTTCAACTTACAGAACTGGAAAACAGCCTACCAAAATACTAAATTATTTGCCCATAGTTTCTCAATTAATCCTTGGTAGAACTAGAACTGAACCCAGATTGGCACCATACTTTTCCTAGTTTAGTTCCTAATATTAAGGGTTATAACTCATGCCCACTTTTGTAAACTTTCTTTCATCATAAATGTAAAATGTACTTCGCTTTCTTCTTCCTTAAATGTATTAAGGAATTCTTTTCTAGCTATAAACCAAAATAGTTCAATTCTAAACACAATTTTACCCATAGCTGCTGCTATACTTACAGTTTTGAAATACTGCGCACATAAGTATTGTAGTTTATGGTGTATGTAGATTAGAATGGTATTGCTATGCATTAGTGTTTGAAATGACCAAATATCTTACTGTTCTTTCATTGAATATAGTGATTGAACAGCTGTTTTATACTACTTCTTATGTCATGAACTAGTCTTAGAAAGATGAATATGAGCAGGTCATGTTTCAAGGGACCCATCGGTGATCCAGGTAACAATGATCAAAATGCAACAAAAATATAGGACTTTTAAAGTTATCAAAGGTTTTTTGTTTATTGTTTGTTTTTTAAGTAGGCTCCACACCCAGTGTGGAGAACAAGGCAAGGCTTGAGCTCATGACACTGAGATCAAGACCTGAGCTGAGATCAAGAGTCAGATGCCTAACTGACTGAGACACCCTGGTACCCCAAGGTTTTTAAAAAATTAATATCATCACCATCAAATTATATTATCAGCAAGTTTTTCTAGACTCTACATAAGATTTGTAGTGTCTGGACTTCTTAAGGAGGTAACATGCATACATAGTCAAATTTATGAAAAGGAAAGCTACACATTCTTTTGGGTAGAGGATTATTAAAAGAATGAAGTTAGAGGATGGAGTAAATTTGGAGAAGAGCAAAAGGTCACAGAGGGAACATATTGGCAGATTCTGGAAGGAGAAAACAAGGGGATAAAGGAACTAAAGAAATGAGTCATCCGCATCTAGCAGACTGGAGTTAGGATCATTTACATGCATATAAGGTATGTAATTAATATTTACAATTTGGGCTGAAAGGAAATTACAAAATCAAGCACTTATCAACAGTGTATAAAATAATCCATGTTTCTAACTAAAGAAAAATATTTTAGTTGGAAGACTTTTTTATTCATTATGGAAAGTTAAAGTATTTAAAATGTAGTTTTAGATGGAAACAATAAAACATACATCCCTCCCTACTTTGATGTATTTTTTAGGTATTAACCAATGTTGTTGGTTGTTTTTATTTTGTTGTTTTTCTTTTTTTTCCTGTTGCCTCCTTCATTGAGGCAGCTAGACTATGAAGTAGATGTTCCTCAAGGAAGGGTTATCAAATCCTTGATTTTTAACATCTCAGATCTAAGATCCAGACTTGAGACAAAAGAATTGGAAAAATACCTGATGGATCAAAACCTGTTTTTCCTGTCCTCAAGACTGAAGATTCTCTAGACTTGGGGAAAAGGAGAGAAGTCAGAGGAAAAGAAAAGAGCTCAGATGCTGGGTACCTGAGAAAAAACCTGGGCTCCGCTTTCTCTTGGATTTATTCTAAAGTCGAGTGTGGTAAGGTTTAGGAAAAAAGAGAACACTCCTCTCTGCATAATTTTAGAAATTCGAGAGCAGAAAGAATGTCACTTTTCCAGTGTACTTTGAGAAGGTGGCAAGACTCCAGAATTCTCCCCACTCCCCCATGCCAATGGCACAGGAGCAATAGGGTCGAGATGGTGGTGTGGTAAGTTAGAGCTAAAAAGGGAGACTGAGGTAGCCTCTGTGCCCTCAGGAGAGCATGCAGAGTAGCAGAAGCATTTCCCATGAGTCAGAGGCTACTATGGGGATGAGGCAGGGCCTTTTGGTGCCCCATTCTTTCTCTCAGTTTCCCAAAAGTCACAGAAACTAGTGTCCAACACAAGGAGGATGCAGCTGTAAACTTCATGGACTGCCAGTCAGGACCAGGAGGTGTGCTTCACCAGATAGTAGCATAGAGATGATGACGACTGACAACAGGTAATAGTCCCCCGGAACATACATTCAATCCCAGTATAAGGGGAGGGGAAACTGCATTGACTGAGATTGTTTTCCCAACATCTAGTGGAATGGGGGCTTGAAATAGAAATTAAAACATTTCTTGCATACTTGAGCTTATGAACTGAAACTTGGACCCAAAATATTATCAATAGTGATAGATTTGTGAAAGAAGCCTCATTTCCTAATATTATTAGTAAGAACTAACATCTTCAGATTGATCTATTAAAAATCATACAACATACTAACATTAACTGGTGTAGAAACTCAGATCTGGATCTCAGTCATCAGATAAATGCTCAAATGGTAAACATACCTCCTTTTAAAAAAGAAATTCCTATCATATCTACTACCAGTACTAGCCAACATTACTGAATATGTACTATATGCTGGACTTTGCCCTATGACTTATGGATGGCATATTCAATCCCTTCAATAGTCCAATGAGGTAAATACTCCCATTATGTACATAGATTTTATACATGAGGAAGTTAAATAAATTGCCAAAGGTTACAAAGCTTGAACTTTATGTGATTGGGAGAACCCTTTGCATAATCATTAATGCCATTCTGTCTAGACTGAAATACTGAAATACTACATCTTTAAAGTTACATCAAATCATCAAAATCCATGTTTTCCCCTAATCTTTAGAGTTTTTCTGTTGGAGAATTTAAGGCAAATTCAAGAGGGCTCTTAGCCAAGACACATCCTCTGGTCTCTGTCTCCAGTTTAACTCTAGTTTCCAGAGAAGCAAAGCTACTATGACCTTTTCCATAGATTATCTGATCATTGGGTGAGACCTTTTCCCTGTGCAGGTCCTCTATCAACATGAGTAGACATCTTTTCTTCCTGTTTGACTCTGAAACTTCAGGTCACTATTTTGTTTTTTTAGTTTTCACACTTAAGCTTTTGTACTTTAATCTCCTTTTCTGACCTGCCTCCCCTAAAGGCTACTTATCTTCCCTAGCTCAATGACTTCATTCTGAAACCCAATATTTTGGAGAGAGAGAGAGAGGAAAAAAAGGAGGCCCTGCTTTTAACAAAATCCTCTTAATAAGGGCAACTTGGTTTTGTCTGCCAGTGCTGTGTTATAAAGCTTCTCTGCTGCTATCAGCGAAAACTAGCCTAAATAAGAAAGAGAAGAAACACAGTGATTTGTGACCTTTTCTGGGATCACAATACTTCAGTCATATCTGCTTGGAATATGACTCTCATCTTGGTATTTTTTCCCCATAATATAAATTATATGTGATTTTTTTCACATCTCTCATCTAGGAATATATTGTTTTGAAGAAAAGTTTGAAAGTTAAACACAAACTTCTACTGAGAGTACTTGATATCTATCTTATAAAAAATATGACTGAATAAAGTTACCCTTGGGGTTCTATTTTTATCCTTAAATTAAAGTTTAAAGAAAGAAAAGGGATTAGCAGTTATTATTAGATTTTTATGTTAAAAATTATGAACTTTCAATATATAAATTTCAGGTTTTTCCCAATAGGCTTTATTACTTCTTCTGATTGTCTTTTCATTTTCCTGTGCTGTCCATCAACCAACTATTTCCTATCCTTTTGGGATTTTCCTCAATTTCTGTTTGCATTACAATGTCATATTTCTTTTATTTTAAATGATTTTAATTTCATTTTTAATATATAGTGAGAACACACTGTAATGAGTTCATTTCACTACTTTTCAGTTTCAAAATAACTTTGTCTTTTGAAATTTTTGCCTCCTAAAATAAGTCAAGCATTTCAGAGACTTCATAGAAAGAAATATTCTCTTTTCTCTTTAAATTTTCTGTATTTATAGAAAAGAGTTCCATGTGTCCAAGCACTTTTATAAAGTAGAGGTGTTTAGTAAAATAGAATCGCCAGTGTAATAAATATTTCTCCATTGGGATATTTTTGTGGCAAAATTATGTAAAACAATTTATGGCTTCATGCTCTTATGTTAGAAGAGAGATTGTTTTCTTTCTTTCTTCACAATAAAAAGAGCTTTGCTAGATTTTTTTCTGATTATGAAAGCTCATGCTTATTTATAGTAGCTATATTGTAAAAATTATTCAGCAGTTACATGCAATAGACTTGTAC
This sequence comes from Phoca vitulina, assembly GCF_004348235.1. Taxonomy (NCBI): domain Eukaryota; kingdom Metazoa; phylum Chordata; class Mammalia; order Carnivora; family Phocidae; genus Phoca; species Phoca vitulina. Next base: position 26,174,057 of record NW_022589705.1, read on the forward strand.
ATGTAGCAACATAGATCTAAAACACATAGTATTAGGTGGAAAATGTAAGAAACAGAATGTGATACCATCTAGGTAAATTTAAAATACCTGTATAAAAAAAAATTTTGTAGAACTACAAACAAACTAAAAGATTTACATCAAATGCATTAGCATAGTGGTCAGTAGGGGGTGGTTTGAGTGATCTAAGAAGGAAATGGGGGTAAAAGAAGAAATTTCAGATAATACAGAAGTACAAAGAATTTAAAATCACCCTCAATCCCATTACTTAGTAATAATGACAGTGCGTATTTTGGAGTATAGCCATCCAGATCTCTCTCTCTCTCTCTCTCTCACATACAGGCTTTAATGTGGGATTATAATCTGCTTTTTAATCTTATTTTCATTTAAGAGTATAATATAAATTGGTTGATATAAATCATTTTTAATGTATTATGTGCATGGATCTGCACAACTTATTTAATGACTACCCTACTGATGTATATTTAGATTTTTTCCAGTTTTTTTAATGACTAATGTTACAATTAGCATTCTTATACATATATCTTTATCTATTTGCCTTTCACTAGAAATGCACATTTAAATTATTGAAACAAATTGTCAAATTGCCTTCCAGAAATGCCATTTTTACATTCTAATATGAAACTTTCTGATTCTCACAAGGTTTTAAAGCTTAAAACACTTGTAAAACAAACCAACAGGAGCACCTGGCTGGCGCAGTCAGTTAAGCCTCAGACACTTGTATTCAGCTCAAGTCACCATCTCAGGGACATGAGATGGAGCGCCACAGGGGCTCTGCACTCAGCGCGGAGTTGGCTAGGAGTTTCTCTCTCCCTCTCCCTCTGCCCCTCCATGCTCTCTCCCCCTCTCCCTCTCAAACGAATAAATGAATCTTAAACAAGCAAACAAAAACCAACAACCAGGAACAAAAGAATCTCCATATTCCAGGCCATCCAAATGTCCAGATCTCATCAATAGAATTAATTTACTCACAGAGTCCTTCCCCTGCAGTGGGAGATCAAAGACTACAAACCATGTTAATGTCATTACACAGCTGACGATGTAGCACTGGCTTGGTCCGACCTATATATCAGGGACTGAGTGAACTAGAGCAAGAGAAAGCAGAAAGGATGCAACTAGAACTACCCCTCATCCCATTTACATGGGTACTCTTACTGAGTATATCAGCTTTTTTGCACTTGTACAGGCATCAGAATCTTGAAGCTAAAAAAATTAAAACCTTTAATTACTAATAGCTGGGATCTGTGTTCTAAGTAGTCGGGAATTGTCTATTTTTTCAACCTCATTTCTAACGTGCCTTTTATTATTTTTGGAATGTTCTGACCTCATTGGCAACAGTTGAATTTGTTTTCAAACATGGCCTCCAAATCAGACCGCAATTCCAGCCTGGTGGGGTGGGTGAGCTGGGCTGTGGAGCCAGGCTGACTGGGGGCCTTGTCCAAACGCATGTGCTGTAGGGCCTTAGGCTAGTCACTAAACTTCTCTGTCTCTATTTCCTAAGTATTACATGGAGATAAAGATATTCACTGGGCTGTATCTCCAGGATCTAGAGCAAATATTTCAACAAATATTTGTTAGTTAACTCAAAGTAACAATTAGCAATTATGAATGTGAAATGTGTGGTACTTAGAAAATACTCATTAAGTGATAGCTATTGTCATATTAACATAAGCTGTGGGGAGGATGTTGAAGGAGAGAAGCAGAAAGCAAAAAATTTCAGATAGTCCAGATCACCGGTAAGAGTCCAAGATTAGATGCTAGGGCCAGTGTGAGTTTGAAAATGTGGAAATTAATATTGACAGTTTGGAAGAAGAGAGGGAGTTGCTCTGAATTAGGCTCAGCATTCAGGGTTACCAACAGCCTGTCCAAATGGAAACTACATATGTGGCTTTTTAACAATGTGTAAATGTGAATATCAACTCATCAAGGTAAAGTCCTTAAGTTTTTTCTACCCAATATCATTCCTATACCCAAAGCCATATTGCAGAAAGAACTGATAAATGCATGTTTTCTTAATGCTACTGTGTGGCAGGAATTTAAGTTATAATCTCTTTTCAAGGCACGTCTTTATTAAAAGGGAATTATTCAAAGCCACCTGAGTGGCAATTACTACATAAAGGCTAATTGACCTAATTAATCTAATGTGGGTCAATGGCTCTATACTACCCAAAGAACATTTTCAAATGAAAAGGGGGAAAAAAAAAAGGAACTCCAAAAGGAATTTCTTTAAGTGAACATCTTTAAATATTGTGAGTCTGATTTATTTCTTGCACACAGATATAATATTGCAGCATATTATATTGCTGGAGTGGCTGAGCTGGGATAAAAAGAGATAGACTAATTCTCTGAGGATCCTGAGGAATATTCTGTTCATCACTCAGGGGAAGGCACTATATAAATTACATTATAACAATACTGCCTCTTTCTGATAACGTAGCACCAAAAGAGGAATTCAACATGACAAGAAGTCAAATTTACTATCATACTGTTTTGATTCTCTTGGTGATGTGATAAAGTGCATGCTGATACCTGCTTTTTATTTGATTAACTTCAGCTTCTTTGAATGCCAACTTGTTCCATTTGAAGTACTGACAGCCAAATATAAACTGGGACTGGTAATATCTGGGCCCTATGACTGAGGAGAGAATGTATAATATACACCTGTGGTAGGCAAAATAAGGCCCCCAAAGATACTCATGTTTTAATCTCCCATATTCATGAATGTGTCAAATTACATGGCAGAAGGGACCTTGAACATATGAAGTTAAGGGTCTTGGGATGGGGAGAATATCCTGGATCATCCAGGTGGGCCCAATGTACTCACAAGGTGTTCTTATAAATGAAGGAAGTAAGCAAGAGAGTCAGAGAAGGAGATGGAAGGATGGAAGCAAAGGCCAGAGAGACAGAGAGAAAGGGAGACAGATTTGAAGAAGCTACACTGCTAGCTTCAATGATGGGGAAAAGGGCCCCAAGTCAAGGGATGCAGGCGGCTTCTGGAAAAGTCAAGGAAATGGATTCTCCCCTAGAGCCTCCAGAAGAGATGTAGCCCTGAATTTTAAAGTCAAGCAACCTTGATTTTAGCCCAGTGACACTGATTTTTGGACTTCTGACCTCTAGACATGTAAGTAATAAATTTGTGTTGTTTTAAGCCAGAGTTTGTGGTGATTTGTTATAGCAGCAAGGGAAACTAATGTGCCACCTTTGGGCTCATGGCACAGAGCTACACTGATGTCATTGTAGTTGGATTGAAATGACTTTCCCAAACTGCACCTATAATCCAAGACCGAGCTATGACGTAAACCAGGGAAGCACCACAGCAGAAGCTCTTGCTTTGCCTTTTATTCATCACAAGCTCACTTTGCTAGCTCCTTTATTCTGAGGCCCTTAGAGAGATGGAGAGTGAGTGAGGGGCTTCCTAAGTGTGAGAAGAAATCAGTCCTGTCATGAGTTAATTCCCCTCTCCTAGGGTTTTAAACCCCAAAGATATTTTCTAAAAGGATATTTTCAACCATAAACAGTGTCTTTTAATCAACTTGGCCTCTGTCCTGTACTCAAAATTAAACAAGCATGAACCACTTAGAGGATGAGGAAAATGTCCACAAAGCCTTTAGAAAGTGGTTAAGTGTCTTCAATGGGAGTCACTGGACAGGATATGCCATTGGGTTAATAGGGTAGAATGGGAAGGAGCTTAGAGCAGCTGATCAAAATCTTACATGGGGAGGAGAAATTTAAAAAATGGTACTGTGAACAGCCACTGTGCTAAGGAGCACTTACATCCATTATGTAACATTATCCTATTATCCCATGCTTACCATCCCTACTTTTAACTGAGGAAAGTAAAGCTGAAGAAATGGCACCATCCCTACTCCAAGCCCAAGCTGTTAACCTCCACTCCACGTCAGAACTTCCCTGGCTGTCACTCAGAAAATTTTCTATATGACAAAGTCATGGCAGATTTGTTGTTTTCTTGATGTTCTGAGTGTGCCACCCCAGCAAATTCTTGAGAATGCAGGGAGAGTTTGCAAGAAGAAATGTGTATATCACATTTTTTGGATTAATGGATTAATAGCCAAATGCTATTGCCAAATGCAGTCAGAGAATGGGCAGGTTGTGTGGTGCAAGCTTGGCTTTCTCTAAAGCGCACAGTTCTGATGGGGCCAATGGAAACGCCTGTTAACTGATGACATGACAGTGACTCCATTAGAAGAAAAGCAAACGATGAAAATGAATAAGTGCACATTTGGATTCTGACCATTGCAATGGTCCCAGTGAGGAAGAAAAGCTGGAGGAATCCAGTGAGGTAGCAAACTTTTAGTTGGATAGCAAGTTTTCTGACGGACATGGGTGAACGGTGAACGGGCTGACACATACCCAAGGTCTTGGAGTAACTCAAGTCTTAGAGGAAGACTAATGTCCAGAAACAGGTAAAAATGCTAAAGAAAATTAAAAATTTAGAGCACGGGGAGTTCTGGGAAAGAAAAAGCCCCAGCTTGAAAATACTGATGCTAAGTTAGCTTATAGTAGCAGTGAAGAAAAGAACTTCTCCACTCCTATTTTACTACCTTTTTTTTTTCCCCCTTGGGAAAGAAGACTGGAAGATTGACTGGAAAGAATGGAATAAATGTTAGTAAAAAGGATTGGAGCCCCAGCTTGTCCAAGATTCCACATCTGAACCATTGCATCCCAAGGGAAGGTAGTATAATAGATTGAGAAAATGGGTTTTGGAGTCAGATACACCTAGCATCTACTTTATTCTCCTGGCAAGTTACTTAACAGTAACAGTCCAAATTTCAGTGTCTTCCCCTGTAAAAACTGGGATATAGTCTACCTCATAGGGCAGGGGAACAATTCAACATAAAGCACTTTAACCAGTACCTGGCACATAATAAATACTCAATGCACAGTAGCTATTCTTGTATCATTACTATTTTTATAGACTAAATAGTTGAAATCACAACAGAAGTCTTTAAGAAATTATGAAGAAAGACCAAATATTGTGAATAAGTAATCAATAAACCTAAAACTAATTATATTAAAGATGGTTTTACCAGTTTCCAGTGTAAATAGTGATCACTAGGAGTAGTGTAGGTTTGGTAAGGTCATGCCAACCTAAATGCATTTTCCTTTTCTAAAGGGGTATGTATATACTGGAAATCAGGGGGATTTTATAGACAAAGAGTATTGGGATTTCAGCCTCACCAAGAATCTCATGATACCCTTATGAAAGAACTATGCGCTGGCTGTTCCAGGTAGGAAGATTTTTAACTTGTTGAGTAATCCTAGGGTGCTACTTAAGAAATTTCATAACTCCAGAGGAAGGTTTCTGGGACAAATAACTTAGAGGTTGGCCCCTCAGTCCTAAATTGTTCAGCATTTTCAATAATGACTTTTATGCTAATATCTGCAGCATACTGATTAGTCAAAGAATGCTAGGATTCAAAAATTCTCATATGGCCCAAACAACAGACTAAATATAGAACAGTATGGAATTTTGTGGATACAAAATTCTATTCTTTTATGTTAGTCAAATATCAAACTCTGTAAGCAGTGTATAGGGTACACGTCCAAGCAGCTTGTTATTATTTTTTTAAAGGTTTTATTCAAGGGGAACCTGACTGGCTCAGTCAGTCGAGCATGCAACTCTTGTTCTTGGGGTTGTGAGTTCGAGCACCACGTTGGGTGTAGAGATTACTTAAAAATAAAATCTTAAAAATACATATATAAAGGTTTGGGGCACCTCGGTGGCTCAGTTGGCTAAGCATTTGCCTTCGGCTCAGGTCATGATCCCAGGGTTCTGGGATCAAGCCCCACATCGGGCTCCTTGCTCAGTGGGGAGTCTGCTTCTCCCCCTCCTGCTCCCCCTGCCTATGCTCTCTCTCTGCCTCTCTCTCTCTGTGTCAAACAAATAAAATCTTTTTTTAAAATTAAAGCAGAATTTCAAAGAGATATTTGTTTATCCATGTTCATAGCAATATTACAATAGCCAAAAAATAAGAGCAACCCAGCTATCTATCAGTGGATGAATGGATTAAAAATGTCATATATACATACAATGGATTATTATTCAACCTTAAAGAGGAAGGAAATTCTGACACATGCTACAATGTGGATGAACCTTGAGGACATGATACTAGGTGAAATAAGCCAGACACAAAAGGACAAACACTGTGTGACTCCACACATGAGGCATCTAGAGTAGTCAAATTCATAGACACAAAAAAGTAGAACGATTATTTCCAGGGTCTGAAGGGATAGAGGAGAGTGGGGGGTTATTATCTGATGGGTACAAAGTTTCAGATTTGCAAGATGAAAAGAGTTCTGGAGATGGATGGTGGTGATGGTTGCACAGCAATACAAATATACCCAACACTGAATTGTACTCTTAAAAAAAAAAAAGATTTTATTTAACCATTTGAAAGAGAGGGAGCACAGATCGGGGGGGAGGTGAAGGAACAGAGGGAGAGGGACAAGTGGACTCCCCACTGAGCAGGGAGCCCGATGCAGGACTCGCTCCCAGGACCCTGAGATCATCATCTGAGCTGAAGTCAGACATTTAGCAGACTGAGCTACCCAGGCGTCCCTGATTAGTACTCTTAAAAATGGTTTAGATGGGGGGCACCTGGGTGGCTCAGTTGGTTCAGTTGCTTAAGCATCTGACTTTTTGCTCTGTGCTGGGCTTGGAGCCTGCTTAACATTTTCTCTCTCCCTCTCTCTTGGCACCCTCCACCACCACTCTATATCTTTCTCTTAAAAAAAAAAAGGTTAAGATGGTAATATATATATTTATCATATAATTATATATTATTATATATAATTTAATTATATTAAATGTATTTTATCACATTTTTAAAAAAGTAAGCCAATATAAAATCTTAAATACATCAAGAGCAACCTCGTACAAAAAAAAATCTATTTTTTTTTAAAGATTTTATTTATTTATTTGACAGAGAGAGACACAGCGAGAGAGGGAACACAAGCAGGGGGAGTGGGAGAGGGAGAAGCAGGCTTCCCGCGGAGCAGGGAGCCTGATGCGGGGCTCGATCCCAGGACCCTGGGATCATGACCTGAGCTGAAGGCAGCCGCTTAATGACTGAGCCACCCAGACGCCCTTGTATTTTATATCTTTTAAAATGTTGATCCTCATAGTACTATTGTGAGATGGAGAGGACAGATAGCTCTATTTTTAAAATGAATGACACTGAGGCTTAGAGAGGGGAGCCCAGCACTCCTGATGCAAGGGCCAGATATCTCCCCCTTCCATCTCCTTCCTGGCCACACATTGCTCCTCGTGGCTGGATTCTGAGGGTGTGTGATTTCAGTTATCTGCACTAATATCGTGCTTGGATGTTGTTGCAGTTATAAACATCTCTGATAGGTTGATGTGGTAGGGATGTTTGTCTCTCTGCCAAGCTGGTGACAATTTAATGACAGTATTGTCAACCAGTGTCTTTGATGATTATACACATTTATCAGACAGTATAATCATCTCTACTATGCCAGTTGCTCACACACCAGAAATGAACCTCCAGGAACAGTCTATTACTCTGACAAGGATAATAGGTCATTATTACCAAATCAGCAACACAGTGCTTTAAAAATAAATGACCCTGTTTCCCATCATTATTTATTTTTCATAAGTGCCTCAGGTTTGTCTTAGCATCTAACAGCAGGAGACAATTATTCCATAATAGTCTTCTTCTTCTTTTTTTTTTTTTTTTTTTTCAGTATGTTTTAAATGGTCTTCAATGGTAAGTTAAATGTTTCTGTTGACCCCAAAGTAGAAGCCTGGGTGGTTTTATAGGAGCGTTAAAAGAAAATGGGTGGATTCATACCATCTTCCTTTGTCATCCGATTCTGTTGAAAAAGAATGGCCAGCTAGGAAGATGGAAGTGGGGTGGGGGGAGGAGAGATGCTGTGTACTACTCACATGAATGAAGGTGTGTTTAATGTTGTCTTAATGCTGTTTGATTGGGCCATCAGAGCATACAAACAATCCCCAATCTTGCCCCTTCTCTATGTAGAGTGCTTTTTGTTTTTGTTTTGTTTTGTTTTTTCCTTTAGGTAGGCTCCATGCTGGGCTCTCCAATGAGGGGCTTGAACTCACAACCCTGAGATCAAGACCTGATCAAGAGTCGGACACTTAACCGACTGAACCACCCAGGTGCCCCTGTGTAGAGTGTTTTAAAAGGGAAACTGGTAACTCATAAAAGGAAAAATTCCCCTCTGCTTGCCCAGAAGTTCCTCAGCTCCTCTTCCCCTCACTCAGGACAGCCTGAGGGGGCCTGAAGGGTTCTTCCCCGAGCAGGGCACCTGCTCTTACTGCCTGACAAGAGGTTCTGCTCACAGGGCAGCGCTCCCTGCACTGAAGTTGGGATTAAATCGCAACCCCTGCTGGAGATTGGGCATTGCCTCTAGCTTCAATGGAAGAAGGCCCCGTGAAGGACACTAACACCTGTTTTCTAAGGAGGGAAGGGGGAGAACTGGCTGGGTGAGGATCGGGTGTTTCTTTGGCAACTGAGAACCATCCTGTTAGGGGTGGACACTAGCTTTCAAAACAAAAAGAAGCTTGTAACTGTAAAAGGCTAGGATGGGTTTCCTGCTCCTCCACCCTTTTAGAGGCAAAACCTATTTATGAGGCTTTATTAAGTGCAAATAAGTCCCTCGGCTTCAACGGAGAAGCAGCAGCTGCTGAAGATGTGGTCATTTGCATATAAATGACATGATTTCAGCTCAGAGAAGAATATTGAAAAATATACATGTCGACAATGGAATCCTGATAGAGTCACACATATTAAGGTCAGATATTGTCATTTTTAAGGCTGCTGCATGCTGATGACTGCATCATATCACACATTCCATTCTGTTTGGGTTATATGAGTTTTATCTTCTATGAAATGGAGGATTTTTATTGTGAATTAATTAAACTACTTTTTTTATTCCTAAACATGAGAACATCTAGGTCAATAAGCTAAATGCTCTACAAATGCAAAGGCTCTGTGGCAGCCAAAGTTACCAACTGCAAACTTGGGTGTTCTGTACAGCTAACAAAGAGGGATGTGTGCCCGGGAGTCTCCCAGGGAAGCGACTCTGTGGTGCTTTCTCTAATGTTCGTTGGTCCGCTGCAGGGTCAACCTTTTTTTGAAGGGCCGAAGGAGGCTCCTGTGTTTATATTCGAAGAAGTTTTCTAATAGCCTGGCTGAAAGATGAGTGGGGAAATTACCACAGCCCGGAAAGTCCCAGAAATTTCCCAAGTACCCACCGTTGTTTCCTGGCCCCATGGACGGTGGCTTGGAGTTCATGGCTGGCAAGAGACACATCCTGGAATCATCTGCCCTGCTCCCAGGCAAGTGTTCCCCCCATGCTGCCTGGAGGAAGCTGATGGGTTTCTCTCCAATATGTCCCCAATTTTGGCCCTGCATCAGTCAGGGTGCTTGTTGGCTCCGTTCCCACCTGCAGCACAGAGCTTGTTTAGAAACCGCTTGCTGTATATTGGCTGCTGGGAAGGCCATAGAAATACAAACACTACCTTCACCTCGCCAACAGGCCCATAGCTCCCTTAAGGAGAATACTTTTCTGTAAATGATGATCACTGAAGTGGTAACTTGAGATCTTCTCATAAAAAATAGTATCTTTAAGTAACAGACTTGATTCCTACTGATTGAGTATTTGATCACCGAGTTACTTATTAAATAAGTCAGGTCACTAATTCTCTTTTTCAAAATTTTTATTTATTTTTATTTTTTAAAAGATTTTATTTATTTATTTGACAGAGAGAGACACAGCGAGAGAGGGAACACAAGCAGGGGGAGTGGGAGAGGGAGAAGCAGGCTTCCCGCGGAGCAGGGAGCCCGATGCGGGGCTCGATCCCAGGACCCTGGGATCATGACCTGAGCTGAAGGCAGATGCTTAATGACTGAGCCACCCAGGCGGCCCTCTTTTTTTTTTTTTAAGATTTTATTTATTTATTTGAGAGAGAGAGAGCATGAGCAGCAGGGGGAGGGGCAGAGGGAGAAGCAGACTCCCCAATGAGCAGGGAGCCCTCGATCCCAGGACCCCAAGATCATGACCTGAGCTGAAGGCAGATGCTTAACTGACTGAGCCGCTAATCGTCAACATAGTTTTAAACCTGACAAATGAACATTTACTAGCTGAATAAAAATCGTTGGTATATACACACTTTCTAACAGAGATGATTAAAGATAACTAATAAATAATTGAATAACTAGCAAGGAAAAAGGGAAATCTATAAAGTCACCATAAATATTTGTGTTTCATAGAGAACTTTAGAGCCTTCAGAGAACTCTATTATGCTAACTTGAAAGAATCCCAGTGTCAATTTGCTGATATATTCAATATATTCTCTTTAAATGATTTGTGGAGATACATATGATGCTTTAGCTTTAAGAAAGTTATTAAAACTCTTAAATGCTTAGTCCTCGTAATTGATCAAATTATACACATAGAAGATGATTATTTTATCCAAAGTTTGGCATCGGGTTATCAGAGAAGTGTGATTAAACCACCCTGGGGGTGGATCCAGGTATTGCAAGGCCTGAAGCTTACACAATTTGGAGGGCCCTCTTTAAAACAATACAAAAGTGCTAGGTTATTTAGGTTGAGGAAAAAAATCACAACAAATTACAAACCTCACAAAAGCCACAAAACTAACATACTTGGCTCGATTTGCTGGCTACACACCTCAACGCTTTTCCGCTACAGTTGACTACCTCTTTAGTCTATCCTCTAATATGGGTGATAAAAATGTGTTTTTTATTAATGATAGTTTTTAAAAGTTTATTTCATTTCTGCAACTTGCTACAGGTAATTTCATGTAGGGTTTTGGGATTGTTGTCAAATTGGGGAAAACCTCAGTCCGTTTCTTTCACACATGAGCTGTAAAATTTCAAGTCTTCTTGTGGAGTGACTGATCCTAAACACTTCCATGTTTTCCTAGTACCTACGGCCACAGGCCACATTGGTTTCTATAGCAATGTGCTCTCAAGCCCTGCACTTTGGTGTCCTTAGAAATAGTGTTTATGGAAGCTGTCCTTATATCAGGACAATTAGTAATATCTTTACAATATACAGACGTGACTGTAAAACATATAATTTAATGCATTCCCAACTCAACTTTGGCATGGCTGAAGGGAAAAACGAGTCTTATTAGAATGAGCCCTGCAGAAAGATTCCTGGCCCTCTCTGCCCTTGGACAGTCTAGTGGTTCTCATGGTCATTGCTGACTTTCAAGGCCCAGTGTCAGTGATGAGAGAAGAGGAGCAGTAAAAGCAAGCAGAAGACAGTAGAACAGTTTCCCTCCAGCAATACAAGCCCCTTCACGTTAAAGAAGAAAAGCTGTTCTCTAAACCCATGAAAACAGTGCCCTCCAGACTCCCTCCTACCAGCATTCTCTGTTCACCAGTTCAGTTTGGCCAGACTAAAATTAAAACCAGAAAATGCCACAAGAAATAGAAAGATAAGAGCCCCAAGTGGATGTCCATCTCCCTGGGGTGTGATTGAATGAACACAACCAAATCTCTAGCGGATCCACGGTCCCCATCTTCTGGAGGAGCTCTTCTAAAAGCAGCACATGCGGAGATGCCAGAGATGAAAGGGACACTCTATTCTGTCCTAGGAAGAAGATGAAGCTGGCAGTTTAGACTGCTGAAAAACAGTTTGAGATAAGCTTGTAGTTCCATAGAAATTAATCCGTGCCTCTAGATAGCAGGTAAGCCTATTGGAAAGCTTCTTCAATTCAAGCAGTTAATAATATATCAAATCTTGTAGCTTAAGGGATACAATTTTCAAAATTATTGTACTGAGGGAATCATAAATTCCACCAAGAGGAAGGTTGTAGTCCAGATATTTTATTTTAGATTTCCATCTAGGGTGCATTATGACACGCCACATGAAAGTCAAATCGTCCATGTAAAATGGTTTCCGGGTGATAAGTTTACCCCAAGGGGTCCAGTAAAGTAATACATTCAGAGTTATATCTGACTTTCACAATCTATAAAGACTAGTTATCAATTTTTTGAAAGATTTGATAAGCAGGAACAAAAAAATAGCTTATGGATGCTGACATTTGTCTCATTAATGGGAACAGCATAAGAAGTGCAAGCTCCTTCTGGATTTGGCTGTAAATACACCACTGACATACATTTTGGAAGGTTGCTATTTTGTGCTGGTGGGAATGTATTTGTCTAACCTTGCACTGACTATAATAGACTTAAGGAAGCAGTGATATTACTGTCAGCCACATTCAGCTTTTTAAAACAGGGGCACCCACTCTGCCAATAATCTGTCAGATTCCAGGCCACTGCATATTAAAAATTATGTTCCATCAACACTGGCCTATTGGAAGTTTTATTAGGAAATAATTCTCCTGTTGTGTTTGGGGAAGGAAAGAAAAAAAAAAAACTCCACTTCACCCAATAGGATTCAAAGGGATAATTAATGTTCCTTCCATCCTCAGAATAGGAATGCTTTGACTTCCCCAGTGTTTCATGTGAATGCTACTACCCCTCCTTGCAAGGGCAGAGCTGAAATACTGGTGAGAAACAGGCAGGGGGCCCAGGTACTAATTAATTGCCTGTTTGAGCATGGCCTATCCGTAGCATCATTCTGTGTATTGTAAGGCATTATTTTCATAAGTTATTCCCGTTACCAGGGAAAAAGAATTACCTTCTTTTTTTCAAGAAGACAAGACTGGTAAGTTTGCCAAAGATGGTTATTGAAACAATAATAGTAATAACAAAGTGCTTACGCTTGCTTGGCTTTGGTCAAGCTTTCTAGTTTAAAGTGCATTCCTGGGAGGGTGCTGACTACCCAAACCGTGGGAGAAATGGCCTGGGCTGCCTGCATCATCGCTCGAGTTCATAAGGTGAGACACAAGGAATGGTGACACTCTTCGCCTGTCCAGAGCTCAAAACTAAACCCATTCTTCAAAAAAACTCACCATGCATTTGAATGAAAGTATATTGCGGTAATATTTCATTCATCTACCTAATGCCATCAGTAAATGGGTTGTTTTCTGCAAAGGTAAGTCTTCCAAAATAATTAAGTGATATTTTTATTTTATCCCATTCAGTGCAACCATATTGCATTTCAGCCTTTCTAAAATAACTGCTTCCCTACCTACCTTTTGGATTTGAGTGAATGTATATACCAACCTTTCCTTTGTGTAAGTGAATTATTGCCACTAGGTACCACCCAGTAGTGGCTGCCTCGCTGCTGAACACACGTGGCTGTCTGGCTGGGCTTTCGGGCTCCTCCCTGGCCTTAGCTTTTCCTGCCCCTGCTCACCGAGCGTACCTGTAAATCTCCTCATCACTTCTCAGCAGAGAAGGCGGGGTTTTGCAGGTGAGGGCAGGGGTTTGGGAGTCCAACATTCTGGAGTGAATCCCAGCTCCACCACTTACTACCTGTGTGAACTTGAACAATGAATTTCCTCTGTTTCCTCCTTCATAAAATAGAAAAGAAATACCCGCTATAGGGTTGTTGTAAAATGAAGGGCTGTTAGCACAGAATCCAGCACAGCATCCCTGTGCCTAGTGATTTAAAACAGCACCATCCAGCCTTCTCTCTGTGCCTTTTCTGTTCATCTACCTGTATAAGTAAAATTAAGTTTCTTTTTGTTTTCCCATTACATGGAAATGCTTCAGCAGATCTCACCAGATTTGGAGGCCTGACTTTGCGTATAAACTATACAGAATGCCCAACATTAACTTCAGGAAGACCTGGGGGGAGGGGGTCATCAGGTCAGAGGGTCTCAGGCTGCAGTGTCCATCAGCATTGCTAGTGGAGGGACTGTTAAAACACATTCCTGAGCCCCACTCCCAGAGTTTCTGATTCAGAGGATCTGGGGTGGGACTTGACAATTTACATCTGATCAGTTCCCAGGTAAAGCTGATGCTGATGTTGCTGGTCTGGGGACCACACTCTGAGAACCACTGCTGTAGGGACTCCAAAGCAGAAGAGGTGTTGTTGATTTGCAATCAGCCAGCGGCACCCAGCACCCCGTGCCCTCCTGGGCTGATGATTCTCCAGAGGCAGGCTGGGAGGCCAGCTCATTCTACTGAAGTCAAGTCTGCTCTCAGGGTAAGTGATAATTTGCAACTTGATTCCTAAAAAGCGTTTGACCGAAGTGAGGTGTAAGGCAGATTTTCTTCTTGCCTTAATCCCTTCCTACACCCCACTGCCTACTAAATACACATATCTGGAGCGCCCCACCCCTCCACCCCTGTGCCTGTCCTTCTCTTATTTCCTCCCCTAAATCCACAGTGGCTGACTAACGTGGGGTGTGAGTGGGGCTTGTGGTCTGAATTATTAGCAATTGGGGAAGGTGAGACCCATTTAAATTGTTGTTAATTTCCTACCCCACACATGGGTGAGAAGGAGTCAGTTTCATAACTATTTGCAAGCCGGAAATTGTGTTCATAAAACATTTTGTTGTGATGACTCCAAACCATGTTCCTAAAATTCGAATCACACGTACTTAATTGAAATGGAAAACAGCTTTCTGAGACCTAGTCTCAACGTCCCTGACTTTGCAGGTGAAGGTATTCCAGGGAGTTCTCTGCCAGACCCAAAGAGGAGAGCTATCACAATGGGCCAGGCTCATCCTGCCTGCGTCCTTGTGGCCTAAGGAGAAAAGCGGGCCAGTGAGAAACCCTGGGGCGGTGGGGAGTCAAGGAACTTTTAGGAACAGGGATAACTAATTTTCAAATTAATTGTTTAATGTGTTGTATTGTTGCATAATCCCTATCTTAGGATGAGTCTGCTATATACACTACTCTGTATTATCAGGGTTTATAAGGTTGTGGTCTCCACAGGATGAGGGAGGAGAGAAGCCCAAGTCGGATTCTGACATGTCAGACGGAGTGAGTGACCGGGGTAACTCAGAGAATGCAGGCCCCAGGGATTTACTCAGATCCTTTGGGGAGGTCCCTAGACTTCCCATAGCATTTGCCCCACAAGACTTGCGGTGTTTTCGTTTAAATAGTAAAGAAAGGGGGACCTAGCAAGGGGGCATCCAGGTGACAGGCTTCTGGGTCACCTGGGCTTATGGGCAGAGTCTGAAATCAACAACTCTGACTGGTTTCGCCTCAATCCTTTCTCAGATTTCTCCAGTTTGAAGAAAGTGTGTTCATTAATTCAGTAATATTTCCGAGTGGCTGCAGGGGGCCTGGCTCTGTGTGGTGATGGCCTCAAGCAGCTTGTTTGGCCTGTCATGCTCGCGTGTCTTCTCTGTCTCCGAAGCCGGTTCCATGACGTGTGCATTTCAGTTCTGCCTGGCGCCTCCGCGCTCTCCCCAGGACCCACTCGCAGAGCCCGCGGTATTCACTGATGAACCGAGTGTGCACCAGGCCCTGTTCGGGGCACTCGGGAGTGAGCAGAGTGGGAGGAGGCAGACAACACACAGGGTAAAATGAAACAGAGCTACAGTATGTGAAAGATTAGTATGTTGGGCAGTGAGAAAGAGAAAAAGGTAAAGCAGGGAAGAAGAACAGGAATCCGGGTGGGGCTGAGATGGGCTAGCCAGGGCAGGGCCTCTTTGAGAAGGTCTGGACAGAGGAAGGAAAGGCAAAGTGCCGCAGCCTGAGGTGGCAGCCGGCGGCTGGCACCGGGGGGAAGGGCGGGGACGCCGGGCTGGGGGAGCGCGGGGTGGGAAGCAGGACAGGAGGTCAGAGGGGGCGCGCCGCCGGAAAGCACATCAGGCAGGTCGGGGCGGGACTCCGCCAGGACTTGGCTTTCCTCTGCCTGCGGTGCAAGTCCCTGGAGGGGTTTGAGCCACGGGGTGACGTGGCGCGTCCTGGTTCTGGCAGGGTCTCCCTGGCAGCTGTGCGGGGAGTGGCCTGCAGGAGAGCAAGGGAGAAGCAGGGGGCTACTGCAGAATGCAGGCGAGGCCCGTCAGGGCCTGGACCGGTACGTGATGGTGGAGACGGTGGGAAGCGCTCCAACCTAGGGTACATTTTTAAGGTGGAGGCAACATGGTTTGTTTACAGAGTATGAGCCATGCGAGAGAGAAAGGACCTAAAGAACCTGATAGACCTCTTTCCAAAAAGATCCCACTCAGGGATCTTTTCCTGCGGGACCAGTTGACTGCGGGCTCCCCAGGCCTCGGTCCTGTGCTGGGGCTCCTTTTCTTCTTGGACGGCTTTGGAAACCAACGCTTGGAAGGTTCGTTCTGCACCATTCTCCACCGCTCTCTAGCTTCTTCAGGGCCCTCAAGGTACAGACAAATTTGGGACTCAAGGGACTGCCTTGTGTGTGCCCCGAATCAAGCTCATCTTTCATAAACCGCCACATTGCCCTGACATCGTCATTTCTCTTTTGTTTCCCTCATATCCTCCCCTTTGACCAGCCATAAATGAAGCTGGACTTTTTAATTTTTAAAAAAGAGTTAAAGTCAACTGTTTTTCCTCTTTGTGGGCTTTTTAAAAAAATTCCTCTTTTATCAATAGGTTGGTGGCCTTCTGTGGTAAAGGGATTCCCTTGTCCTCTTGTGGCCCCTGGAAGCATTTATTTTCCAACAGAATTTTTCTGGGGACCTTCTCCTCTCTGGGGACAGTGGTCTGCACACAGCCTTTCTACCCACTTGCCCACACTGTTTGGGCTCCTCCTCCTGACCTGACTTAGCCATGGCTCTCCAGGACCCCCTCCACCTTTGAGCAATATCAATGCAAAAGACCCACCAGGCAGAAGAGAGAAATGGGAAGACAGTATTTGATTTATAACACGCCCAAGGGTGAGCAGAAACAGAAAAGGCTTATTGCACAGGGCACTGTCAGATCGAAAATACAAGAGCAATTAGGACAGAGTGAAGAAACCCCTGTATGTATGTATGTACATATGTATTTTTAATTAGAGTGTGGTTGACATACAATATTATATGAGCTTTAGGTATATAACACAGTGATTCAATATTTATATACATTAGGAAATGCTAACCATGGTAAGTGTAGTTGTCATCTGTCACCAAACACGTTATTACACTATTATTGACTATCTTCTCTATGCCATGCTTTTCTTCCCCATGACTTATTTATTTTATAACTGGAAGTTTGTACTTCTTAATCCCCTTACCCAACTCCCTTCTGGCAACCACCAGTTTATTCTCTGTATTTATGAGTCTGTTTCTGTTTTGTTTTTCATTTTTTTTTTTTAGATTCCACATATGAGTGAAATCATATGGTATTTGTCTTTCTCTGACTGACTTATTTCACTTAGCATAATATCTTCTAGATCCATCCATGTTGTTGCAAATGGCAAGATTTCATTCTTTTTGATGGCTGGGTAATATTCCTTTCTGTGTGTGTACCACATCTTCTTTATCCGTTTAGCTATTAATGGACACTTGGTTTGCTTCTGTATCTTGGCTATTGTAAATGATACTGCAGTTAATGTGGGGGTGCATGTATCTTTTCCAATTCATGTTTTTCTTTTCTTTCAGTAAATACCTAGTATTCGAATTAGTAGATCCTATGGTAGTTCTAGTTTTAATTTTTTGAGGAACCTCCATAATGTTTTTCATAGTGGCTGCACCAATTTACATTCCCACCAACATGCATAAGGGTTTCCTTTTCTCCATATCCTCACCAACATTTGTTATTTCTTGTCTTTTTGAAAATAGCCATTTTGACAGGTATGAGATAACAACTCATTGTGGTTTTGATTTCCATTTCCCTGATGGCTAGTGATGTTGAGCATCTTTTCATGTGACTGAGGGCCATCTGTATGTCTTCTCCAGAAAAATGTCTTATTCAGATTTTCCGCCCATTTTAAAATCACATTCTTTGGGGTTTTTTGGTGTTGAGTTGTATGTATTCTTTATATATTTTATATGGATTAACCCCTTATTGGATACATTATTTGCAAATATTTTCCTCCATTAAGTAAGTTGCCTTTTTGTTTGTTGATTGTTTCCTTCATTGTGCAAAAGTTTTTTAGTTTGATGTAGTCCCAATCATTTATTTTTGCTTTTATTGCATTTGCCTGAGGAGACAGATCCAAAAAAATATTGCTGAGACTGATATCAAAGAGACTACTGTCTATGGTTTTGTTTTGTTTTGTTTTGTTTTGTTTGGAGTTTTATGGCTTCAGGTCTTATATTCAGGTCTTTGATCCATTTTGAGTTTATTTTTGTAAGAAACTGGTCTAAGTTTCGTTCTCATACATGTAGCTGTCCAGTTTTTCCAGCACCATTTATTGAAGAAACTGTCTTTCCCCCATTGTATATTCTTGCCTCCTTTGTTATAGAATAATTGACCATATAAACATGGGTTTCTTTCTGGGCTCTCTATTCTGTTCCATCGATCTATGTGTCTATTTTTGTGCCAGTACCACACTATTTTGATGACTACAGCTTTGTAGTATATCTTGAAATCTGGGATTGTGATACCTCTGGTTTTGTTCTTCTTTCTCAATATTGCTTTGGCTTTTTGAGGTCTTTTGTGGTTCCATACACATTTTAGGATTATTTAGTTCTGTGAAGATGCTATAGGCATTTTGATAGGGATTGCATTGAGTCTGTAGATCTCTTTGGATGGTATGGACATTTTAACAATATTAATTCTTCTAATTCTTGAGCATAATATATCTTTCCATTTATTTGTGTCATCTTCAATTTCTTTCATTGGTGTCAGAGTTTTCAGAATACAACTCTTCCACTTCCTAGGATAAATTTATTCCTAGATATCTTTTTGGGGGGAATGCAATTGGATTGCACGTAATGGGATTATTTTCTGAATTTCTCTTCCTGCTAGTTTGTTATTAGTGTATAGAATCACAACCAATTTCTGTATATTAATTTTGTGTCCTGCAACTATTCTGAATTCACTTATTAGTTCTAATAATTTTTTGGTGGAGTCTTTTGGGAGTCTTTAGGGTTTTCTCAAGTCATCTGCAAATAGTGATACTTTTACTTGTTCCTAACAATTCAAACGCCTTTTTTCTTCTTCTCTGGTTGCTGTACCTAGGAGAGAAAAAAACTCTTTTGCGGCTGGGTATTCTTTCTAAAAATGCGGTCTATTTGGTTATTGTTTGTAGCTCTGCCAACAGTACCTCGTATGAGACATTCCAGGGCAGAATGAAACTAATCATGATTATATGTTCATTAGCAGCTATCACATAGTTGGATCAGAGCAAGTGATTGCTGGGTTCTGGTTTTTAAATTTTCTTCCAACACAAGTGCACAGAATATGGTCACCCTGACCAGCAGGCCGCTGGGTCTGCACCCTGCTTCTGCTGGGCTCTTCAGAACGTACTTTTTAAAGATCAGGGAAGAATACGTCTCCCATGATGCATTGTGCATTAACTGCTTCAGTGTGTTTTCTCACCTTGGGCATGTTTCCTTCTTAATTATGATGACAACCAAACGTTTGAAGTACTTTGTAAAGTCATCTACGTGCCTCTGCATCTGTGTGTGCGTGTGCTGTGTCTGTGTATGTGTGTATGTGTACTCTGTGTACATATATATGTGTGTTCTCCCAGGAAGAAAACAAAGCAAAACATCCTTTTGCTGTTTAAAGTATCTTGTCATGCTATTCCTTTAAGAAAATAACCTGGGACAGTAGGCATGGGAGCAAATTATATTTAGGGGTTTTAAAATATATGAAACGATAAATGGATATAAAGCTAACAGAATAGGGGCGCCTGGGTGGCTCAGTCCATTAAGTGTCCAATTCTTGGTTTCGGCTCAGATCGTGATCTCAAGGTAGTGAGATGGAGCCCTGCATCAGGCTCCATGCTCAGTGCGGAGTGCTTAAGTGCTTAAGAGTGCTTAAGACTCTCTCTGCCTCTCCCTTTGCACCTCCCCTGATGCACGCTTTCTCTAAAATAAATAAATAAATCTTTAAAAAAATAAAGCTAACAGAATAGACAAAAACAAATTTTAAATTGTCTTAATTAACACATATTGAGTGTCTACTAGCTATTGCAGGCATTTAACATACAAGAACTTGCTTGACCTCTGTAATAGCCCTGGTTAGGTAGGCATTATTTATTTACGTATTTTTATTTTTTAATTAATTTTTTATTTTAAGTAGGCTCCATGCTCAACAGGGGTCTTGAACTCACAACCCTGAGATTAAGAGTTGCATGCTCTACCAACTGAGCCAGCCAGGTGCCTCCAAGACAGGCATTACTAATCCTATTTTATATATGAGGCAGAATAACTTGCTGAAGAACATGCAGTTAACAAGAGACAAACAGGTTTGAACCCAATTTTGTCTTACTTTAAAGTCCATGTTTATTCCCCTGCATCATGTTGACTTTCAGAGAGATCATATGGTCTATCTATAAGGTGAAAATGTCCTTTGCCTTGCAAATAACCAACAAGAGTTTGTGAAATACTGTTGGAGGGGAGGGGGTGTGAGCACTTCACACAGTCAAATCAGATAGAAGTTAATTCTCTGGAGTTACAGCTGAGGAACAGTCCGTAGGTGGCCCGTCTCTCACTATGTCCAACTTGCTTCTCAGAAGGCAGAAGATGAAACTGCTGGTGCTGTTTGTCTGAAGGAGGCAGAGAAGAACTAGGCAGATCTACGCAGGGAAAGGGCAGGTGCGGGGTGTGGAGCTGTATTCTGGCTGGAACAGACGCACACGCTCCTCTTCACACTTTACCTGCCCCCCCACACATGCAAATCAGGAGCAGTCAACAGAGACTTCCAAGGGTCTCCCTTTGGGCAACCCTGCCCAGTGTCTGCGATTAGAATTATAAGTCACAGCAAGTGGGTTCCTATCTTCTCTCTGACAGTCTGAAAGAGCTACTGCCACATCTGGCCAAAGTAACTTTGCTTTTCCCAGAGGGAATCTTCCTTAGAATACTTTGCTTTTTTGCAGAGTCTACTAAATTTAAAAGAGCCTCAAAATGAAACTACCTATATATGGAGATATAGGTGTAGATAGATATATAGATTATGTATGTTATATATTATCAGTAATTATTGCTAATAATTCAAAATAATTAACTACTATCTATAATATATAGATATATATACTGTATATGGTATACTATCTATATATCTATAATATATATATTATATATGTATATCTATATAGATATAGGCATGGGAGCAAGTTATATTTAGGCGTTTTAAAATATATGAAATGATAAATGGATATAAAGCTAACAGAATAGGGGCGCCTGGGTGGTTATAGATACCACCAAATGGTAGTTATATCCATTTATCATTTCATATATTTTAAAACCCCTAAATATAACTTGCTCCCATGCCTATATATAGTTTATATATATATACTATAATATATATCTATAATATATAGATAGTATACCACATATATATATACTATATATATATAGTATACCTATATATATATAATATGCATTATATATACTATATATCTATATAACTATATATAGATACAGAGAGAGGAATATGTAGAAATAGGTATAGATGTATAGATATAACTATATCTGTACATCCTTACTCCTTTATTGTTTCCAATAATATAATTTAATGTGGAAATATTTCTCGCTTACCATACTGTATCTGTAGAACTGAATCTACATATCTATATCATCTATATCTATATATCACTCGCTCAGCAGACACCAGCCTCTTCTACTGGCTCTCACTGACACTTGCCGTCGTGCATTAGCTACATAAGGATGCCACCTAGACCCCGTTGTTCTTGGCCTGGACAAGACCGTGGGGAACCAGGCTGTTTGGATATTCCAGTTACTTTGCCAAGGCCACTGCTACTAAACAACTTTGGGCAGTAGCCCAAGTCTTATCATTATCCACACAGTAAGCCAAAAGCAAGGAGGTAACTTAGAAGCAGGGAAAACATGCCAAGATCCTGGAATTTGTCCTGCTATTGGGCATCTTTCCCTGAAAGAGTCACCAGAGCAATTAAAAATCAAACAAAAGAGAGACCAGGCACACACACACCCCTACCTCAAGGTTTTGGAAAAGAGACCCCAAGGGGAAAATAAAATTTAGGAGGTTTGTTGAACCCACTGTAGAGCTGATCCAGAATTTAAATTGATTCCATAATTTATTGCATTTTAATTAGCAATCACAAGAGACCAAGTATTGTTTACTCTCTTGTTAGGAGCTCTAGATGGAAACAAATACCAGAGAGTCTTAATAAGGATGAGTTATATTTACTGTTTTCCATTTTACAGTCTTGTTATAATCATCACAAGAAGAGATTCATTTAGTGTTCATCTGTTCTTGGTATGACATTTGTTGACCACTAGGGTGACATAAAATCAGAACATACCCCATAAGCTGAGAAAGAGCCTCCCTACCCCCACCCCACCTCACCCCATGCTTACGCCTTCATTGTTTTCAATAATATAATTTAATGTGGAAATACTTCTGGCTTAGGTTAGATGACATGAGTTCCCATGTGCCCTCGTCACCCAAAATGCATCTAAATGACTGCTGTAGGTTGTTTATTTAGAGCAGAATACTGCTCCAAACAGCGGACTGCTGCATTTATATGCCCTACTCCAACATGGAAACATTAGCCACATCAGACAGAAACTGTCTGTCTGCTCAGCGTGCACCCATTGGCTTATCAGGTTACCCATCTGATGGGTTATCAGACTTTTTTTTTTGTTTCATTCTATTCATTTTTGTTAACTAATAGAATATTTGTTCTTTTTAATGACATTTCCTCAGGGCCAAAGTTTTTGGGGTTTCCAAACAGCTTTTGCTATTCTTACTCAAGCAGGAAGAAGCCTGAACCTCTCTACTTGTGGGATGGGACTCTCTGCGACAATGCATTTCTTTGGTAGCACTCTGGGTCCCCGTTCCTCCCATTCTAAAGTACTTTTTAAATACCACTGTGTATTATTGCAGTGATTCTCATCAGTCATCCCACCTCTGCTTCTTGGATTCGGTGCCCAGCATGTAATCGAGCTCATTATCTCAACTCTAAAGGATATTCCATTAAGTGAAGGCGGAGGACATGATTCCAAGAGGCCATCCTCAAAAAAGGGATGTTTTGTGTAATCTGAATACACATACCCTTTTGAGGCTTTTCATTCAAAAAATGGCCTTTTTCTTCAAAAGTAGATAAAGTAGATGCCATTGTTTATTTCTTCTTCTTCTTTTTTTTTTTTTAACCCAGTTTTCTACCCAGCCACAGAGACACCAATCTGATGCTTGGATTTTAATTAAAACTCTTGCTCCCTGTTAAAAAGCTCCTATTGTTCTTTCCATTTAAATAGGATTCTTCTTAGATCTTTAACAAGACCACAGAGGAGTAATAAATCTAAGTAATTGTCCTTATTAAGAAGAGATTATTCTCACAAGACTATAACAGTCACCAAAGTAACTAAAGCCATTTCCAGGTAGCACTTAGAGTGTCTTCCTCCTACCCAAATACAGAAATGCCTCGTTAGTCACTTTCTTTGCAGCTCAAATTAAATTAGATGGCATTCTGTTTATTTTTCATATCTTTTGCTAACAGAAGGGGATTTTCCCTTTGATGATATTAATCAGGAAACCTCAAGTCCAATCGCGCCGAGTTCATGGGATGGAGATGACCTCTTCTTCCTTCCTTCCTTCCTTCCTCCCTCCCTTCCTTCCTTCTTTCCTTCCTTTTCTCCTTCCACAACTGATGGCTGAGTTCTTGCTATGCTAGTCACTCTGCCAGGCATTCCTTGTTCAAAGAAGAAAGACATAGTCCATTGGGTGGTGTATTATCTATTCATCTAATATTTACTAAACATCTTCCATGTGCAAGACATCGTAGTAGGGGCTGAGTTTTCAGAGGGAAAAAGCCAGACACAGTCTCTGCCTTCTTGGAACTTGAGATGTGGCAAAAATGTAGACAGCAATCCAATAATTCCATAATTGATTAATTGTAACTATGGCAAAAAGTTATGAAAGAAAAGACAGGGTGCCATGTGAGCATGTTCCAGAGAGTTAGAAGCAGTCCTTTTAGAATTATCCACTTAGTTTTTCTATGACAAATGATCAGAGCTTTGCTTTCCTATCATACAAAACTGCCAGGGAAGCTTTCTCATTCCCCAAGTTCTATGTACGCAGTGGCTCCTGATGTTTTCAATTTTTATTTAAAATCCATGTTCTAGGAGCACCTGGGTGGCTGCCTTGATTTTTGGCTCAGGTCATGATCTCAGGGTCGTGAGATCAAGGCCCACACTGGGCATGGAGCCTGTTTAGGATTCTCTTTCTCCCCTTCCCTCTGCCCCTCACCCCATTCCTCTCTCAAATAAATAAATAAATAAATAAATAAATAAATAAATAAATGGTAAAATAAAATCCATGTTCTAAACTAGCCTCCCTCAGTTAGAGAAAGCTAACTTATCATGTCTAGAATAGAGTCGTCAAAGAAAAAAAAATGGCAACAGACTCAAATGCCCATCAAAGCTTTATTTCATAGAAGTGTGTTCACCTATGCATGCTTTGCCAACAAACAGATGCCCTATGGAGCTAGGGAAGGGCGCTTTCCACCAAAAAAAGACAAAGTATTGGTTGCCAACCTACTGGCCCCAGTCTTTGTTTTCAGATCTTGAGGACACAGCTTGCATCCGTTCAGCTCTTACACTTCATGTTGGGTATACTGTGACTCTTGTTTGCAAATCACAAATAAGAACTGAGGAGTTTGTTGCCTCCAAAATTGCCAGTAACATAGAAATGGTGGGTATTACTTGCAAAATTCCTTCTCAGCACACAGAAGAGAAGCACCCTAGAGCTGTTCAGGGATGAGGACTGAAAGCTTGCCATCTGACATGGAAAATGCTCATCATCTGACCAAATCAAGGGCTTTCACCCACCCAACAAGTCAAAAAAGTTTTCTTGAGAAACGAAGTCAGCAGTCCATCTGCTGGGAAGCCTTTGTGGATTGTCCAAGGGCTGCTCTAGACTTCAGCCTTGCAGACTCAGAACTTTAACAACCCACCAAGAACAGATCCATTTTGGGGGGCGGGGCGGGGGGGGGAGCGGGCTAGAGACTCATTAGCCAAGTAGTGAGACTGAAGAATAAAGGCACTTTGCCAGGGCACTAATCAGCAATGCAAAGTGACCATCTTCAGCACCCAAATGTTCAAAAGCCTCCATGACTAATATGTTCTTTTCCTGAAGGTAGACTCTAAGTCATGATCAGAATTACTTGGGAGTAGAGGGAGGGTCATGGAATCAGAACAAGGATGGCTAAATAACTTGAATTTGAAATCAAATGAATATAGACTGATGCTTCCACCTGGCCAATGGATCTAGAACTAACTGGGGCTTGAAGACTAGAACTCAACTGGCCTCAACTCTCTGCGCTCATTGTCACATCACACGTGACTTTGTAAAGGGGACCCAGTCACTCAGTTTCTTGAGTTAGACCCCTTTAACCTGGATGAATCTTTCCCAAACAGCACTTTGCTATGCACAAGAAAGTAATTGAGAGAGCAGCCTCACAAGAGCCTTTTTGAGAACTTAAACATAAGGCTGCTTCCTCTTTACCAAGGAACAGTGTTTCAGGGGAAAACAAACAAACAAACAAAAAAAACCTCATCTTATGTTTGAACATATCTGATATGTATAATAAAGTTAAGAATCAATCATTAAGAGTGTTCCAGAACCATGACCTCTATAGGGTAAGATTCCTTTCCATGGCTTCCTACTGCCTCTGAAAATACTGGTTTTTTGGAAGAAATGAGTATAATATTGGCTGTCTGGAGGAAGTGAGGGAAAAGGGGTCCTAAAATAGTTAAATTAGGTAAAAAGGGGAAAATAGTCACTAAAGACAAATGTACCTACTTCATCACTTTGGGATCCATTCCTAATCCCTCTGCCCTGGCATTCGAGCCCCTTTGCTTCTGCCATCAGCATATGCCCTTGATTCTCTCCTTTGTCTAGGCTTCCAGAGTTGACTAGCTGCTCTTCTGATGGCTGTAGTATTCCTCTGTGTATGATACGCTTCGCCTGCAGTGTTAGTGGGGGCCCTCCTTCAAGTGACTTTGCTTCTCTCTGATGTTGATCTTTGTTTGGCTGTCAAAGAGCAACCTTCTTTCCTGGTTCTTCAGGAAGTGGGGTGAGGTTGCAGAGTACCATCTTGAAGCCCCAAGAATACAAATGAATGCTCTATCATCATAGCATACCTCACACTACCAATATGAGCAGGGTTTAGATTTTGGCAGGTACCAGAATGCACATGTGTGAAAACACACACACTGTAGTCTCCGCTTTGAGATCCTCTGGTGGGAAAATCCTTTTGAATGAAGATGTGATTACCTAAAGTAACAAAGGGGGGATGCTTGTATTTTCTCTAAGTTTAGTAGAATTTATTATTGTAACTTTGTCTAGGATGAGTTTGGACAACAGATGTTCAGTGAAAAATATTTGCAAATAATGATCAGAAAATGATCAAGTGCTTTAGATCTAACCATGTATCTCCAGTCAGGAAGAGAATGATGCTTTTAAAGCTTAAGACTGACCTGCAATTCAGGATATGCCACATATTCTGGGCTTATTTATGGGTCCCCAGAATAATAGGGTGGACTTGTCTCTCTTACTAGTTCCCTTTACAGGATTCTTGCTGCATATGTCATTACCTTTCTTGTATTATTAGATCCGTTCCTTGACAAGCAAAGAGGCTGTCCCCATGTGCTCCCTGTTCTAACACCGAGGGCTGTCCTGTGGCTCAGGGTAGGAGATGGGCAATTTAGAACACCTGTGTCGAAGGGGCTCTGGTTTAATGACTATGGAGACATAAGAAGAAAAAAAAAGCCTGGTAGGTGGGATAGAAAAATCCTAGAAAGAATGGAAAATGGCTATTTAGTTTTAAAATGGTCCCCAATGGAAAGGGCTCCCCTACTGTGTGTGTCAGGGACTGTTGGTGCTCACTCAGACCCCAGGTGTGTACCCACTTCGGGGCCTGGCCCCTAAAATGCCCGGCAAGATCTTCCACAGCCCCTCGCTTGGCCATCTCTGTGCCTAGAGCGAAGGACCCCGATATGTCAGAGCCACACACAATGTGAGGAGCTGGAACCCTGAATTCATGACTTCAAGTCACCCAACCAGTGACATTCACATTGCACTTGGTGTGAATGAAGAATAGCTTGCCTTGTTTCATTGTGTTAAGCCACTGAGATTTTATTGTTGTCTGTTACCATACTTCACCTAGCCCAGCCCAACTGTCAGAAGCAGGCAAACCCAGGGACTGACATGTTACCAACACGCCATGGATTTCATCCTTAGGCACATCTATCCTCTTTGTTCTGATATATGAATGCAGGATGCACCAACCACCTGGGACATTTTTTCCCCTGGGACTCCAGCCAGCTCCCTATTTTTGTAGCATATTTGTAAATGATTTTCTTATTAAATAAATATTCCAGATGGAAAGGCCCATCAGACCCAATACTGTACTCAGACTTACCTGGGGCCTCTTTAAAGCTGGGTCTGAGTCTGAGCCAGCGTCCTTGAGGAGTGACCAGATCAGAGCCTGAACCCAGGTGTAAGCCAGTACCTAGCACATACTGAAATCTCCACAAACACTGAACAGCGAGATCCTGAGGTACAATCAAGAAACAATGTCAAGGGTTAGGGGCTGGAACAGGAAGGAGCGATTTGAGAACAAGTGCTGGCTGAGCCATGGATGCCTGCGTTGGCAGGAAGACCTGCACGGTGTATTGAGTTGCCGAGAGGTGCATTTTTTTCTTTAAGCCCAAGTTGAGGTTCACAGCAAAATTAGAGAGTATGGACAGTTCCAATATATCTCCTGCCCCCACACATGCTAGCCTTCCCTATTATCAACATCCCCCACCAGGGTGGTACACTTGTTACAACTGATGAACCTACATTACACGTCATCATCACTCAAAACCCATAGCTTATATTACAGTTCACCCTTGGTGTTGTATATTCTGTAGCTTTGGGCCAACGTATGATGACATGCATCCACCATTATAGCATCAAACAGAATAGTTTCACTGCTCTGAAAATCAGAGGTACATTTTTGCAGTGGACACAAATAAACAGCTTTGTCCACAGCTTTCTCTTCTGAGGCATTTTCCCCAGCACGCAGCCAAAGGACCCCAATAATTCTTCAGATACTCATGTGGGAAAAGAAGGGCCACCTAGGATCCTGGCAGACGTGAATAGAGCTGTTGCTCCGTTCCCAGCATTCTCTGGAGTTTAACTTGAGAAAATAATAAGAATCCTATAGGATCAATGATCTCACTCATTTGGACTACAGTAAATCTCTCCTATATTACTGCTCAGCCTCTGAGAATATTATATTGGGTCTCATTTTATTAAAGAATGTCATGCATACCCAGAAGTCACTATTTAATTTTTAGCTGCAAGATACAATTTTGAAAAACCATTATCTAGAAAGTGCAATAATCAAACAATGTAATCATGAATGCTAAACCTCCTTGGAATATTATTTTAAATGCTTGCCAGCTGGAAGCAAGAGTTGACAAGGAAGTGTGTGACTTGGTTGACTTCCTAATTTGTCAAAGCATCTACACGTTCCAACAAGATATATTTGTTAAAATATGTTTTTTTTCCTCTGCATGATTGTTTTGAAACTATCAAAAATGCAAAATCCTTAAATAAGGAAGACAGATTTGCATTTTCTATTCATTCCAGCTTAAGATTTAGGATTAAATCACTTTAAGAGACACAATCGAATCTTTTCTCAGAGGAGCCAGACAGCCCACATACATCACCAATTGCCTCTGAGCTTTCTGGCTGCTCTGTGAGATCAGACTCATAAATTTTGTGACATATGGAAAATATCAGAAGACCACAGCATGCATTTTAAAAGGGCCAGAAAGCAGGACTCACGCTATCCTGAGACATCCCTGGTAATTCACCAGTCTTCCCATCACCCACCCGTGACTCTCTGCAGAAAGAACAGAGTGGGTATTTGGCCAGGGACTAGGAAGCTCGGGGGTATTCCAGTTGTTTGGGGAGGATGTGCCACCCTCCCTGCCAAAAGGGGGTCCGGCAGGGCTATGAGTCAGTGCAGTGCCCTGGGAAGAATGTGCTGTGGTTCTGACCTCGCACTAGGGACTCCTCCCGCCCATGATATCCTCTGTCTCAGTGAATTCCCCATTCTGCTCCCACACGCCTCCCACCTACCCCTCTCTCCACACCTGTTTCTTTGTCCCATAACTTACATGTCTGTCTTTACTATTGGCATTGAACTTACAGAGGCCAAGGCTTGGCCTTATTTTCCTTGTATGCCCTGAACTTAGAGGTCCTCAAATTGATTAATGTGTCCACCTGCTTGGAGAGCCCAGGGATAGAGCAAGGATTGACCTTAACTCCTGCCTTCTCTTATTTACACTAGTTCCATGGCCTTAGGCAAGATACTGAACCTTTCTACACCTCAATTTCCTTGTCTATAAAATGGGAATGATGATGACGCCTACCTCATAGGATGTTGTGACTATTGAAGGATATGTACACATATTATACTTAAAATGTTATCTTGCAATCAATAAATCTTAGCTAACAAAATGAGCTCTCACAAAATGTGAGCTGTCCTTATCAGTCATGATAATGTCATTCCAAATGGCCCGACTCCCTTGACCTTCCTGCAACAACCCAGGGTTCTCCTCCAAGTGAGCAAGTGAGCATGATTGAATTCACTTGGAAGGCTGATTTGCTAGGACAGAGATAGGAATTTTTTTTCTGGAGTGGGCTTATCTTGGCTGTTTGAATGACAGAATAGTAGAACTCAGTCAACATCTGCTCAATGAAAAGATCAAAAGCACAACCTTTGCACTTCTCCCCATCACCATCCCTAAGGGGTCTTTGGATGACCCTGGAAAGGGTGACAGAGTCTGAACCTGGCCTTGGCCAACACTTCAGGCTAAAAGTCCACAGGCCCAACAAGGACTCTGAAGGGAAGTGGGGATTGATGACCATGAAACAAGTTTCACCCTGTGGAAAGCATGAGGAAAAGCCCTAGCCACCAGCCAGGTTAGTTAGTGACCTCAAGGCAGAAACAATTAAACCTCAAATGCATCTAGGCAAAAGGAAAAGGCGACATTTGGAGCAAAGGGAGGACAGTGGGCAGGGAGTGGGTAGAGATAAAAAGCTGTCCTAGACACGGACCTGCCTGGCCCTCTAAACAGGAGGCTGTGAACTGGGGAGGCAACATATCCAGGTGTTACCTGGGGGCATTAGGGGATGGAAAATAACAACAAGCCTCCCTAGAGTTGTTTTCACTGGAGACTCTTCCCAAAATGGAGAGGCCCTCATCCATAAGGAAAGAGATTCTGTGATGTTGGCCCTGGGTCCACAGACCGGCAACACAGGAGCAGGTCCCAGCTCTCTGTCTACCTGTTTGGGGCCTGTGGGTGGTCACGAAGCCATGCTGAGACTCACCCCCTCCTCCTGTGTGGAGTTAATATACCTCCCCCACAGAGCCATTGTCCGTCTCTAATGAAATAAGGCTTGTGATGTTCTGAGAACTGCAACGTGATAGATTAATAGCAGGTATTTTACTGATAATAATCAGTATTTATGATGGTTTAAAGACTCCTGGGTGGTAGAACAGAGCCAGGTTTGGTCTTTAGAGGCCAGCAGTCATGGCAGCAAGGGAGAGAGAGTCGCACTGGCTCTGAGGCCCCTTTCCAAACTGGCCTCTCCCCCTCCTCGGTCCTCCATAGCCTGGCTAAGACTGGCAGTATAGGATGGTGGTTGAGAGTATGGGGGACCAGACTGCCTGCATTTGAACACTATCTCTTTTACTGAGTAGCTTCATGACCTCAGGCAAGATACTTAACATTTCTATACCTCAGTTTCCTTATCTGTAAATGGGGACAATAGTGGTGCCTATCTCACAGGATATTATAAACACTGAATGGTTTATTCCGTGTATTATCCTTAAAATGAGAGCTAACCACATGAGTGCTCAAAGAAATGTGAGCCATCCTTATCAGTCATGGTAATATCATTCCAAATAGCCCAACTCTGTTGACCTCCCTCATTCAAAGGACACTGGGACCTCTCTAGTCTGGCAGGCCAGGCAGGAAGCTGGGAAGAAAAAACATTAGAAATTTCTGCCGACATGAAAATATCTTTCCAAGGAGAGAGAAGAGGGGGTGATTGCAGACCATGGGTAGCTTATATGATTCACTCAGAACCCAAACTGGGGCTGTCCCCTAATGATCCAAGCTGACCTCCCTCAGAGGGAAGCTGGATCCTCCACATCTTGGATCAGTGGGACCAGCTCTCTTCTGTTCCTCCCATGCTCCTCCAGTGAAGAATCATACACTTTAAGACTGGAAGGGACCTAAAAGATCACTCAGGCCAATGGGATGGTGGGGGTTTCTGGGGAGAAAGACAGTTGACTGAAGAAGTTCTGTTCTTCAGGGGAACAACCATTATCTCCTCCCAGGACCAAAGGCAGAGCAGAAAGTGGGCCTCCTGCGCATCTGAAGGGAGGATTGACATCAATCCCAGCAGTTCCATGAACACTTGGTGAACACCTACCACAGTCCTGTGCCATCCAGAATCTCACAGAGCGGTAGAGGGAGGCACGTGGTAAACAGATCATTACAGCACGATGTAATGAGAGCCATGTTGTGGGTATCCACACGATGCTGTGGGAGCCGAGGGCAAGAGCACCACACCAGCTTGGGGGGACATCTGTGCAAGGTGCTTTGGAGGAGTTGGTGATACTTAAGCTAACTTTGGAAGAAGTAAGAGGAGTAAATTCAGGGCAATGGAAAGCGCCCATCAGAATGAAGAGAATGAATAAGCAGGGGCTAAGGGTGCCAGAGATGGTGGAGGCAGATGAGGCTGGAGAGGCTGGAGACCAGGGAGTACGGGGCTTTGTGTGCCATGTTAAGGATCTGAGCTTAGAGAATGGGAGCCATCTGCAAAGCTTTCAGCAGAGGAGCTGTGTAATCAGATGTGTCATCTGGAGAAGCCAGTCAGGGGCTGGCTGGGTGGAAAGTGAATTGGGGTGAGCAGGCCTGGAGGACATTGTCCAGTGAGCTACCTGGAGTTCTTAGTCCTGTCCTTTCTCTGGTTACTTGGTGAGCCGTAGGACTTTCCAGAGACCGAGGGCACCAGAGCCACACTGACATTCCACATGTGGCCAGCAAACACCCACCAACACCACCGCCTGGCCCCTGCCACCATGTTAACTGTTCTTAATCATCCAGGTATCTCCCTCACCCAACACAGCCCATGTATGAAGCTTAGGTGAAGGTAATGACTCAACTCTATCCCCTGGTCAGTGTTTGTTTTAAAAATGAGCAAGTGATTCAGCTCAGTCCACTGATACCCAAGGTAACAATTTCAGGGGGGCTCCAGAAGGTGAAATGTGCAGCAGTGAGGCCTGGAACCGCTATGACTGTTTTCTATTTGAAGGAAGGCAGCCCCACGACAAAGCTGGCCAAGAACAGCAGAAAATATTAGAGAAACAGACCCAAGGCCCTAATGATGGGGTGAAACCAGATCAAATCAGACCTGAAGCACATATCCCTCTCCTCAGAACAAACCTCTGGACTTTTCAGTTACATGAGCCAATAAATTCTTTTGTTTTAGAAACTTTTTTCTTCCTCACTCTCAAAAGCTCAGAGCCCAGAGACAATAATCTAGGACATCGTGGCCCAAACTGAGCAGCAATAAACATTTAAAGAAAAATCACTAGGAATTTTTCCTGACATCATTGTAGAAAACTTAAAGATTGTTTCGGATTAAAGCCATTTTGCCAGGGGTGCCTGGGTGGCTCAGTTGGTTAAGCATCTGCCTTCGGCTCAGGTCATGATCCTGGGGTCCTGAGATCCCCGCATTAGGCTCCCTGCTCAGCGGGGAGCCTGCTTCTCCCTCTCTCTCTACCCCTCCCCCTGCTTGTGCTCTCTCTCTCTCAAATGAATAAATAAAATCTTTTAAAACAAACAAACAAAAAAACCCAAAAAACCATTTTGCCAAGCCCTCTGCTACGTGGGACTTGAGTCTCAAATCCACATCCTTTCCGGGTCCCCCCCTAAAGCAGTGGTGCACTGCCACCTGCTGGTCAGAACACAGAACCTGCCCCAGAAAGCCTGAGAAGCTTTAATGCTGGAAGAGGTCTTAAAGATCAGCGTGGGAAATAGGGAAATTCCTTCTCTCCTAGTGTGTATTTCTGAACTGTTTGAGTTTTGATTCGTATGTGTTATTTTTATAATCAGAAAAAAGTCGAGATATTTAAATTGGGAAATATGGTATTTCATATCTTGTGATGTTTGTTCATCGTACCTAGCTGTTTCAGCGATACCTGCCGTTTCCTTGGAAAGCTGCGACTACAGCCACACCACAACAAAAACCCTTCTCATTCTCTCTGTCTGCACATCTGGAAACACACACGCGCTCTGCCCCCATTACTTCTGCCTGAAGCGGCAGCCACTTCTTTACTCCTGCTTCCAGCCAGCCCATCGCTAGCTAGCCTCTTGGATCTTCCAGGCAGAAGGCCGACCCCAGTCCAGTATCTCTCTATTCAGAAAATACAGATCAAGCTCTCCACGTCTTCCCCTTAGAGTGGCCCCTCGATGCTTGACGCAAGGAGCAGCCACAGACCCCCTCTCATCAACCCTGGGAGGGACGGGATTTGACAGCAGCAACTCACTCTAAATAGGCTCTTTGCAAATTCTCTTTGTCTTGTCCTAGTGGTTAAGGAATTTAAGAGTAGTCTGCCCTGTTCGTGATAGTACTTTGAGATTTCTGCACGGTGGCTCCTTTGGGATTTAGCGTCTACTGTATTCATGCCTCAATCAAAACTTAGATAATAAGAATCCCATCATAAATGCTGTTACAAAATCCCGGCCTCCGTTTGAGGCGGATCTGACCTGGACCAGACCAGCAGTAACGTCAGGCTACCAGCAGGGGGCACCCCAATCAGCCTTACCGCCGAGGGCTCCACCTAGGGCTGCGCTTGGTGCCAGAGCCCTCCATTATCTTCCGCGCAAACCCTCCCTCCTCTACAGCCCCCTTCAGCCTGCCATCTTTTCCTGAGCTGCCCCAACCCCAAACCCTCCACCGCTGGCTGGGGCTGATTTGTCTGGGCACTTCCTCATGGACTTCCACAGCCATGTTCTGCTCTGCATCAGAACACTGTATGACCACACTTGTACCAAGCTGGAATTTTCCGGGTCCCTCAGGACATGGCACCCTGGGCTATACCTAGCCTCATAGGATTTGCCCTGTAGCCAAGCTAGTTTTCCCTGGCCCCTTTCCAGCTGGTCCAGAAGCCTTTTCCCCTCTTGAACCAGTGTTGAGGCTGCCCCCCTCCAACCACCCCTCCGAATATCCTGGGCGCATGTGTATTTATAGTCCCCAGCCTGCAGTGTCCCCCATGATCTGGCCTCCCTCCAGTCGAATCCCTTACTTCTTTCCCCAGCCTTCCCCACCACCCGCACTGACATTCCTCCTTTCCTTAAACACATGTGTTCAAAGCTGCGGGAAACCAAGCTCACACCTGCCTTAGGACCTGTGCACTACCGTTCCCTCTGCCTTCTGCACTCCCACTCATGCCCACGCTTATCTTCCCATTCAGGTGTCAGCTCAGAGAAGCCTTCCTTGACTATTCTATCTAGACAATCAACTGCCATCACACCCTATGCTCCTCCCCTCTTTTCTTTATATACTCGTCACCCTCTGAAATTGTCTTATATACTTTTTCTTTACTTGTGTATTATCTAGTCAGGTAACAAACACTACCTAGAATATAAGCTCCGTGAGGATGAGTACCTTGCCTTGTCCTGTTCGCTGCTGTATCCCCAACATCTAAAACAAGAGCATGACATTAGTGGGGACTCAGTGTTTCTTAACGAAGTGTGTCCCAGGGCCACCCTGCTGGAGTGTCACATCCCCTGAACCTACAGTTGAGTTAATCTGCAGAGAACAGTATCACGACCTCTGTAACCATTTATGTTTCGTAGTCTCCACCCCCTGCGTGGTAGAACCTCCAGCGGCCCTTAGAAGCCAACTTGCCCACGATTTCAAGTATTCAACCTTAGCCCACTCGGCTGCAGGGGGAGACTGACATTTTCCCCCGTCCAGTTCCAGGTGGGTGTCCGCTGCTGAGGTCGCTGAGGCCCACAAGCCCCATGAAGGCTCCCAGGTGCTGCCACAGCTGCCAGCCCCGTCAGATGCCCACCCATGCTGTGTGATGTTGTCCTTCACTGTGTCACAGCTCTGGGCATTGAGGGCTCAGGGACATGGACTGGCCCCTCCCTCCGGCACTTAACCTTCTCTGTGTGACCAGAATGTCCTTCCATTTTGTCCATCTCTCATCCTTTAGGAGTCAGCACTAATGATGGCCTGGGTCTGAATGTTTGTGTCCCCCACCCCCAAATTCGTATGTTGAAATCCTAACCCTCAAGGTGATGGTATTAGCAGGTGGGGCCTTTGGGAGGTGGTTCGGTTGTGAGGGAGGAGTCCTCTCGAATGGGATTAATACTCTTGTGAAAGATTAATGCTTTGTAGGATCTAGCACCCTCCAAGTTCTATCCCTCGGAGCCCCAGCCCTTTCCACCGCGCGAGGACACAACAAGAAGTCTGGGACCGGGAAGAGGACCTCACCGACTGTGCTGACGCCCTGACCTCAGACTTCCAGCCTTCAAAATGTGAGCAGTACATTTCTGCTGTGTACGAGCCAACCAGGCTGGGGTATTTTGCTACAGTCCCTCGAACGGACTAGGGGAATGACCTCAGTGAAGCTGCCCAGCCCCTGGCACGGGAGATGCGGGCACACTTACCCGCACTGGGGCTGGGGCGCCTTTGCCCTATCCTGAGTACCCCCTGCCCAGCCTCCTCAGTGCGCCTGCCTCCCAAGCCCCACATTGATCTCTGCCAGCTGCTTGTGCCAGGGCTTGTGGCATCTCTCTGGTAGGGGGTCTGGAGTAAAGCGTACCTGGGTTCTAAACCCGATTTCTCCAATCACTATCGCTGTGTGACCTAGGGCAAGCGACTGAACCTCTCTGAGCTTCTGCTGCCTCTTCTGTAAAATGAGGTCGATAGTAGGGCAGCATGAGGCTCAAATGAGATAGATGGGGCTCCTCAAGCTCTCACTCCAGAGCCTGGCACGGAGTTAGCGTTCCAGAAAGAGCAGTTATTATTAACTGCGTAAACCTGGGCTGCTCCCTACGTCGCGGTCATTTCTGGGTAGAAGCTACATTTAAAGACAAGAACTAGTTTTCCTCAACTCTGTATTCCCAGCACTTAGGATGGTGTTTGATACACCTTGGGTGCTCAAGTGTTTGTTGAAGTGTTTGATAGCTTTAAATTCTCTCTTCTCATTTAGACTGTATCTTTGTTAAGGATAAAAGTTACATATATGTGTAACAGCACGATTTTTTTATTGTGGTGACATGTACATAAAATTCACCATCTTAACCGTCTGTAACTGGGAACAATCCGTCTGTAACTGGGAACAATCCGTGGCATGAAGTACATGCACATTGTTGTGCAACCGTGTGCTATTTTTTTTTTAATCCCTCCCAGCCTGCACTTGAACAGGAACAGAAGCTGAGTCTACATAGACTCAGAGCATGTGAATAAAGAAACCTTCCACCAGCAGGTTGGCGTTGTTCCAATAGGGACTGTGCCTGCCCCCAGCCCTCGGTACACAATAGGTGCTCAATAAATGTAAAATGACCCGCCGGCAGAAGTGGCACTCTGGCAGGGAAACCCGACAGGGCTTTGAGACATGTTATGGGGTTTTTTTTTGGTTGGTTGGTTGGTTTTGTGTGTGTGTGTGTGCGTTTTATTTTTGTTTTTATTCTTGTTTTTTTGTTTGCTTTTGTTTGTTGTTTTTGTTTGTTGTTTTGTTTTTGGTTTGTTTTTGTTTTAGTTTCTAGCAAGAGGTTTTGAGTAGGTTAGACTCTCACAGACAAAAATCATATTGTGGAGCAAAAAGTCGAAGCTCTGGCAAGGGTGGGCCTGCGTTCCTGCACGGCAGCTCCCAGCTTTGGGGGAGTAGCAGCTGATCCTGTGGGCAGGGCGTGGGCTTCCCAGCTCCTGCTGTCCCTTGGATTCCTTCCCTGGTCCCTTAGCCACCTGGGTTTGAGAGCCCTGCGTCCAACAGACTGGGCTTGAGACCCACGTCCTCCACTTACGAGGAGGTGAGCCTCACATCCTCATCTGCAGAATGGGAAGACAGCAGGCTTCTGTGAAGGGCACTCTGAGGTCAAGGATGACAGTGTGTCGCACAGTGTGTGACACAGACACTAGCCCCACATTACGTGCGTCCCGCACCCGCCTTTTGTGTTTGCACTGAGGATGTCCAGATTAGCCTGCGTGGGGCGTCCCCAGGTTTTTTTATACCGCATACTCACCCGGGAAGACCCCAGCATCTGTAAAAGCTAGGGCGCTCTCTGGTCAGCACCCGTCAGTCACCTGAGGGCTTTGCAAAGTCCCTGCCTGGTGTGACACAGTGGAGAGCAAGTCCCTCGGGGACAGGCCTGCTCTCCTGCATCTGCCATCTGAGAGCCCTTCAACACACGGCACAGCGGCCCCACAGGCGTGTGACTCCACCTGACACACCAGAGCAGAAATTCACTGTGTATTTGCCACATCTGAAGCCCCCTCCTGGGACGGGGGTCTGGCAGCGGGGCACCACCAATTTCCCTTCTTTTCCCTTCAGAGCTGGGGCTTGGTTTCTGTGGTGACTTTTCAACCGCACAAGCTGGAGGAAATGAGGGCTCTTCCCCTTTAAGTCCCTTTTACAAACTCCCTCTCACCATTCACCTCAAAACTCAGGTCACCTGTGTTTCATTAGAAGCACCTCCATAGGGAGAAAGAATTCAAGGCCGGCAATAAATAGAAAGGTAAGTCAGGTGATACAGTTTTGAAATAAAACAAGTTTATGTAGTAACTGGTTCCAGATTGCCTTACAGTCTTGCTTGGCAGGTAGAGATTTATTCCTGATAGCGAACCAGATGTCACACTTGCTCTTCTAAGACATTTGCTTTTATCTGCAGCCGTTCCTGATGGAAGAGATACAAAGAAAAGACTAGAGCCTTGTTTAAGCACAGAGTCGCGTGGTTGCATCCTGACACCAAGAGGATCTGATCATCTGAGAGCTTCCAGTCTAGGTCTTAACAGCTTTCAAAAATCAAACACGTTAAAACAAAACAATACAAAACAAAAGCACAGAGAGGCAGTTGCACATTTTGCAATCATTTGTGTGAAGAGATAACATGTCTGTGGGACAAGAACTACCTACAGTAAGAGATGTGTGGCTTGGCTCTTCTAGAAGAAAACAAGGCTTCCAGAAATTGGCTACTGGTTTTATAGAAAACATGAAGCCATTTCACATTTCATTGTAACAATGAAGCCAGAAACCTCTGTGAGACTCATTTTATTTTTTTGAGAGAGAGTGCACACGTGGGGGCTGGGGGGAGGGGCAGAGGGAGAGAATCTCAAGCAGACTCCCTGCTGAGCTCAGAGCCTGACGCAGGGCTCGATCTCACGACTCGGAGATCATGACCTGAGCCGAAAGCAAGTGTCGGAGGCTTAGCGGACTGAGCCACCCAGGCGCCCTGTGAGGCTCGTTTTCGCCAGGAGTGGCAGCCTTCTCCACACCAGGGCTCTTAGCTGCACCTTGCTCTGGTCTTTTCTGCACCTCACTCCCCCTCCTCCTCTCCAGGGCACATTTTCTCAATTAGCAAATGTAAGTGCTCAGGCTTTTGGCAAGTCCTACAAACCCACTGCAAACTGGTTTAAGTGAAACAGCATAGCCTTCAGAACCTCAGCCGCACTAATCCACGGACCTGCTCTCCAGACCCTTGGTCTTGGGGTCTCTTAGCTCAAAATCCAGAGAGAGACTGCCCCAGCTTGGCTCACATGTCCATCCACTCCAGTCAGCTCAGTCCAGGTAGGAGGATCTCACGTGAATGTGGTTGTCGAGGCACATTCGGAAGCTGGGGAGCGTGCAATGGAGTGGGTCATGGGCTGGCCAGATACTCTGGAAGGAATCCCTTGCTTTACATGACTTGGCTTTGATTAGAGGCTGTGGTAGGGGTGGGGGAAGTTCTGTGGAGAGTGCCTCCCAGAGAGAAGCATTGTATGTGGGGGATGGGAGATGGCCTGGTGAATTGAGGGGCTGCAGTTGGGAAGAAATTATATTAGTTTTCTTTTCTTTTCTTTTCTTTTAAAGATTTTATTTATTTATTTGACAGAGACACAGTGAGAAAGGGAACACAAGCAGGGGGAGTGAGAGAGGGAGAAGCAGGCTTCCCGCGGAGCAGGGAGCCCGATGCCAGGGCTGGATCCCAGGGCCCTGGGATCATGACCTGAGCTGAAGGCAGACGCTTAACGACTGAGCCACGCAAGCGCCCCGAAATTATATTAATTTTCTATCGATGCCATAACAGATCACTACAAACAATACAAATGTGCTATCTTACAGTCCTGTGGGTAAGAAGTCTGACAACTGGTCTCACTAGGCTAAGATCAAGGTGCTGGCAGGGCCAAATTCCTTTCTGGAGGCTCTAGGGAACTCTACTTCTTTGCCTTTTCTGGCTTCTGAGACCACCAGCATCTCGACGGGTATCTTCCACCATTCTTTTTTTTTTTTCTTAAAGACTTTATTTATTTATTTGACAGAGAGAGAGACAGCGAGAGAGGGAACACAAGCAGGGGGAGTGGCAGGCAGAGGGAGAAGCAGGCTTCCCGCGGAGCAGGGAGCCCGATGCGAGGCTTGATCCCAGGACCCTGGGATCATGACCTGAGCCGAAGGCAGACGCTTAACGACTGAGCCACCCAGGCGCCCTATCTTCCACCATTCTTGAAAGCCAGCAGTGTTGCCTCCCTCTGACCTCTTTTCTGTTATCAGAACTCCTTCTCTCTTTTTAAAGATTTATTTATTTATTTTAGAGAGAGCGAGCGAGCATGGGGTGGGGAGGGACAGAGAGAGTGAGAGAATCTTAAGCAGGCCCCACACTCAGCTCAGAGCCAGACACAGGGTTTGCACCGAGGTGAGAGCCTCACAACCCTGAGATCATGACCTGAGCTGAAATCAAGAGTGGGACGCTCAACCAACTGAGCCACCCAGGTGCCCTTATGACAACTCTTTCTCACTGACCACAGAAGGGAAAGTCTCTTCATGTTTAAGGACTCATGGGATTAGCTTGAGCCCACCTGGATGATTCAGGATACCCTCCTCATCTCAAAGTCCTTAACTTTAATCGTATCCACAAAGTCTTTTGTTATGGGTTGAATTGTGTCTAAATTCATATTTTAAAGTTGTAAACCCCAGAATGTGAACTTACTTGGAAAGAGGATCATCACAAATGTAATCAGTTAAGATTAGATCATCAGGGTGGGCCTTAATTGAATACGACTGGTGTCTATAACAAAAGGGAAATTTGGACACAGACACCCACAAAAGGAGAGACATAGGGAGTAGACAGTCACCTATAAGCCAAGGAGAAAGGCCTGGAACAGATCTCTCTTTCACAGCCTTTAGAAGAAACCAACCTGTTCACGCCTTGATTTTGCACTTCTAGATTTCAGAACTATGAAAGGATGAATTTCTGCTCAAGCCACCCAATTCATGGTACTTTGTTATGGTGACCTTAACAAACAAATATATTTCTTTTGCCATGTAAGGTATCATATTCACTGGTTCTGGGGATTAGGACATGGACATCTTAGGGAAAGCCATTATTCCACTTACGACAGGTTTAAACAGTGGATCCTAGCCAAATGTTATTTACTTCACTTTGTCCTGGGACCGAACTCAGTAGTTCCTGTACCATGAATGAAATAATGGATTGGACCATAGGCTTGTTGCTCACAAACACCATGCACGCATGAGAGCAGACTCCAAAACAATAAGTCTTTGCACGAGAACATTGTCCAGCCTCAGGCACACTGGTTTTTGTAGACCACAATGCAAGGTGCTGGTATTTATTGACATTTTTGAAGAGGAGACATTGTGTTTGCAGGATCTACTGAACTGGACGTTGTTAGCTTTTTTCTTAGAGCAAATAAAAACATGGGAACGATGTCAGCAAAATGGTGGAATAGGAGTTTTTTACTTATATTTTCCCCACAAAACAGCAAGTCTGACGATCACCCACAGATGAGAATGTGTTTATGGCAGCCCAGGAGTCCAGCAGAGAAGTTCCAGCAAACCACTGGAGCAAAGAACAATCAGGTTGGACGCATTGAAGAGGATGAGAGAAACAGTTTCACTTTACCATGTCACCCCTCCCCCAAGGCAGAGATGCAGCTCAATGCCAAGGGAGACCTTCTAGTTCTGTGGCTTCATTCACGGGGGGGACTGAGAGTGTGAAGGAGCACCTGGCTTCCCAGCTGTGTGGAATGCTGCCAATAAGGCCCTCTTCTTTCTCACCCATCCAGAATACTGGGCTATTCTGCACCACTTGGGCAGAGAGGGCCTGGGAGAACAGCAGACAGGGCTCTCAGAGGGCATCAGAAAGACATGGATCTTACTAACCACTTTGTGGAATCCATCAGGAAGCCTGCCCACAAGCTGCTGGGGATGTTTCATTTGAGGATCCCCCCCAGATGGCTCATGGGTACCTGAATACTCCGTTTGCCTCACCCACATACACCCCACCCCGTGGCTGGCTCTCTGTGGGGGCTCCAAGAGCAGTGAGTATGAGCCTTTGTGGACCTCTGGTGAGCACAGGCAGAAAGCTGGCCCTGACACTGCAAGATTGGGAGAAAAGACACTAACTTGAGCATTTAGAACCACCCTAGGGAAAGCAAGAAAAACATACAATCTTAAGAAATCCCCCTAAGAGGGAACAAGAAATGGGGAGCATGTGTATCTATAGAAAAGGTCTGAGAAAGCCTCAGATTCCTTAGCAGAACGGACAGAAGGTATTTCTTTCCCAAAGCCATCCAATAAAGACTAGAGAAGGTAACTGTTTCTTCAGATGTGAAGACAGCAATGCAAGACTTCAAGGAATATGAGAAATCAAGGAAATGAAGAAAATAATGCCATTTTGATGGTATCAAAACAATAAAATAAGAATAAGT
Source organism: Phoca vitulina (assembly GCF_004348235.1). NCBI lineage: Eukaryota > Metazoa > Chordata > Mammalia > Carnivora > Phocidae > Phoca > Phoca vitulina. Next base: position 26,216,029 of record NW_022589705.1, read on the forward strand.
TTAACCAAGGAGGTGAAAGACCTGTACATGGAAAACAATGTCATTTGATGAAAGAGAGGAAGACACAAGCAAATGGAAAGATATCCAAAGCTCATGAACTGGAAGAATTGATATTGTTAAATGTCCATACTCCCCAAAGTGATCTACAGATTCAGTGCAATCTTTATCAAAATTCCATTGGCATTTTTCACAGAGAAAAAAAATAATGCTAAATTTCATATTCATATCCACAAAAGACCCTGAATAGCCAAACAATCCTGAGAAAGAACAAAGCTGGAGGAATCACAATATGGAGTTTCCTCAGAAATTACTACATGATCTACTGGAGTAGATCATAATAACACACTACTGTGAACTCTATGATCCCGCAATCTGGGTATATATCTGAAGAAAATGAAATCAGTACCTCAAAGAGATATCTGTATTCCCATGTTCACTGCAGCATTATCATAATAGTCAAGATATGGAAACAACCTAAGTGTCCTTCAACAGATGAGTTATAAAGAAGATGTGGTGTATACATAGAATGGAATACTAGTCAGTCATGAGAAAGAAGGAAATCCTGCTATTTGCAACAACATGGTTAAAAATAGAAGACTTTATGCTAAGTAAAACTAGACAAATACAATATGGTCTCGCTTACATGTGGAATCTTAAAAAAAAAAAAAAGTTGAACTCCTAGAGAGAATAGATTGATGGTTACCAGGGGCTGCTACTGGTGGTTGGAGGAGACATGAGATGCTGGTTAAAGGGTATAAGCCTTCAGTTATAAGATGAACAAGCTCTGGGGGTGTAAATACAGCATGGTGACTATAGTTAATAAGACTGTGTTGTGTACTTGAAAGTTGCTAATAGACCTTAAGCATTCTCATCACACACACAAAAAAGGTAACTACGTAAGGGATGAATGTGTTAATTAATTGGATTGTTGGTAATCATTTCTACAAAATCTATGTATGTCAAATCATCATGTTGTACACTTTAAATATGTGTAATTTTATTTGTCAATTATACCTCAATAAAGCTGAAAAAATGGTGTCAAAATCTTAAATTGCAGAATCTCAGTAATTGGTTATGGGGATTCAGTACTGTCTTCCCTATTTTGTCTTTATAAAATAAGGTGGTTTTTTTTTTAAGATTTATTTATTTATTTATTTATTTGAGAGAGAAAGCGAGAGCACGAGTGGGAGGAGGACAGAGGGAGAGAATCTCAAGCAGACTACCTACCCAATGTGGAGCCTGATGTAAGGCTTGATCCCATGACCCATGAAATCACAACCTGAGCTGAAATCACAAGTCAGGTGCTTAACCAACTGAGCCACCCAGGTGCCCCGTAAAATAAGAACTTTTAAAAAGTATGTAAATTAAAAGAAACAAAAATCCATATGCACTCTGTCACCCTCCAATGCGAATTCACCATAAGAGAAGTTGCCTCCCCTACACTATGCCGAGAACGTCCCTCACAGCCCTTCACACCCCCACCCCTGCTCACACATGGGCCAGGCAGAGCTCAGCGGGGACCTGCACCCCTGTAGGTCACTGGGGCTGCTTGTTGGTTTAGGCCAGACGCCAGAGAGCAGAAAATAAAGTAAAATAATAATGAGCGAGACATGAAAAACGACATAGATTAACCAGAAAAGTAAATCTGTGACTAACAATAAAATAACAGGTTCATGCTCACTGCAGAAAGTGTTCACCTTGCTCCATTTCCCCTGCCAACACCTAAACACATTCTTGTCCTCTTCCATTTGGACCCTGCAACACTCCTCGTTGGTTACCTGTTTTCAATCCCTTCCTCCTGCCTTTCATCCTCTGGCTGCTGCATTTGTAATCAGGAAAAAGAAAAGGAAGACACAGACATACACACACACAGATCTGATGGTGTCATTCACCTGCTTAGGCTTGAAGGCACCCAGAGTCTCCCCATTACCCACAAAATTCGAGTTTCTGACTGTGATGTATGAAGCCCACACCAGGTGGGTCCAGTCTGCTTTTCCAACATCATCTTTCACTGCCCTATACAATCAAGAATCGATTCTAGTGTTTCTCAAAGTATGGTCCCTGAGCACCAAAATTAGCATTCTGGGGTGCTTGTGAAAGATCCCAGTCCTACTGACTCAGAGTCGTTTAACAAGCACTCAAAGCAATTTTAATGCAAACATAGCTGGAGGCTGCTATCTCCAGTCACTGTACTCCTTCCCTCTGTCTCATGTGCCCTCCTCCTCCTTGTCCATTTCTTCTTTTGGGGCATTGTTCAGGTAGCATCTTCTCTCTCTCATAAGCCAAACGTTGTTCCCCTATCTCTGTTCCCTTAGCACTTTATGCAGACCTCATAATACAGCTTTGTTTTACAGATACTTGCTATAGATCTGTCTCTCCTGCTGAATTATAAATTTCTTGCCATTAGGAACCACGTCTTATTCATCGTTTTCCCCCTGAGTGACTATACAATTTCTTTGTTTCTACAATGGGAAATGTGTAACTGACCATGTTTCCCTTTCCCCTTGGCCACCTCATGTGCTTAGAGTCAAATTCACAGCTCAAGTGTAACAATTATGAAGGCTGCCATTGGCTGTGTATCTGTGTCCTCTTTCCTCCTAGACTTGACCTATTTTAATTTATATTTCCCTTGTCCTGAGTTTTAAAACCTGTATTTGGCCATTTTATTTTATATGTTTCTGCTACAAACCACCTCAGATCCTTCCTGGAACAAGATGAGAGAGATAAATTATTCATCTCACTATTCCTACCACCCAGGACAGTGTCTGGTGGATAGAAAATACTCAATAACCGTTTGTTAAACTTAATCAAAGGAATAAAGTTATGTGGATTCTGTGACAGCTATTTGACTCATAGCTTAAAACACTTTTTCTTACTTCTAATTTTGATCACAGTGTTCAAGAGCTAAAGCTGCTAGAAGAATGCCTGATGGACAAGAGCCTGTAACTGTATAAAATTCACTTGATGGCAGCAACCAGATTATCTCAGTTTTCCACCTTGATCCACGGGCAACCCATTTTAGGAGTTCAGGCTACTCATTAACTCTGTAATCTGTGATTAATGGTAAAAGATAGTGAACAGGTAGAAATCTACTGGGAAATGAGAAGGGAAAGAAGGACAGTGAGAAGGAAGAGTTGTTCATACAAGATGGCACAGGGATGGAGCCAAGGACAGAACACAGGACACTGAGGAACAGTCTCCGAGACGGGGGGCACACAGGGAAATGGCGGTAGACCACATGTGAAAAGCCCATGGGAGAGGCAAGACTTCTGTTTCCTGAAGACACACACCATGGTAATGTCCCCATGTGCTGCCGGAAAGATGAGTGTGCTCAAGCACATAAAGATGTCAACATTGAGGGGTGCCTGGGTGTCTCCATTGGTTAAGTGTTGGACACTTGGTTTCAGCTCAGGTCATGATTTCAGGGTCATGGGATCAAGTCCCGTTTGACCCCACAACCCCCACCACCCCTGCTTGCGTTCACGCGCGCTCTCTCTAAAAAAAATTTAAAAAGCCAACATCAAATCACCGCATAATAAAACTATGAAGAAATAAGATAAAAATTTTGAGAAAGGAAAAAAGTAACTTTTTCTACTTATTTTTCAACTTATGTCTAATGCCTCCTTAGGAAAAGCCATCTTTTCTGTTGTTATGTATCTTATCTGAAGAAATAATAGCAGCACCCAAGTCTCTTTAAATTGGAGATTTTATTTTCCCTAGGAAACACATGAACATGTGTAGTCTTGACTTTCAGTTGTCACCTCAACTTTCTACACAAGTCCCTCACGCTGCCAGTTAACTATTTTCAAAGCATCATTCTATCGGAATTTTTTTTCTCTTGAAGAAAAATAAAGAGATGCTAACCTATCAGTTGTTACACATAACCAACTACATGTAAAACCACGTCTAATTTAAATTTGCTTCTGACATCTTCATTTTGATCAGAAACATCAATTCAGTGTGTTTTCTCCATGAAAACCTGGAGAAACTGAGATAATTCTTTGAACAACATAAAGAAAGATGTTATTATTAAATAGATTAAAATGGAACGTTTGTAGAAATGGATTTGGTGACATTGTAACCATGTGACATGGGATTTGACAAAAATCCTGGTCCATTATAATAAGATATGGCTCTTTCCTCAAAAGTGAAGTTAACAGAGAAACTGGGCGTTAAAGTTTAGGGTATCTGGTTTGTTTATGTCCTCCAGGGTCGCTCTGCCACTAGTCCTGGCTGAGAGGTGGGTCTGAGCCTTGAAGGATTCAGTGTTAGTGACAGGATAGTCACCTAGTCAGCCGAAGCAAGGAGGCCTTGTTAACCTTGGGTCTAAGAATCGATGGGGTCGTGCCAGCCCCTTTATGGCAGAGGCCTTCTGCTCAGCGGCAGGTGAACTGAGAGTCACCCTCATGCCCAGCTGATGGCACTAATACCCTCAGCTTGTAGGCCTAGCCTTCCCGCATCCTGAACCCATAACCCCACCACATATACAGGCAAACAGTAAACTCAGAAGGCCCCAGTGCTTAGCATGAGGTTAGTCTGGCTGTTATAAGCCTGGGGATGGGGATGGGGCCCCCTAGACCATCTAACCTTTCTTTGAAAACTTCTGCAACCCCCCAGTTCCTGAAATCGTATAACTCCTTCTCTTCTCTCTGTAACACTCTCGTTTCTGTCTGGTACCTCAGCTCCTTTAATGGAAGTCCTGATACCTTGTCAGACTTTGGCCTGTCCCCATCCCAGGGCCTGTAGCCTGACCTGTTAAAAAACAGATGCACCATCCCCCAGCCCACATGCCTGCTGGGGGTCTGTCTTGTTCAGCCTGTCTCCAGTCCTAGCCCCTACTAACTCTTGCCACATTGCCTTATGTCTCACAACTACTCCTATTATGATGTCAAAATCATAATGAATAATACAAGCTACCATTTCTGGAGCTCTTGCCATGGGCCAGGTCATGTGCTAAGAACATACATTATCCCAGCACATTCTCACAACAACAGGATGAGGCAGATATACTGTCTTGATTTTACAGCTCAGTAAACTAAGGCTTGAAGAAGTTAAGTAGTTTGCTCAAGAGAACAAAACTTATAAGTGATAGAGCCAGGATTCAGCACTAAAGGAGGCCAAAATCAAAGTTCCTGACACTTTGTCCCTTATGATGAATTAGAAACAAAGAGACCATAGAAGTCATCTAGAATCTTAAAGCTATATCGCTGAAGTTGGGGGGTGTGTTGTTCATATCTGGAGTAACACTCCAAATCCCTGCAGCCCCACCTCCTTCTCCAGCCACTAAAGAAGGAGCTAATTCTATGAGGGCTTTAATCAGCTTCGTGCACAAGCAGCCTGGCAGTGTCTTGCTTCAGCCTGGGTCTCATCCTCTCACTTCCTGTCCTGTGGCTTCTCTGATGTCCCACCATGACACAGAATCCCATGTGCATGGCTCAAAATGCAGGGGAGCTCACACCCTGGGGCCATTCTTGACCAGAGGCAGATGAGAACTGATAAATAAATGTTTCCTTCCTTCATCATCTGTGGACATTCTGAGACACATTTCATATGGATCCTTAGAAAGTTCCACAGGGTCAAGCCCTATTGCCCAGGCCATGGCCAGCTCAACCGCACATCCTTAATTTGGCTTTCTTTCCTTCACTGTTGCTCTGTTCCTGTCCCCTGGGACCACATCCCCAAGTAAACTACCTGCATGGAAGCATTTGGCTCAGGCTCTGCTTTTAGGGGAACCCAGGCAGGTGGACACAGAAGAAGTACCTGTTTCTCAAGAAAACCAGTCCATTCATTTACATATTGTTCTCTGAGAGTGACCCCAGTGATATCTCTCTCCATTTCTGTCCAATTTTTTTCATGCTGAAGACAAGATGGGATCCTGAACCTCCTCTCTGTTTTCAGATTAAACTGTCCTGAAAAGAGTAGGAAGAAGATCTAACAGAGAGGCAGACAGGGCCGTCAATACCTCTGAGCCAAAGGCCTCAGAAGGGCAGGACCTCCGTAAGGCAGATAAAGACATGAATTTAGACAGAAGATAAAAGCTTTTCCTGCTACGAAGATAGAATAATTAATTTAGGAAGAAGACTCTCCAGACTGACAAGGCACACCAAGACCAGCGCCCGCCACGTAAATGCAGGCATCTGGGCTGGGACTGCAAGTCTGTCTCTAACCTGCCCCCACCAGCCTTCTCCACATGGCTCTCCCTATAGCAAAGTTCTGGACTCCTTGTTTCCTTAAACCACTGTTACTTTTAATCAACATTGTCTCTTCTCTGCACATACACTCTCAACAAGGAGGTCAGCATCATCACTGTTAGCCTGAAGATGGGCCAAGAGAAATCAAGAGAACCCCCACTGAGGCCACACTCTGCATCTCATCTCAGCAGCTGAGATTCCAGCGAACATCCCTGAGTGCCCTACTGGAATTCCTTCCATCTTCCTGAGCACAGGCAAAACCGAGGCATGTGCCAACCTCGTTTCCAGCCCTGAAATGAGATTTATCCATTTTCCCAGATATTTATCTAGAACTAATTTGATGTGGAGGCTTTCTGTTAAAATAAGCTTTATCCTTTCAATTATTTTCATTCTGGTGTCCCTTATTTACTTTTGGATGCAATTGTTTATTCTCTAATTCTTAGAATCCTAGATGTTAAAAAAATCATGATACTGAATACAACTGATGAATCACTGAACTCTACCTCTAAAACTAATAATACACTATATGTTAATTTAATTTAAATAAAATAAAATAATATTTTTTTAAAAATCATGATACCAATCATAAATTACCTAAAGAAATGGTACTTCCTTTGTTGTTAAATCTAGTAACGATCTAATAGCAACAAATCTAAAAATGATAGCAATCTAATGATTGCCTACAAGTACGCTAAACCACTGTAGCCATGATCAACTCAAAGGCTGTTATACTGCAAGCCTGTGGCCCAGGGCTGCAGACCCCTAGGGCGTTCAGAGCTATTACAAGAGATCATCAAAGAGATGATGTGTGTTAAGCATAATTTGTGGTCTAAATACTTAATACCTATTGCACACATATGTATGACTTCTTAAGTGTTTGTAGACGCTGCTGTGATTAGTAAAATGCAAACCCATAGATATATTTTGTAGCTCAAAGAATATAGTGGTAGGGTTAGGTAGTCTTAAAGTATTTTTACGTTAAAATGAGGTCCTAGTGCCCCAAAATATTGGGGTAACTGATGTTATGGAAAGAAGTCCCAAGACAAGAGTCCAGAAATCCAGGCCCACATTCTAGCCCAGCTGATGGGCTCTGAAACCTTAAGTAAGTCATTGGTCTTAGTAACCTCAGATTCTGCATTTATAAGAAAATAACCAAACCTTTACCACAGAACTTTTACAAGAAATATAAATCAGGTCATATTGTGGTTTTGTGTGTGTGTGTGTTTTAAAAGTCTTAAGTGGTACCCAGGATTTTGTACTAAAAAGTTCTTCAGGTAATTCTGATATACAGCTGCATTTGAAATAATCTACACACTAAAAAAATGTAGGTTAAATTCTTTTAAAATTTTAAACTGCTAAGGCGCTTGGGTGGCACAGTTGGTTGAGCTTCTGATTCTTGTTTCGGCTCAGGTCGCGATCTCAGGGTCATGAGACAGAGCCCTGCGTTGGGCTCTGTGCTCAGCATGGAGTCTGCTTGGGTTTCTCTCTCTCTCTGCTCCTCCCCCACCCCTTCTCTCTCAAATAAATAAATAAATCTTTAAAATTTTAAACTGCTATAGAAATATAAGATATCATTACTAATAAATAATGAGGAACTCTAAAAATCTCATTAAAGTAATACTCAAAGACTCATCTTCCAGCCACAGATCCGATTGGGCCCTGGCCACTAGGATGTATCAGAGATCCGATGGGCCATTTTCAGCACACCAGCTCCATGTTATTTGTCTAAGGGCCATGTTAGGGTCAAGTAATAGGATCAGAAAGAAAACCACACCAAAACACATCATAATCAAATTGCTGAATACCAGTGATAAAGAGAAAATGTTAAAAGCAGACAGGGATATAGAGTGGGAGGAAGGGTGGAGAAACAAACTAGACATAGAGGAACGAAAATAAGAATTACAGCACACTTCTCATCAGAAGCATTTCAAGCCAGAAGACAATGGAGCAACAACTGTAAAGTGCTGAAACAAAGGGGTGTCTGGCTGTCTCAGTTGGTGGAACATGTGACTCTTGATCTCAGGCCCTGAGTTCAAGCCCCACATTGGGCCTAGAGCTTCCTTAAAAAAAATAAATAAAATAATAATAATAAATATAAAGTACTGAAACAAGAAACCATCAACCTAGTATTATATACCCAGAAAGGATCTTTTCAAAAATGGAAAGGGAAAAAAGACTTTTTTCAGAAAAATAAAGCCTGGGAAGATACATTGACAGCAGATTAGCATCACAAGCTTAAGCCCCTTCATACCAGTTCACACAAAATGATTGCTAAATATTTAGAAATTTTGCAAATTGACTGTTAAAATGTTGGTAGCTTAAAATTGGTAATGATGGGAGAATTTGTATCATGAAAATCAGCAAACACTACAAATCAGGGCTCTTTTTTATTTTTCAGAGAGCAACATTACCAGCACATCACTGAGGACAAGAATATTAAAAGTAGTCCGTCAGGCAAAACGAAAGTGATACCAGATAAAAATTTGGATCCGTACAAAGGAATTAAAGACAACAAATAGGTGAGTAAACATAAAAACATTTTTCTTAATTTTAAAATCTCTTTAAAAGACAACCACCTATTTAAAGTAATGTAAATGACTAATATTTGTAGAAGTAATACCTATGACAGAAGTAGTATAAAGGATGGGAAGAAGAAAAGAGAAATATACTTTTGTAAGAATCTCACACCATATGTAAAGTAGTATGTTGGTCGAAGGTAGACTGTAATTAGTTGAAAATGAATATGTATTATAAACTGTACATAAGTTGAAAGTGTGATATTGTGAAGGTTGAAAATGGATATTGTAAACTATATAGTAATCACACATATACACACACAAACTCAAAGAGGTACGGCTAAATAAATCAACAGTGGGGATAAAATAAAATTATTAAAAATGCTTGATTAATTCAAAAGAAGATAGAAAAGAAGAGAAAGGGAAGATAGAATGAATGGGGTGATGAAATTTTTCTATCCCATGATTGTAGTCATTACACAACTATATTTGTGAGAAGTTATCAAATCACACAACTTGGTGAGTTTTATTATATATAAATTGTACATCAATAAATCTGATAGAAGGAGGAAGAGGAAGGGGGAGAAGGATTAGGAGAAGGAGGGGGAGGAGGATGACTACCACCACCAAGTAGGAGAGTTACGCTACCTGAGTGCGAGACATGCTATGAAGCTATGGTAGTCAAAGTGTTGCCATATTGGTGAAAAGATAGACCTAGAGACCAATGGAACAGATTGTCTGGCTACAAGGAACTCATTCCCACCAGGCCAAAGAGGGTGGACCACTGCTACTATGTGTTCATTTCTCTTCTGTTTTTTAAATCGGGAATGAGAGGCCTAACTATCATACTATTCTTTGACCAACAGAAATAAAAGTCAATAAAGTTTTGACTAGAAAGATGCACAGATGATAGTGATTACTAGTTTACCATGCAGGGGTCCTGCACATCTAGAGCTGTAATGCTATAGGCATATAAGGTAGAGAGCCTTCCTGTGAATGAAGTCAATTCACAGGAATGCAGAGCTAGAAAGGGAGGAAGGACAGAGCCGCTTGTGTCACAGTGGACTCCTGGATCTAGCTATACCTGAAGCCAGAATCTCCTTGGACTGCCTGATTATTTGAACTAATAAATTCCCTTTTCTGTCTAAGCAAATTAGAGTTGTAACAGGAGGAGTCCTAAATAATGTATGTGTGTACTCTGTGGTGATAGTAGAGAAGCCCTGGCTTATGCACATACTAACTGGATGCTCTCAGGCAGGTCTTTTAAAAGCTCTGGGCCTAGATTTCTCATCTCTTAGTAGAAGTAGTTGGATTAGGGCAGTAGTTTCTCAGAAGAGTTGTACAAAGGTGAGACACCACAGTGACCTCAATGGGAAATGAGGGAGAGGCACAGAAGGGACCCCAGCCTCTCTCTCAACTAAACCAGGAATAACTCCTCCTTTTAAAAATCTGTTTCAGGGGCACCTGGGTGGCTCAGTTGGTTAAGTGTCTGCCTTCGGCTCAGGTCATGATCTTGGGGTCCTGGGATTGAGCCCCACATTGGGCTCCCGGCCCAGCAGAGCAGGGAGTCTGCTTCTCCCTCTGCCTCTCTCCTCTGCTCGCGCTCTTTCTCTCTCTCTCAAGTGAAAAAAAAAAATCTTTAAAAAAAACAAAAAAATCTGTTTCCGATTTTGGAATTACACATAGAGTTAGATTTGAAAAAATTTTCCTTTGTTTAAGAAAAAAAAAAAAGCTCTGTGATCTCCTCCAGTGCCCCAAATTCCAGTGTTCTTTGTTGATTTCTGAGAAGCAATGCAGCATAAGACGTTGCATTACAGCACATCAGACCACCTGGAGTCTGAATCCAGCTCCATCCCTACTAATGGTGTGAATTTGAGCAAGTTTCTCTGTTGTTTGGTTTCTTCGTCAGTAAAATAGGAACAGTAACAGTACCTACTGTATTAGTAACAATTAATGATCTCTGCTTTAGATCAGTGGCCTGTGGTTCATTAAACATGAACATTTGAATTTAAGTGTGACAGACAATATGGAAATATTTCTTACACATCTCTCATTCAAGCCATGGAAACTTCAAGTAGGAGAATTCTAATTCCAAGAGTTCTAATGAGGGGTAGTTGACAATATTGGTTAAACCCTACCAGCAGTGCCCGGTACGTGCTCAATAACTGTTAGCGGTGATGATGATGATGATATGAGGATGATGCTAAGCCTGGAAGATCTCAGTGAATCTGGTTTGCCTTTATCAGTTCCCCCAAGGAGTGAGCTGAAAAAAGAATGGAGACCCAAATCAGGTCACCTGCTTTTTCCCTGTAATTGTGTCAATAGGTTCGAGGTACTGAAAGCTTTGGTGTCTATTCTTTGTTTTCTGACTATAATCATCCCCTCTAGAAATGGCTAGCCCAAATGATAATTTGTGTGTGTGGTTGAAGTAAAACCTTTCCTGATTATATTAATAATGCATGTGCAGTGATAAAAATTTGAAAAATGAATAGAAAAAGAAAATATGAAAGCACTTGGAATCCCACTACCAAAAGATAAATTCTATTAACATTTTGATCATTGCATATTTCAATTTGAAGTATTTTCTTCCAGGCTTTCTTTTAAAGCATTTAAAAAGAACTATAAATACATACCAAAAAAACCTTATTTATATATATGTGTGTATGTGTGTGTATGAATATAGTTTCTTTTCTCAAATAAGGCTTTGAATAATTTTCCATGACATTAAATATTCTTTGAAAACCACATATGACTTCTTAATAATTTATCATATGGCTCTACCATAATTTACTTGACAGCTTCCTTATAATTGGAACTTTCAGAAGTTTTTAGTTTAGATCTAGTATAAATAATGCTGTGATAAACATCCTTGGATATCCATCTTGAAACATATTTGATTAGGATGCTCCTCTTAGAGATGGAATTTCCAAGTATGTATTTATAAGGCTTCTGATACATATTGTCAAATAGTCTTGCAGAAAGTTTATACCAATTTATTATTATTTTGATTACAACACACTCTTCAATTCTTTCATGCCATGCTTTGTGAAGGACCAAGTTCTCATCACTTAAATAGCGTGGTCAAAAGGATTCCCATTATCACACTAATGCTGACTTCACTCTAGTCCTTGAACAATTAATGATCTCTGCTTTAGATCAGTGGCCTGTGGTTCATTAAACATGAACATTTGAATTTAAGTGTGACAGACAATATGAAAATATTTCTTACACGTCTCTCATTCAAGCCGTGGAAACTTCAAGTAGGAGGATGTTCCAGGAGGACAATTCTGTGACTGGAATATTGAGTTGTGAAAAGCAAAATGGCATCATCTAGAATTCAAAATAATCTTTTTAAAGGCCTCAATTTCCCTAGAGCTATGACTGTCCTGACTTACATTCTACTTCTCTGTGAAGCCAGAATGTGTAGCCAACATGATGGTTTCTTGGCCTCCTTTTTTCTCAGTATCTCTTCACCAGTATTAACTGCATTTGTGACCTGGAGGAAACTAACAGAGAAATGAATCTGATCATGTCCCCATTCTCCACCCTGCTTAAGGATCTTATCCAAACCTCAGCATGACAAGCAGACTGACAATCTGGATCCTACTATTCTAACCCCAAAGCCTGCCATCCTTCCCATCTTTCTCTCTCATCACATCCATCTTCCCACGTTCCACCTTGACTTTCCATGCCTCTATACCTGGATTATCTGGGTCCCCTAGAAAAGTCTCCCAGCCATGTAGCCTAGTAAATTTTAGTCATCCAATCAGATCCTCCCCACACACACGTACACAGCTCCAGTTCATGAGTACTAAGACCAAGATTCATACTTTGTTAAGTTCTTTGGGTTGTAAGGAATAGAAATTCAAGGTACCTCCAAGACCATTGCACAGATGTGTATCTATCCCCTGGATTGGCTGCCATTGGTGGCCACCCCACCTTGGTCCAGCCCTACCTTGGTCCAGTCCAGGCCACACCATGTTTCAACCCCCACCTAAGGCAGGAGACTGTGGGAGGGCCGTTGCCCTTATGAAGGGATAAAGGACAAGATAGGCATGTACCACGTTGCTAAATTTGGACCTAATAGTATCCACTTTCGTGGATAGAAGAGGTAGGACCATAATTCTCATTTGTTACATACATTGTAAAGAAGAGGATTTATAGTCATCCTCCAAGCAACATCAGATCATCCACACAATATAATGTCCTGAAGCAGTATCAGAGACTTTTGGAATTTTGTTTTATCCATCCCTAAAACAATAAACTGCTACCCAGTGTCCACTCAATCCCCAACTTTTAAATGAAGCTTGTCCACTTACACAGGAAGTACTGTACATAGAGAAGCAGCCTTGACCACAGCTCCATTATCAGCTCCTCCACCCACCCTTATCTCCCATGTGTCTTCTATAATCCCTTGGCTTCATTCTCCAGCTCCCACCGCCCTCCCCAAGACATTCTCCCCCTTCCCATGATCCACTCTGCTCTGGCTCAGCACTTGCTGCCTGGGATAAGAGGTACCTCTCTCCCAGCCGTGATTCGCCAGCACCCCCCTCTCTACCCACCCTCTACTCCAGCCCTTCCCCTTGACCCTGAAGGGAGGAGATTCAAAATTTAGGGCAAAATGGAGCATTGCTTTTAATGAATTTTGGGTTGGACTATGGCTGAGAAACCAACATACTCTACTTACCTCAGAGATTTGTTTTGAGGACTCAATGAGATAATCTATATAAAGTGCTTTGAATGGCACCTGCCCTTAATTATTACATCTTAGTATTTGGAATCCTGTTGGCAGCCTCCTGAGTTGTTCTTCCTTTCAGAGTGGGATCTGCACTGTGGTGTCGTCTAATTTATGCGAGTGATTATATTACCATGGGAGGAGAGTGAAGCATTTCGTTTAGAAAAAGCACAGACTATTGCTAGTAATATTTAGTATTTGGTGAGAGCTTATTCATATCCAGACCCTACATAGTGCTTCACAATTGTTATCTAATTTATCCCTCATGAGGTAAGTACTGTTATCACCCCACTTTACTTATGAGGAAACTCAGGCACAGAAATATTAAATAATTTACCCAGTGTCCCTCAGTCAGTAAGGATCGGAGTCAGGATATAAATCTTACAGTCTCTTCCAGAGTCTGAATCTTCTGCCACTGAACCATGCTGTCTCCAATTAGAGTAGCGAATGTTTACGCAGGAAAGAGTCTTGGGAAATCATCTTGCCTCTACCCCCTCATTCTACAGATGGGAAACAGAGGCTGAAGCAAATGAAAGCGTTTTCCTAACATGTAAACCTTGTTAGAGGCACAAGAAGGACTAGAACCCAGGACCCTGCTTTCATTTCCGTGTTTCTCTCACTAATCCACTTTATGTAATATTTTTTAGGCTAATTGTATTAAGCATCTATAGAAATGCTATCTTCAGATTCATTTTGCTTTGAGGGAGTTGTTTCTTTGTCCCATCTATCAAAACAGGCTTCCGTATTCAGACATATTCTCAGAACCTGGAGCAATTACATCACTTTTTAGCCACCAGTTTCCTCATATATTATGTGTGGTGGTTGAGTCTGACGACTAGTTTCTAGACTGGACTGCAGGGAACAACAAAATTTTTAAAAACTTAGAGACCAACATAGAATTGCCATTCATTTTTATGGGTAAGGTTTTTCTAAAACCTGTGGACAAAAGAGAAAAAACAAAAATAAACTATGATCTAAAATACTATCATCATTCTGTAAAAGAAAGAATATTACAACCAAAAAACTAAGAAGACTATAATCTTAAAATAAAGGAGAAGTCATTTACAATGAATACCATTTATTGTATGGAAAGACAATAAATTCTCCTAATTGTTTTTATTTCATCACAGACCAGTGACGGTTTCGTCATGGATCAGCATGTGGCGATCTAAGTTAGATGAAACTTTGAAGTTCTCTCTAGCTTTTAAACTCTGTGATTTTGAGCATACTTTTTTCCATTTATGATTATTTTAAGTTTCTGGCTGTTGGGTCTTTGTAAATTAATCTTTCTTAAGCCTGTCCTTAAAGGCTTTGTTACATTGTGCATGGAATGACTATTGGAGATTTTGCATTCAGAATAGTAATGCACGGACATTGAATTATCTGTCCCCTGTCTTAACATTTTGCACCGCTCCCAGTTTCCCTCACCCCCATTCCAGAGAAACAAAGCAGTGATTCTAAACTCTGACCTCTCCCTTCTCCCCAGTCTCCTTCAGGGCAAAGGAGTCAGGCTTATGCTGTCGCTAAAAATCTGGTTTTTCTACTGACTGTGAGCCCTCTGAGATCTGACTCCTTCTGCCCAGGGTCTAAGCAGGGAATTTTGCCAACAGAGGGAAACATTCCTTACGGAAAGAAGGGGACTCCATGTAACAACCTGGGGACAAACTGAAGTCTGGCCCAGATACCCCTTTGAATTTGTCCCTCGGAAAGTACATTTCTTTGTTTTCTACTTCATGCTGCCATGTCCTGCCTATGTGTGTTTGGGGTGAGGAGGAGAGGGAGAGGGGGTTAGAGGATGCCAGGACTAGGGTATAAATGCACTGAGGGCAGAGATTTGTCCATCCATTTGCCTCTGCATCCCTAACAATTTGCCTGGCCACACAGCAAGTGCTGTGCAAATGGCTGTGGAATGCACCACGTTTAAGCACACTAATAACAATCACCTTTTATTGTGTGACTACTAGTGTCAGTCACTGTGAGCAATGCTTTATAAAAATTATTTCTTTTTTTCTTTTTAAAGATTTTTTTAGAGGCACCTGGGTGGCTCAGTCATTAAGCGGCTGCCTTCAGCTCAGATCATGATCCCAGGGTCCTGGGATCGAGCCCCGCATCAGGCTCACTGCTCCGCGGGAAGCCTGCTTCTCCCTCTCCCCCTCCTCCTGCTTGTGTTCCCTCTCTCACTGTGTCTCTCTCTGTCAAATAAATAAATAAAATCTTTTAAAAAATAAAGATTTTTTTAATTTTTAAGTTATCTCGCTAGCCAATGTGGGGCTCAAACCCACAACCCCGAGATCAAGAGTCTCAGGCTCCACTGACTGAGCCAGCCAGGTGCCCCTAAAATTTATTTCTAATTCTTACCAG
Organism: Phoca vitulina; assembly: GCF_004348235.1. Lineage (NCBI taxonomy): Eukaryota > Metazoa > Chordata > Mammalia > Carnivora > Phocidae > Phoca > Phoca vitulina. The sequence goes on from NW_022589705.1 coordinate 26,231,832, forward strand.
AACTCTCTCTTGTAGGTGAATCATTATTCCTATTGTTTGGATGAGGAAACTGAGGCACAAAGTAGTTAACTGGGCCAAAGACATTGAACTAATTTAAGTGACTGAACCAAACAACCTTTGCAGTGCGCTGAGCGGCAGGGCCCGCACATGAGTCAGGCTTCAGGAAAAGGAGGGGAAAGGCAACGAGCATCTTCCTCCAAGGGTTTAGCAGAGCCTCGTTCCCAGCCAAGTCTCTGCATAGGCAAAGAGGCAGCTGTGTCATCATCACAGAAGAAGAAATTATTGACCTTCTTCTTAGACTCTCAGATCTCTGAGACCATTTAGGAAGTCCATCAGGAAGTGAGGGGTCGAGCCCAGACCAGGAGCAGCTCTGCTGACTGCCTATCTGGTACTTCACCCACCCTGCAGACACCAGCAAAAAATAGAAAAGCTCATCGTACTCATCAGGATAGGCCAACTGCTTCAACTACTACCACAAGGATTAGTAGCTTAGCACAGTGAGAGTTTATTTCTTGTTCCTGTCACAGTACAATGTAGAAGCAGGTGGGCCTTCCCTCTCTCCTCTGGGCTCTTGGTGTCCTTGGTGTCCTCTTCATTCAGCCAGCAAATGAAAATGAGAACTCAGAGCAAGGATGGTACCTGGGAGGGTTTAACAGGCCAGGCCTGGAAATGACCCATCTCACTTCCACTGTCCAGAATTCAATCAGGTGGCCACATCTAACTGTAAGGGGGGCTGGGAAATGTAGTCTGTGCTCAGGAAGAAGCACTTGTGAGTTCTAGAAGTCTCTTTTGAGAGGAGCAGCTATCAAGGGGCCTGTTTTGACTTTGTAGTTTTGTCCTGAATTTACTATGGTCACTTGAACTTTAGGTCCCTATATTTATTTAAACATGGTTTCCTTTGTGGTCGCTGCAATTAGCATGCTTGTAAGCACGGGTGGAAAGGAGAGGGCTGTGGCAGTTTTGAGCAGCTAAAAAATTTTTACATGGCTCTTCAGGGTTTCTTGTTCTGTTTTTGTTGTTTGGTTGATTGAATTTTGTTTTGTTTTGCTTTGTTTTCTGTTTTGTTAACATTTATTATATATATACTATATATAATATATATATATTATGCTAAGTGCTATACTAAGCACTCAACATGTGTTATCTTTGTTAATCCTCATAGCAGTGCTGGGAGGTGAGTACTATCATCATGCCCATTTTACAGATATGAACACAGAAGCTTAATGAGGTTATAAGACTGACCAAAGCACAGAGCCAGTAGGTAGGAGAGCTGAGGTTTTAACCTGGGCTTCTTCCACTCCAGATCCTATGCCATCCACTCCATTGGCCTGTGGCTGGCAAGCTTCTGGCCAGAGCTAGAGCCCAGGCCCAGCCTGGGACAGTTCTCTGAAGTCTATGCGTCTCGGCCATGTGAATTCCCCATGATGACCTTGGGGTCAGCACGTGCCCCCTATTGATGGAAGGCTCCTACGAACATTCTCCCCGTGCCAAGGGATGCCAGAGTCACAGCTACTCTTCCTTGAGTATAAAACAAGTTATTCCATGTTTATACATTTTTTGGCCCACATTTTAGAGGCTAACTTCACCCCAAATGAATTCATTTATGCTCAGCCCAGTACCTCCTAAATAATATTTAATTCAATGGGATCTTTCAAAAGGAATACTGCAGCAGTTCTCTTCATCCACTATGGTTACAGGCTAGTCAGATCTTTCACTACATGCTTTTAAATACTTAGAACACCCTGGGAGTGAAGCACGGGATCAATTAGGGCAAACTGACTAAAGGTTAATTTAACAGAGCCCCAAGCAGATGCTCTGCTGTCTTTGCGGCTCGATGGTCTAACAAGCTGAGCTACTCTGACTGTGTAAACACCATTAGAAGCATAACTGGACCGGGGTTGTGTATCCACCCCACCATTAGAGAGTAGCTTAAAGAACCTTATTAGAAGGAAACCATTGGGTGGGAGGGCGGGGAGCAGAAGGGACGGAAGGGGCTTGTTGAGCTATTGAACTCTAATTGAACAACAAACAAGGCCTTATTATAAGCACTGTTCCCAGTACTCAGCCTGTGACCCCCTTCGGGAGTTTCACTGTAAGCAGAATTTAATCACACACCTGACTTTCCAGGGCATCATATCACCCCACTTGCCTCTAGTTCAAGTCCCTGAAAGGTGTGAACTGACAGATTTTGAGATCGTGGTGCAGGACTCCGTACGGAGCACTCCAGCAGCACAGGCTGGCCCGCAGAGGTGGTCCCATGGCTCAGGAGTCAGGCGTGGAACTGGTTCCAGTCCCGTGCCTTCTTCTCTAGCACTGACCGCCGTCATGGCAACTGGCAGCCATACGTTCGGGGACTCATTACCTGGTGTTCAAGTGATTCCCCTGGTGGTAGGGGGAGTCCCAAGAGCACCTGAGTCCCCCACTCCTGGTCTAACACAGTGCTTCTGTAACCTGGCTGAGTATCAGAATCACCTGGGGAGCTCTTGAAACTACTGAGGCCTGGGGCCCTTCCCAGAGAGGTGGTATTTTTTACAAGCTCCCTGGGAGGACCTAACGTGCAGAGTTGAGAACCATGGGAGTGGCCTCCACCTTCCTCCAGCTGGGTTGAGTAGTTTGGTCCTGGACATCTTAGATACAGAAAATAGGAAGTGGGCCTCAGGGCTGCTAACCGTGGGGGTGGGCCAGCTGTGCCTAAGTCTAATTGCACGGGGAAGATGGTAGGACTGATAATCCTAGGTGCTCCGCTCCCAACTCAAGTTCCTTGCCTTTCCTTCTCCCCGCCACATCGCCTTCTTACCGTACGACAATTTAATGAACATTTATGGAACATTTTCTGTATGTCAGGTGCTGGGCTGGGCAATATAGAGAGGAGAAGGAGAAAAAGACCTGGTCCTTATCTTCAAAGAGCTTAACACCCTTCACCAGGGAAGCAAATATAATAGTATGGAAATCAGCTTCCTTACTAAGAGCTCTTATTAAGGATTCCCTGGGATGAGACAAAAAAGTAGGATTGCATAACGTTTTCAAGATTATTGGTGCTTTTCCCCATTATAGAGGTAATTAAGAATTTCAATGTCTCTTCTCCCAGACCTATTCCCATTCTCTCTCACTCTCTCTCTCTCATGCACATGCGTGTGCGCACACACACGCACACACATCTTCAGAAATAGGAAAGGGCTAAACAGATATTTTAGATACTAGCCATAGGCCTGCTATCTTTTTTCATATGGTACATGTTTTTAGGAAAACCTGTGTGAACTGAAGTTTAATCAAGACTCCAGAGTCCTTCTAAGGAACAGGAGCCCCCATCTAAGCTCAATGGGTCTTTGCATGGAGCTGCTTCAGACCCCCCACATTCATTCAGTCAACTAAGATTTGAGCCCTGTTATGTAGACACCACGCTAGACACTGAAAATGGAATTGTGAGCCCCTAACACCATCCCCCTTACTCTACTGGTGCTTAATATCTAGTTGGGAAGATAATGTCAATGTATAATTACTGTTGTTGTAAGTGAAGATATACATGAGGTATGTGATATTGTTAAAATGGGAACAGACCCAGGAAATCAAGGAAGGACCCCCAGAACTTGGTCATGACCCTGAACATCCCATCTACATTGTGATGGCCTAGTAAAGAGGTGGTGGTGGGGTTTCATCCCAGCCAGAAGGAAATGTATGAGTGAATCAGTGAGGATGGGCTAGATTGGTGGCTCTCAAAGTGTGATCTTTAGGCCGTGGGTACCAGAGATCCTTTCAGAGCTTCTATGAGGTCAAAATTATTTTCATAATTATACCAGGATGTCATTGCTCCTTTTCACTGTATTCACATATGCACCAATGACCTAAAAGCACTGGTGGGTAAAACTTCGAGGGCCTCAGCACGAAGCAAGGCAGTGACACTCAACTCTACTTGCAGCCACAGTATTCTCTTCCATGCACTTGTAGCTGGGAAAGCCACTTTCACTTAGAAATGCCTGTGATTAAGCAGTAAAAGTTACCTTTTTAATTCAATCACTACCCTCGAGTGCACATCTTTGTAATATTCTGGGTGACAAATGCGAAGTCCGCATTGAGTACGGAGGGGCAGTGGTTGCCTTGAAAAAAGCATCTGTTTAATTTTTTTTTGAGTTGTAAATGGAACTAGCTGCTTTTATCGTGAAATACAGTTTTTACTGAAAAAAAAAAAAAACCTACTGACTACACACCAGAAACCATCATTTGTGATTATTCAGACTTGGGTTCTTGGCAAACTTTTTTTTTTTTTTTTTGAGAATGAATAAAACCAGCCTATCACTTCAAGGAAAATAAGTGACAGTGTTTGTTGCCAAAGATAAAATTCATGCTTTCAAAAGAAAATTAGAATTTAAAAAAACTTGTAGCTACTACCATGAGCTTGAGAGCTTCCTGATACTTAAAGACTCCAATGAGATTGACGGTGATACTAATTAATTTGATTTTTTTGTGTGTATCATATAATGAAATACGTCAGCGTCTGGAAGATCTTGTTTAACTCAGTGAACCAATCTTTTTCAAATAACCAATGCACGAAGTTACCAAATCATGCATGGGTAAAGGATCCATTCAAAGTGCAAGATAGCCAAATGCTTTTAATGTAACAGAGTATGAAAAGTTCCCTGATATGGTTTCAGATTCCATATTGTAACTAACTTCTAAGAAACTACCACTTGTCAAGTTTCGATGTATTATCCAAAAGAAAATATCTGCAATCATCAGAAAAGGCCATTAAAATATACCCCTTTTAGCTACGGTATCTTCTTGAGGCCCGATTTTCTTCATATACCTCAACAACAGTAACAAAGCAGATTGCAACTGATTAAATGCAGGAGCAGAGATGAGAATCCAGCTGTCTTCAATTAATCCAGAAATTTGCAAAAATGTGAAACACTGTCATTCTCACTAGTTTGTTTTGGAAGCTAGCTGTTTTTCATAAAAATATGTTATTTATATTAACATGCAATAGTTACACCATTGTTATTTTAAAATGAATTAATATATGTACACTTTAAAAATTTCTCTGTTTTAACCTCTAATATGGAAATATTGCTAGACATAATCCACATAAACAAAAGCTCTCTGGGCTCATCAATAATCTTTAGGAGTTCACGGGGGTCCTGAGACCCAAATGGTTGAGAACTGTTTGGCTAGATTATTTTGCAGTAACAAAATTGTCTTGAATCTCAGTGGCTGCACAGAACAAATGTTTATTTCCCTCTCATGCACAGACAATCAGCAAACTCTCCAAACACAGCTGTCCTCCATGTGCTGACTCAGCAACCAGGTTACTCCAGCTTGTGGTTCTGCTGTCTCCACATATGGCCTCCACCATGGCAGTTCTAGAAGAGAAAGCTGGAAGATGGCACATTGGCTCCTAACTCTTCTGCTGGGCGTCACGTCCATTCACAGCCCACTCAGCAGAACTGGTCACAGGGCCTCACCCAACTGCAAATGGGCTGGGAAATGTGAGACAGTTTGTGAATACTTGGTGGTTAGCAAAAGGCTCCAGGCACCATGGAACCATGACCTTATGGTGAGAAACTGAAGCTCCGTTGGAAGAAATGATAAGGCACATGTGGAGAGATGAAGCGTGATGCAAGAAAAGGGGCCCAGAAGTGGAAGCAGCTAGGCTGGGCTGACAGATGGGACTGTCAGGGGAAAAACAAAGGCCTTGATTTGTGGCCCTTGACAATTTATGTTGTGTAAATACTTCCACCATGGCCGATTTCAAACTTACCAATTGATGCCACTGGATGCAGAGTCTGGAGGAGACACGCACGATCAACTCTTGTGAGACTGCAGAGTTGGGCTCAGTGACACTGAGGTAATAAGGCGAGTTAAGAGGCTAGTCCAGAAAAAAAATGATGATAGGCTAAACTTTCCTGTCCTTGGGACACCCAGCTGGAGCTAACCCAGCATCCTCTGCATGTCCGTGGCTGAAACCCCCTGCTCCATGCCAAGCACAACCACCACCACCACCGAATATCACCAAGATTTTCCGACTGTTGCTATGACCCGTGAGGGTGAGGGATGTAGCTGTCTCTCTTGCATTCATCCACAGTCTTGCCTCCAGTATGAAAGTATGGGCCTCCATCCTTGAAGAATCAGCAAAGAAATATCTCCTCCCCCTTTAGCTCATCTTCCCAGAGCCATGTTTGCATACACCCTCAGATATTCTGGCATAACATTCCTCCCCAACTGTTCCAAGGAGGGGGCAGCCCAGAAAGCTTCCAGAAAGGCCCTACTTGGGTTTTTAGCCTCCCCCGATTTACATGAAAAGACTCACAAGAATCAAAATAATTACAGTCTACAACTACAGGTTACAAAAAAAACACTTTTGCACATTTGTGAACGGGATGAAAACCATTGGCTGGCTGGCTTAGAATGGAACCAGTTGACTGTCTAACCAGGACGGGGGATGGAGTGAGGGTCCCTACCCCAGGGCTCCCTCACTGAGTTACAGTTACCTGAGGCTTAAAGCAGCAGTTAAATGTGCCCCTCATCTCACCCAGCCTTGGGTTTAGTTAGCTCACCCAGGCTCTTTTTCCTTCTCTCTTCCCCTCTGCTCGTTTCCAGAGCAAAATGAGAGCTCGTGTGTACCGGAAGTGGCACCTGCAGGGCTGCTAGTGACGTAGCTCTGCCTCTCAACGCAACAGGTGTCCCTCACAATCTAGCTCCCAGAGTCTACCTGGCTTTTTTTTCTCCAGAGGGCCATATGGATTTTTTATTTGAAGAGCTTGCCTGGCTCAGATCTCCACCTCCTCCTTCCTTCCTGACCTTTCTCCCTTCCTCCTTTTCTTCCCTTCCCTTTTCCTTCCCCCCTTCCTCACTCCCACTTTCTCTTTCCTCTTTCCTTTTCTCTTCATATAAAGCCACAGACTGAAGTCTTCCTCAGCAGCCTCACCCATCCCTCCTGCTGGTTCTAGAAGTTCCTGGCCCTTAGTCAGAGTGACGCTGCTGCCTGGGTCTGAGGTTCCCTCCACCAATCTTGACCTGCTGGACAAACCTCCCACCAGGAGCTAGAAACATCAACCAGATTCAGCCATAATATCTGCATCTCCGTGAAAGGTTTTACATAACCCAAATCACCAGACTCTGAAGGATTCAAAGAAGGGCAGCCAAGGTTGATGTGGTAGGCAGATGGGCAAGAAAATGCCACAAAAACCTGGGTGCCACCAAATGTTAACATTCTCTCTTGAGACAAATTACAAGTATGAGACTGAAACATGGACATGCAATTTTCTATTTTGGAAATTTCCATTTTTATTCCTAAGTTAACTGAAACCACTAACTAAACAGAAGACCCGAATGCCAAAGAGGGTATACCTCTTTATTTCACTAGAGTTGCTTAATCCAAACATTCCTGCCTATGCAGGCACAAGTCCCAAGTAACTAGATGGAGAGATTGACTTCTTATATAGCTAAGTAAGAGCATTCTTTAAACAGATGATCTCTTATTACCATCATTTGATGAAATATAAGACACTTTAACATTAAATATTTCAATGAGTTCAGCATGATGAAAACACACTACATTGTCCTTTCTCACCCCGCAAAAGACTGGTGAAGAATTACAATCCACTTAACAGCACCCGAGAAGCCAAATCTCAGCGCCTCCCACACCATCCAAGAGAAAGAGACTATACTTGGTAGTTATCACCATTGGACTTACAGAGAAATGAAATCTCAGAGGGGCTAAACCACTTGTTCAAAATCACACAGCTAATAATATCAGAGCTAAAATTCAAACCCAAGATGCAACTCTTTGTACGAAAAAAAGGGGTAACATTTTCCCAGCCCCAATATTGAATCAATTTTACTATGTCTATTCTTCCTGCTATATGACTCTCTGCCTATCCTATTGTGTTTTTGATCTCCCAAGCAAGCCTCCTACCAGGTAAAGAATTTCTGGAATAGATTGAGTCCCCCTTGTAAATGGAGTCCCCCTTGTAAATTATTAGCTTCTTGATTACAAATCAACCTCAGCAGAGTTTGGTTATCATAAGCCTATTTCCCGAGGCCTCTGAGGCACTGTTGGGGAAATGAAGAATAGGTTATGGGGTTTTTAGACTTGAAAAACCTGCTTTTCCTGCCCTAGAACTCAGAGACAATGAACAGGCTGACAAGCACTAACAGGGCTGTAGGGAACTGCTCTGGCCGGGTTGTGACCGAGTGGGATGGGTCCTCCACCTGCCAGCCAGGTGGGTCTCCAGCCAGGTGACCCGGGAACCGACTGTGTGACCTTGGGCATGTCACTACACCCTCAGCCCAGCTGCAGCCTCTTCATCTATGAATGGCAAAGATTTGAATAGAATGATCTTGAGGGCCTCCTCCAGGTTGATAAAAACAACAGTAACCAAGGACAGTCACAGAACATGATCCGCTGCTAACCATAGGGTCAGGCATTTCTCCCCTTTAAGCTACATACAATCTGGGCACCAAGCAAGGCTTCACTGTTTTTCCAGTACCCAGCCATTCACCTCAAGACAAATACTGGGCCAGTCAAAGCTATTTCCCTTTGAGGAGTTCTCACGTGTGGCTGAAATGTAATTCATGTAGCTCCATCATGTGCAGTATTCTACAGCAAGCACTCACTAAGTAGTAAAATTACCGTAGGTTTTTTATCTATTGCTCAATCACCTGTATTTATTTAAAAATGTGGACTGAGGTCCTCTTCCCCCTCTGGTGTCCCATAGAGGTGACTCACAGCCAATCAGAAGAGTACCAGTGGGAGTGGACTCTGGATGTTCCCAAAGCTCCCAGTCCCAGTGACAGAACAAGGCTGAGTGGGCTTTACTGCAGCAGAGGAGGGGGGAGGGGCTCCAGGGTCTCACTAGTTGTATCACTTTGGCCTCTAACTTCCTGTCTCCATCGGGGCCCAGGAGGGGCAGATGCCATTCATTCCATGGCCTCCATCCTCTTCTTCCTCACTCTCCCTTCCCTGTGGAAATTTCCCCATCTTCCTGCTCCCCCGTATATGTGTGGCTTAGGGGGAGGGAGGGACAGGCCAAGTTTATCCCTCACACACAGACCATGAGCATTGGAGCAGTGAATAGTTCTTGGGAAGGGAAAGAGGGATGGGGAAAGAAGAATCAGTTTTCACTATACGCCCTTTTGTACAGTTTGAATGTTATACCGAGAGGGCATGAAATGCCTGTTCAATTAAATAAGTTTTTTTTAAAAAGAATGATTCTTAAAATCATCCCACGGTGGGGGAAAAAATCATCCCACAGGGGCCTAATTCTTTTTTTTTTTTTTTTTTCCTGTTGGGGAACTCAGTGCTGCCCAATCCTTAGAGAAATCTCTCTTTTTTAAAAATTTCTTTTAATGTATATCAGACATCATCGCCAAATTTCTAATTAAAATTGTCTTTTCTTGGGGCACCTGGTGGCTGAGCTGGTTAAGCGCCTGACTCTTGATTTCAGCTCAGGTGGTGATCTCAGGGGTGTGAGACCGAGCCCCACGTTGGGTTCCTCCCTGAGCAGGGAGTCTGCTTTAGATTTTCTCCCTCTCCCTTTGCCCTTTTCCCCACTTGTGCTCTCCTCTCCACCCCCCCCCCATTTAAATAAATCTTTTTTAAAAATGTTCTTTCTGGGGCACCTGGGTGGCTCAGTCAGTTAAATATCTGCCTTCAGCCTCAGGTCATGATCCCAGGGTCCTGGGATCGAGTTCCACATCAGGCTCCCCACTCATGTTCTCTCTCTCTCTCTCAAATAAATAAGCAAAATCTTTTTTTTTTTTAATTGTTATTTCTGTGTCCATCTAAAGCCGCTTTTAGTGGTCTGCCTTGGAGCCACTGAGCACGTCGAGGAGAAGGGAGTTTGTAGTGTTGAGAAGAGGGCAGGATTTAAAGTCAGGCCAACTTTCCTTCCAGTCCTGGCTCTACCACTTACTGACGTGAGTGGGACTCGTATTCTCTAAGCTCCGTTTCTCCATCTCTCTGAAATAAAATCAAATTACCTGCCTTCCCATGAATCACAACAGTTAAGAGCATGCGCTTTGGAGTTAGTTCACTTCTGCCACTGTCACACGCCAGCTGTCTCACATCTCAGCCTCTGCTTCCTCAACCGTAAAATGGGGCTAATAATAGTATTGGCCTGATTAAGTTGTGAATTTTAAATGAGATGATGTATGGAGAGTCCTCAGCAAGGTAACCTACATAGGGCAATAGTCACTAAATTGTTGCTCTTTCTATCATGATGATTTTGTGAGAATAATGTAAGATGAGGTGCCTGGTGCTCAAAAATATACATGCGGATTTTTTTAAGTTTATTTATTTATTTTTATTATTATGTTTTTAGTAATCTCTATACCCAACATGGGGCTCCAACTAGCGACCCCGAGATCAAGAGTCAAACATGTATATTTTTAACATTACTTTTCCCCTAGGTTCCTTCTCTCTGTGGAGAAATTCCCCGTGGGGAATTCCCTGCTGCCTGGCCTTTTTAACTGCTCTCTGTATCAGCTAACACACTCCTTTTTGTCTGCCCATTACAAAGCTCTCAGGTGAAGAATTCAACTGGAATGGCAAAAAAGGGAGGACTCAAACCTTCTCTAAAGTGGGAAGATTCTGTAAAGTTTCACCCATCCTTCCTTCCAACCATCCATCCATCCATCCATCTATCCATCCGCCCACTGAAAATGCTAGGACCTGGGATTGCAGAACTAGTCACAGATATGGTCCTTCCCCTCGGGGGGCTTCTAGTGAGATGTGAGGAAGGCATGAACTCAAGCCTGTGTTGGTCTGGAATTTCTTTGCCTTCCCAGACCAAAAGGCTTATAAGAAACCTGCATTTGTGCTCCACCATGTCCCCCCTAAGTTTGGGCTAAATGTACCCAGGAAAATTCCAACTGGATAAATTACAGTTCTATGGACAACTGTGGGAGGGGCAGCCCCTTTAATGCCATATATTTAAGAATCAACCTTAAACTGTGGTAAATTATGCAATTCCCCCCAGAGTTTATGTAACATACAGCAATTTGTTGGTTTTTCAGGCTTTGTGGGCCTGAATGAAGGTACCAAAGAAAAAGTTTACAACTTTTCCGGCTTCCTTTACTCCAGGCAGATGCTCACCCTGAAGGGATACTTGAGATTGAATGTGGCCAAGCAGGTGAATGGGTTTGGAAACAGCAAAGGGCCATCTGAGTACAGGGCATCCTGGCCACCATTGCAGCTGCTGCTGAGGGTGGGAAGGAGCCCAGAGTTTCTTGAGGCTTTAGTGTGGATTTGTACGACTGGAACTAGATGGAGTTACATCCCACCCGTCCATTCAATCAATCAAGAGTGATAGAGCAGCCCCCAACTGCCAGGCGCTGGGACACAGCCCTGAACAGGAGAGACAAGGCTCTCTAGCCAGCTGTAAGGAATTGCTCAGGGCGTGCTGACGCAGCAGAGGGCTTGGGCCGGGGTTGTCCAGAGGCACTCACAGTGGGCTTGGAGAAGGTCTGCTATGCTGTGCTGTCCTCATTGCTCACAGAGTTGGGCAGAAAGGCCGCAGGAGGGAACGAGGGACCCAGGGAGTCAGGAAATGCGGGGTCCAGTCCCAACATTTGAGGCCACATTGTACTGCTCTGTATTTCAGACTTTTCAGTCATTAAAGGAAGGATTTTGAAAAAAGAAAAACGGATGTCTAAGGACCATCTGGTTCCAATGGAAGCTTGGATTCAGGAGTCAGGGACTAGGCTACACCATGTGGGTCCTCGCCGCTCGGAGAGTGCTGAGCCGGCTCTTGCACACCTGTGTGTGTACTCACACACACCCGCACACGCATGCACACAGATGTCATTGCTCCCAAAGTGAGGACATTGGGATCACTTGCTTCCAGTCATGTCTTCCCTCCCAGGCTCAGATACCAGCTGGGGCTCTCCTTGGCCCTGAAAATTCAGCTAAAATTGTATAACGTCTGCCACATACACATCCCCAATTCCCACGACCTGTGGAAGTCAAAAGCCCTCTTGAATATTTCTGAGAATGCAGGGGAGCCGTGGGGTGATGTCCCTTTGCCAGCTCTCTGGCTTCTGAGCCTGAAGGCACTGGTTAGGGGGCCGCCCCCGCTTTCCAAGTTTATCTTTGCCACACAGGCACCAAACCCTCACACATGCCTATGAATGATTCCCTCGCCTGCACCCCAGGGTAAGGGATTGCATCATATTCATTTTCCTACTCTTAGCACCAGCCTACCCCTGGAATCTGGTAGGCGTTCAACAGCATTTGATGAATAAGTTGAAGGAAGAAAGGAATGGTGTGAAGGGTGCCATTGAGATTACTTTGAATGGCAGGTCAAGGCCAACTCAGGAGAAAAATGTGTTAAAGGCAATAAAAGTTGCTTCTCATTCAGGGTCATTCCTGCCCTGCCTGCTTCTGATCCCTTTCTGGGTCCCAGTCCAATCCCAGTCCGACCACAGACTGCTGAGATATTAACTGACAATGACACTGTTAATTCATAAAAGTTCAACACATTTCCATTTGCTCCCTGTCCCAGCCTGTTTACTTTAGGAGGCTTCCTCTCTCTGCCCTCCCCTTCCAACGCAGTCAAGTAATGCCAATATAAAAGGTCACCCCCACTCAGGCTAACCCAGACCTAGCCAGACCCAGAACAGAACTGACTCCCCAGCTCTGTAGCTGGGCTCCCTTCACCCTTTGTACAGAACTCCTTCCAGAAATGATCACTCCGCACACTTCTGTTTGTTTCTCCAGCTCACCCTCTAGATCGTGAGCATTTTTTGTGATTACTTCCCTAACTCCAGTGCCTAGCTCAATGCTTGAAATATAGGAAGACCTTGTAAATGTTTGCAAAATGAACAAATAATGAAAACAAAAAGAGTATGGGTGCAGCCATTTTGAGAGTCAATGAGCCAAAATAGCAGAAATGCTTATAGCAAACAAAAGGCAGGGGGGAGTAAAAAATTTTTAACAGAGAAAAAGGTGGAATGTTCATTCAGCATTATTAAACAGATAAGTCATTTGGCAGAGCATGCTGAGGGAGGACCGGGTTTTCTAAACCCCAGCTCGATGTTTTTTCATACTGCATTATCATCTCTGTCACATTATTTTTGTTTGTGTTTTGTAGCCTTTTGGGAATTACAACATCAGCTCACTGTTTGCTGGGTTTCACAATTCTCCCTTCCCATCAAGCACATACCATGAGGCACATACAATAACTGCTTTTTATATATCCAGGAATTTAAATTATATTTTGTTTTGCAAACTTCATGATACCCCTTTGAGATAAGTGGAAACACCTGGGGGTGTTGTGAAACCAGGCCTGAGAATGGCCATTTCCCAATGTGCTCAGCAGGGCTCCCACGGTGAAGAAAGAACACACAGTCCCAAGCTTGCTTGCAGCCTTCTTCTTCTTCTTCTTTTTTTTTTTAAGATTTTATTTATTTATTTGACAGAGAGAGAGAGAACACAAGCAGGGGGAACGGCAGGCAGAGGGAGATGGAGAAGCAGGCTCCCCAAAGAGCAGGGAACCTGATGCGGGGCTCGATCCCAGGACCCTGGGATCATGACCTGAGCCGAAGGCAGATGCTTAACTGACTGAGCCACCCAGGCGCCCCCAAGATAGTTTATTTTAGACAAAAACAAAACTTTGCTTGAATTATTCTGCCATAATTTTCATTTCACAGTGCAATCCACTAATGAGCTAACACTCAGAGTTTATAACAAATGGAAATTCTTCCTTTTTTTCTTTTTAAAGATTTTATTTTTAAGTAATCTCTACACCCAACATGGGGCTCGAACTCACAACCCAGAGATACAAGAGTCACATGCTCCACTGAGCCAGCCAAGCAGCCCGAAATTATTTCTGTATTACAGAATTAATGGGTACAGTAAATATATCAAACTGCCATTTCCTCTTGAATGAAACACTGCACCTAAATCTTTGGATTGTCATGATTGCTCTATGTATTTTCCTACATCATCTCTAGACTATGAGCTTTTCGAAGACAGAGATGCTGTGTAGGTTATCTGTTAGAGTGACCAACTATCCTGGTTTGCCCAGGATTGGGGGTTTTTCTGGGATATAGGACTTCTGGTTATAAAACCAAAACAATCCCAAACAAACTGGATCGGGTTGGTCACTCTGTGTGGAAAAAATTCCCCCAAAAACCCTTCAATATTCCTTGTGCTTGATATGTAATAAGTGCTCAATAAATGTTTAGTTGAACTTGTCCTAAAAACTGTAAACTTGGGCGCCTGGGTGGCTCAGTCATTAGGCATCTGCCTTCGGCTCGGGTTATGATCCCAGGGTCCTGGGATCGAGCCCCGAATTGGGCTCCCTGCTCCGCGGGGGGCCTGCTTCTCCCTCTCCCACTCCCCCTGCTTGTGTTCCCTCTCTCACTGTGTCTCTCTCTGTCAAATAAATAAATAAAATCTTAAAAAAAAAAAAAAACTGTGAACTTGTACTGAATGTTTTCCCATTTGTGTATAGAACTGAAGTAACTTCTAAATCAAAGAAGGATTAGTATTTTTTAAAACATAACAGTTGACCAGAGGTTATGTAGCGGGGCATCTTCCCAGGCAATAGCACTGCAAGAACTCTCTTTTGTCCCTGTCAATGGAACTTTCTTTCATCTTCTTCCCTTTGACCCCACCCGTACCAATTCCATCACAGCCCCCATCTGCACCTGCTGACTTAGGAAGCCCTTGTCATTGCCAAGGACACTACGCAGTTAGGGGAGACAGCTGGTTTCTTGAGCTCAAGGAGTTCCAATGTATATTGTCTGTCAAGCAAATGCAGCACGGTTGTGTGTTTGGCACAGGGGAGGAGCCAGGGGGATACGGGAAAGACTGAGGACTTGAGGGAAGAAAGGAGAATTCTCTGATCTGTTACTGGCTTCATCCAGGAAAAATATTAGTATATGTGGTACCAGAATTCTGTGATCCCAGCTCAGAAACTTCTCCCCAACAGAGGCAATCCCATGGAATGATTCAGAGCCTGGGCTCCAAAATCAGAGTCCTAGGTTAAAACCTGGCTCCGTATTTGCTGAATTTCTCTGGGCTTCAGTTCCTTATCTGTAAATGATAACAAGAGTACTCACCGCATAGGCTTGTTGTAAAGAGTAAATGAGCTGATGGATGTAAAGTGCTTTGTGCAGTTCCTGGCACATAGGGAGTACTGGATGTGAATGCCCACCATAATTATCCTGTCACTCAAGGTCAAGAGAGAAAGTTGGTACAAGGAAAGAGCATGGACTTTGGAGTCAGACCTGGAAATATTTCACTTTAGATCCATATGATTGTGGTCTCTTTGTGCTTCAGTTTACATATTTGTAAGGTAGAACTCCACCTTGAAGGATTGCTGTGAAAATTAGATGGGACATAGTAAGTAGGGTGCCCAGCACATGGTGATCAGCGAAGATAATTGGTAAGATTCTTTCTGTATTCAACTCATCTTCTCCAACCCAAGTCTAAGAGACCCAGCGGACTTTCTGTCTTCCAGTGCACCCCACACTCCCATGCCTAGGTTTCTACTATCTCAGTTCTAGAAACCGCCGCTGAAATGTTAAAAGCCTGCCTAGCACTCAAGGTCCAGCTAGAACCCACCCGTTCAAATGTCCTTTCCTCTCACCAAGTAGAGAAGGTAGTTCTTTCCTCAGCCAAGTGTCCCCTCATTTAATCCATTCCAGTGAGTCAAGTTGCATGGCCTTCAATAAAGTCAGCATTCCACAGTTCTTATAAAATGTCGACATAGAGAAAAATAATGACGACAGTGAGTTTCATAAACCAATTCACATAGCCTTTCTCCTCTTTGAAAGTAGTACTAAAATATTCTTTATTTTATACATGGTGATAATAAATGATAGTTGCTATTTTTCAATGTCTTTACTTGGCAAAAGAAAAAGTAGGCAGCCCTATATTAATCACAAAAATGTTTCTCATTTTGTTTGTTTTGCTATTTTACTGATAGGCAAAACCCAAAAAGTCTAGGAACTACTTGACAGTGTACAAATGAGAGAGGAGTGGGAAAGGAGATGGAGAAGGAGAGATGGAAGAGGGTTGGTCAGAATCTGCAGTCTCCAAGTGGCCACTTTCTGCTGGTTGAATGGGGGCCCCAATGGTCCTGTCTAGGTGCTAACTAGGCACCCACATAAAACAGGCTACAGTTAAGAGTAGATTCATTTGTTAGAATCAATGAGTGATCATCTGTATCTAATTCCAAGGTGTAACGGGTAAGCTTCGCTCCACTGGTTTTATTTTTTTAATAATTAAAAAAATTGTTTTTAAGCAATCTCTATGCACCCAATGTGGAGCTCGAACCCACCACCCCGAGATCAAAGAGTTGCATGCTGCATGCTCTAGCGACTGAGCCAGCCAGGCACCCCTCCACTGGTTTTAAAGCAACGACTTTCAAACTGCATCAGAAATGCCTGAAAAGTTAGTGACACTCAGGAGTCCTGGGCCCACCTCCAGAGACTCCGAGTCAGTCCACCTGGGGCATCTGCGTTTTAAACCAGCCTCCTCGGAATTGCCGATGCTGGTGGTCCTTAGGCCAGCCAGCCAAATTCTGCCCATTCTGTGCTCTCCTTTATATCCAAAGGCTCACCCACCCCAAGCTTGCGTCTTTCCCAGCCTCTGTCCTGATACTGCATCTGCTTTCACATAAGAGGAACTGCCGGGCGTCCGTAACACTTTTTCTCCTAGAACCTTAGTAATGAAAAGTCTCTAATGGTCCAAGATGGGTAGGTTGCCCTGAATCAAAGTGAGGTCTTATTTCAGCTTGGGCAGCCTATTTAAAATTCCCAAGTATTGTGAGCGGCTGTAGGTGCCCACAAAGCAGCAGGCCCTCAACCTCCCCCGTCGCTGCTTCTAATCCACTTCCGGTGAGAGGGAAATGCTTTTCCTCTGCCATACTGATGCTGTGTGAGGAGAATGTTCTGTTTCTTAGAGCAGGTGCTTAGCAGTTTGTGCACGATCAATTATTGAATCCAGTACCCCAGGTTTCCGGATGCCACGGGAAAGAAAATGTGGCTAAGAGAAGCTACCTTTGGCGGATTTAGAAAAAGCAGAGAGAGAAGCTAATGGGGAAACTGGCTCTTTTGTTTTCTCAAAATCACTAATTGCACTCACTCCACCTTCAGCATTGTAACACATTCAGCACCTTGTAACATTTATCCATTTTCTTGTTTTAGTCACCACTTAGTGTTGCTGTCAGATTTTAATCATCTTTTTGCAAAACTCCTGACCAATATTCATGCAAATACCCCAAAAGAAAGGGAAAATAAGCTTTCCTGAGCCCCCCTCTGGCAGCCCGCATCCAGGTGTTTGTCTAGAATCATAAAGACTTTTGAAAGGACTTTACAGGTGTAAAAAGCTCTCAAAGAGATTGATTTACAAAATGCCAACTTCGGTCCAACCTCACTCTTCAAAAACTTGAGTTTCTGGAGGAGTGAATTTTAGGGGCCTAGGAACAAAGCCTTGTAAGCTTAGGAAGGAGAGGTGAAGCGAAGAATTTCTTTGCTTTACACACAGAATAATTGAAAAAGGAGGCATGTGAGTGAGGAGGGTGGGGGAAGGGTGTTCATTCCTGTGTTGAAAGAACAGAAAGGGACCATATTTTGCTCTTAATCTTTTTTTTTTTTTTTTTTGGTGCAAGGCAGATGGGCTGTGGAGTGACACTAAATAAATCCTTGAATAAATGAATCTCTCAGCTCTGGGGTGGGGGTGGTGTGGAGGGAACGAGGGGGGTGGGGGGGAAGGATGGTAGGAAGCGGCTTGTACATATGGAGCAGATAACTTTTTAAGGAAAGAGGGATTAAAGCAAGAACCTCAGGGCATTTAATAACTGTGGCATTTTATTCTTGCTTTATGTGGATTATTGGGGATTATCTGCTAAAAGCAAGAGCCCAGTCTGGTGTTACTGTTTGACTCACCCTTCGTTTCCTCTCATTTAAAATCTTCTGTCTCCTTCATGATTTTCATTTGGTTAAAGGCAGACAACTCTGGAGTGTAAAAGAAGTTTTCCTGATAAATGAAAGGCTCTACACAACCAACCTTCCCTAAAGAGCAGAAATGGGTTTTGCTGTCAAATGCAACCTTTACAAAATCGAAAAGCCCAATTAGAAGCATTACAAAGTAGATCCAAACACGACTTTTGCAGCCAATTGCAGGGGCCTAAAGCTCAGAGCTGCGGAAGCTCAGTAGAGCCGGTTGGTGGCAGAGCGTGGGCTCCAGCCCAGGCCTCCATGGGCACACCCCAGCGTTGTATTTGCACCACGTGATCTCTGCGGGTTCTCAGGGACTCGTGCCTTATGAACCAGGCAAATGCTTATGCCTTGCCTCAAATATTACAAATCACCTGAGGGAGAAACTGTACTTCAAAAAGAAAAGTCTTTCCTTGGGCTTCATGGAGCCAGAAAGCAAGGAAATGCTAAAGCAAAGCACGGCAGAGGAGAGTTTAGCCTCCTTGAAGTTCAGCTGGGGGATTTTAGACGTTCGGAATCATCTGAGAAAGTTAGAAAGAAGTGGTAGTCCTAGTAGTCTCGGGAATTACGACCTCATAGAGCCATGGGCTTTGGAGCCAATTCCAAAGTGGGGATTCTAGTCCTGGTTCAGTTACTTATTTATAGTTTGACTTGAGACAAAGTAGTTAAATTCTTTAAGTCTCAGTATCTTTATTTATGTAACAGGAATAACAACATTTCTGTCACAGACTTGTTATGAGTACGCATGACATAATACACTGAAATCTGTTTCCTTTGGTATTTATATGCTCAGTAAATATTACTTTCATTTTCCTGCTGCCTCTGCCTTCCTCCCACCTACCCCCAAACTCCTTCGTCCAACCAAAACTTCTCACTGCTGCTGTGCCTACATGCCTCAGGGATTTATTTCATAATCAGAGGGGGATAATTTGATGAAACCTGCTAATATTGAAGAAGTCTCTTAACGAACATACTGGCAAGGCCTGCAAGCTCTGAGGGCAACTGTTCCAGGTGGTGACCATAATTTGCACCTGATATGAAGGATTTCGCCACCAGAGAAACTGCCTCACAGTTTTGGTCCAGGTCCAGCTGGAAACGAGGGAAGGCGGGTCCCCAGCGAGAATGTAGTCAGAGGGTAGAGAGCCAGTCAAGAGAGAGCAGCAGATGAGGCAATGGGGAGGCGGGGGAGTTGAGTCCGGGAGAAATCCAGGCCAAGGGGTGAGCCAAGGGGGACAACACGTTGACTTTGGAGGCAGACTGAAGCCAGGGGAGGGGAGAGACTCTAAAGGCCCAGGAATTCTGTGCAGGGACCTGAGGGCAGCAATCCTGACAGAAGGGTGATTTGAAGCTATGTTTACATAGCACTCAGTAATGATAAAGCTAATTCCTACACTGAAACCCGCAAAATGGAGGCTATCCCAGTGGTCTGGCCCAAGTCACAGATCTGAACCTAAGTCAGCCTCCATTTACAGGAAACACCTCACTGCCAAGGAAACCTAACATACACCAATCAGAGAGTCAACTCTGCTTTAGCTGGCTCACCTTACCCTAGATATTAGGACCTGCTAGCCTTATAAGGAAATTCCTGTCTCCTAGCCAATCATGCTGTTTCCTGGTTGCCTCTTGCCCCAAAATCTCTCTCTCTGAACGAGCGCTCCACTGCTTGTGAGTTGTTTTCCCTTAAATGAAGGACATCAAATTCCTTACTGAATTGTTTCTGTTTTGTCATTTCGCAGTATAAAAATGGGGGGGGGGGGGATGTATTAGACCTAACAAAGATACAAAGATTATGAGCGAAGGAATGAAGGAGTCTAAGGAAGGAGAGTGGCTGAAGCTTCTCCTCCTGAGCTTTCCCTGGACATGAAGGGACAAGATGGAGACTCTGGAAAATGAGCCAGACCAGTAGGAGGGAGGTGGGGCCGGGGATGAGGACTTGAGCACACGGAGAAATTTGGCCTAAGAATCCGTATTTTTTTAAAGCTTCCCCAAGGATTCACTTTGGGAGCTCCTCCATTAGTGGTGTCCTGTTTTGCATGACAGGGCGCCAGCAGGACCATCTGCCCGAGCTCCTTTCCTTCTCTCATTGTTATGTAAAGCCCATGTCTAGGCTCACTTCGTTTTCTTTCCACAGGGACATTAACAAGGCACTAGGGGCACAATTCCTAAGGACCTATAAAAAGGTTTCATACTTTAAAAAAATAAATAAATAAACAACTGGCTGTAAAAAAGGAAATGAAAAATTAATACATGTTTAAATGCCTGCAAAATTCAAGTACTCAAATATAACTCCGTTCATATTTTGTTATACGTGAATTATAGTCAAATATTCAAACTCTGCTCCTCAGATTCTTCTTCTACGTAATGGGTATCTAATAATAGCACCTTTCTCCTAGGGATTTTTTTAAATCCTCACTTGACACTGGTGGGCAGAAATGGGATGTTACATGTAAGGCACTGTACGGGCCCCGCGACCCAGCATGCCAGCTTAATTTATTAACGATGCTGTTAGTGATAATGAAGATGATGCCGGGACGATGAAAGCAGACTTTTCCCATGAAATATGCTGAAGAACTCTCAGTGTACTAAGCATTTGTGACGTTGCTATTCCGCTCTCTGAAATACAGAACTGCAGAACAGCAGGCCAAAGCCAAACTGTGGCTCTCTATAAATAGACTCCCACCTTTCTGTTCTGGTCTGGCTGATGAGGATGTGGCACGGAGCTTTCAAAATCCCAAAGTGGGCCAAGCACTTTCACATCCATAATCTTCTTTCCTCCTCAAAGCTGCCCTGTGAGCGAGGCAGCGAGGGCATAGCAATGGAAAGGAGAGCTCTGGAGGACTCTGGTTTGAGCTCTGTGATTTTGAACAAGTCCTTTAACCTTTTTAGGCTCGGTTTGCTCACAGGGAATCGAGAGAGATTTCCTGCTTTGGGAAATCCACAGTCTTGCGGGAATCAAAAGGGAAATTGGATGTTAAAGTGCTAAACCACATGCCCGCATATAAATATCTGATCTGCCCTTATTTTGGGAGATCAGGAAACTAACATTGACAGAAATGACCTGACATGTGCACAGTCTCTCAGCTTACAAGAGGGAAAGGCAGGACAGGAAATTGGGTCAGTGTGCCTTCCTTCACACATCACAGCTTCCTGAGCCGCTAACATTCCCTGCAGGCCCTTCACCGCAGAGGCAAAGTAAGGACTCAGGTCACACAGACCCTTGTGGGCAGGGGTTTGCAAAGCAGACTTGGCTGAGAGACCACCGCCCCCTGGTTCTGTGGGTCAGGCCACCACCTCTCCGTGGGAAGTGTGGCTTCCTGTGTCAGCCTCTCGCCAAGCCAAAGCCCTTTGGGGATATTTAACTCTTTGCTACAGCCCAATTTATACCAGGGTCATGGGACGTGTGGGGCCTATGGTTCCTGCTGATGCACCGGCAGACGTTATGAGTTGGATAATGAATATATTTCTGCCTGAATTCAAGACAACAATAGCTACCATTTCTTGAGTGTTTCATATGTGTACTTTACCCACATTACTTCATTCAATTCTCACTATAGCTCTCTCAGGACGTAAGCGCTATTATTATCTCCATCCTTCAGGTGAGAAAATTGAGGCCCTTAAGGGTTAGGTTAACTTCCAAGGTCGTGCAACCGTGTCTGTCAAAAGACAGGCAAGAAAGGAAGCAGTTTGATCTTCAATACCAAAGCATCTTTGGCAACGTTGTGGACAACAAAAGCCAAGTCCCTTTTCCCTTATAATTTGTTGAATAACCTACACAGATTCTCTTTAGTAGGTCTGAGTGGGACAAGGTTGTTCCTGTTGATTGACAAGGATTTTAGCATGAATATTTAATGGGCAGGGCAGCCGGTACACTTGGCTAATGTAATATTTCAAGCTCTGCTTTCATACTGAAGGGATTTGCCCTCCCTTAATGCATGTCTACATCCTGTCCCAGTCCTTCCAACAGCATTTTCCACACAGATAATGCCAGTTCAGGGAGCCTCTGTTTCCCAGCTCTCAGTTTAAGATAGCACTTACTCTTATCTTGAGATAAGGATTTTTGTGATGACAGAAAGCCACTGGGCATTGTCTTGATTTTTATCATTTCCTGTCCAGGCCCTCCATGCCTTCTTGGTTACAACCCATTGACAGAATCAGCTTGGCTGATGTCATTCAGATGAATTGTTCACACTTTTACCATTCTATCTCTATCTCTATCTCCATCATATCTATCTCTATCTCCATCTCTATCCCATCTCTCTCTGTCTCTCTGTCTCTATCTCTTCTTTCAGCCAAGCCAATCAGAGGAACAAAGGACTCTGTCATCAAGGTATACACTCTCCTTTGCTGTGTTTCTGAAAATTCTTGAAGAGCAATTGCATACAACTAACATTATACTTTTAGTGAAAGATGAAATACTTTCCTTCCAAGATCAGGAGATAGGCAAGGATATTTTCTCTTACCCTCTCTGTAAGGCAAATAAATGAATGCATTCAGATTGGAAAGAAATAGGTAAAACTGTCTTCATTCACATGACACGACATTGTATGTAGAAAATCCCAAAGAATCTACAACAAACTACTAGAATTGATAAACAGGTTTGAGTTAAGTCCCAAGATACAAGAGCTATACACAAAAGCCAATTATATTTCTATATATGCGCACCCAGCAATCCAAAAATAAAATGAAGAAAACAGTTGCTTTCATGATAACATAAAAATATATGTAGCAATAAATGTAATTTAAAGGTGGAAGGCATACACTAAAAATGACAATACATAGATGAGACACATTGAAGAAGATCTAAATAAATGGAAAGACACCTCAGGTCCATGCATTGGATGACTCAATATTGTTAAGGTGACAATTCTCCCCAACTTGATTTGTAAATTCAATACATCCCTATCAAAATCCCAGCCTTTTTTGTTTATATTGACAAATTGATCCTAAAGTTTATATGGAAATGCAAAGGAACTAGAATAGCCAAAAAAATTGCTAAGAGAACTTCAAGCACTCACTAAGAAAGCTTACTATAAAACCACAGTAGCCACAGTGTTCAAGACAGGATAGTATTGCCTCAAGGACAGGCATATAGATCAATGGAACAGAACTGAGAGTCCAGAAATAAAGCCCACATTGACGGTGAACTGATTTTCAACAGAAGTACAAAAACAATTCAATGAGCAAACTGTAACCTTTCCAATATGTCCTGCTGGAACTGAATATCCATATGCGGGATATCCCTCCCTACAACTGGATATCCATATATAGAAAAATGAACTTACCTCACAAATACACAGACTATTTTAAAGACCTCAGTATAGGATCATAAACCTAAGTGTAGTAGTTAAAATTATAGAACTTCTAGAAGAAAATATAGGAGACAATCTTTGTGAGTTTGGATGAGGCAAAGTTTTCTTAGATACAATGCCAAAAGCAAAATCACCAAAATGAGTATCTTCACCACTTCAAAGAAACACCATTAATCTGACAAGGCCCTTGTATCTAGAATATAAAAGAACTCCTATAACTCAACATTAAAAAAATAATAAAATTAGAAAATGAGCATGACATTTGAATGGACATTTCTCCAAAGATACACAGCTGGTGAATACCCACATGAAGAACGGCTCTGCGTCAGCAGTCATTAGGAAAATGCAAATTAACACCACAATAAGGTACCAATTTACATCTGCTAGAATGATGATTTAAAAAGAGAAATAATAGCAAGTATTGGTGAGGAAGTGGAAAAATTGGAACCCTCACACACAGCTGGTGGGAATGTAAAATGGTGCCGTCACCTTGGAAAACAGTTTGGCAGTTCTTCAAAATGTCAAACATAGAGGTGTCATTCTGACCCAGCAATTCCAGTCTTAAATATCTACCCAAGATAAATGAAAATATATACCCACACTAAAACTTGCACATGAATGTTCATAGCAGCATTACTCATAAATAGCCAAAAAGTAGAAACAACCCAAATGTCCATCAGCTGGATGAATGGCTAAACAAAATGTGATCTATCCATGCAATGCCACATTATCATTAATAAAAAAGAATGAAGTACTGAGATATGTTATGATGTGGATGAACTTCCAAACCATCATGCTAAGTGAATGCAGCCAGTCACAAAAGACCACATATTGTATAATCCCTTTTATAGGAAATGTCCAGACTAGGCAAGTCTTCAGAAACAGAAAGATTCATGATTGCCAGAGGCTACAGGGAAGAGAGAATGGAGAACAACTGCTAATGAGTACAATGTTGCCTTTGAGGATGATGAAAATGTTCTAAAATAAGAATATGGTGATATTGCACAACCCTGTAAGTACACTAAAAGCCATTGAATTGTACACTTTAAAGGGGTGAACTTTATGATATGTGAATTACATCTCAATAAACCTTAAAAAACAAATAACAACAACAAAAGACACTTAAGAAAATGAAAAGAAAAGACACAGACTGGGAAAAGATACTTGCAAATCACATATATGGACAAGAGCTTGTATCCAGAATGTATGAAGAACATTTGTAACTCAATAATAAGACAAATGACCCAATTATAAAATGAGAAAAAGATTTAAGTAGACATTTCACTAAGAAAAATATACAAATGGCCAAAAAGAACGTGAAAAGATGCTCAACAGCACTAGTTATCAGGGAAATGCAAATTAAAACTACAATGAGATACCACTTCATATCCGGTAGAAGGGCTGCTATCAAAAAGACAGAGAATGTTCAGTATTGGGAAGAATGTATAGAAATCAGAACACTCATACTTCACTGCTGGAAATGTAAAAATGATACAGCCAATTAGGAAAACAGATTGGCAGTTTCTTAAAAAGTTTAACATTAAGTTACCATATGATCCAGCAATTCCACTCCTAAGAATCTAGAGAAATGAAAACATAAAGTTACACAAACGCATGTTTAGGAATCACAGCCCCAAACTGGAAATAATCCAGATATCTAACAACTGAGGAAGAGATAAACGTAAGGTTTGTACTACACAAAAAAATATTCTTCTTTTCTACCATAGATAATCTTTTACTTAAATGGAATATTATTTCACAAATAAAGAAACTTCTGAAATATTGTTTGGAGAAAACTCTCCCTGGTCTAAGGCACTGATTGCCTTCATCCTAGACCATTTTTTTCAAGGATGATTGTTAAGCAAACAGGTGTAGAAGATTGAGATAGTGCCTCTCTGTGGAGCAGAGGGATGATTTGTTTGATGTCCAGTTTAATCAAGATAATGGCTCTCTCTAGGGCAAATGTCGAGTGGGTTTGCTTACAGCCCGTTACAAAAAACTGGGGTTTCCTAAGCTTAGAATTCCTCATCTTTGCCATAAACCCACGGCATGTGCATCCATGCGGCCCCACTTGCAGCATACCCGTGGGACTTGAGGGGCAGAGGGAATGAGCACAAACTTGAAGCTGCCTGCTGGGCCGCAAGGAATGAAGTCCTTTCTCCCTTATCCGGGAATCTCATGTTCTCAGTCATGAAATTGTGGCAGGCTTCTTTTTTTTTAAGATTTTACTTATTTGAGAGAGAGAGAGAGAGAGAGAGAGAGAGAGAGAGCTCGAATGGGGGGAGGGGCAGAGAGAGAGAGAGAGAGACAAACAGATTCCCCGCTGAGCAGGGAACCCTATGCCCACCTGGTGGGCTCGATCCCAGGACCCTGAGATTATGACCTGAGTGGAGTCAGATGCCACCCAAGTGCCCTAAGACCTTTCATAGTCTTAGCATACAAACTACAACTTTGATGAATCTCAAAAATATTGCAAGTGAAAGAAGCCAGATACAAAAGATTACCTATCGCAGGATTCCATTTACATGAAATAGCCACAAGAGGTAAATCTATAGAGACAGAAAGTAGATCAGTGATTCCCTCGAGCTGGGAATGGGAGCGGACTGACTGCAAGTGAACATGAGGAAACTGTGTGGATAATAGAAATATTCTTAAGCTGGTTTGTGGTGATATTTACACAGTCTCTACCTTTACTAAAAATCATTAAACTGTATGTACACTTACAACAGGTGAATTTTTATGGTATGTAAGTTATACTTCAATAGCTATTGAACACACACAGTAAAATGCTATTTCACACTCAGAGAATCACATAATTAAGAAGACTGGCCACCGTGTGGATCGGCCAGGATGGAGAGCAACACTCATGCATTGCTGGTTGAAGTGTAAAATGGTGCACCCACTTCAAAAAACCATTTAGCAATTTCTTGAAAAGTTAACACACATCAAACCTATGAGCCAGTAATTCCGCTGCCTAGGTATTTACCCATAAGAAATGAAAATATCTGTCTATAAAAGGGGACAAGTGTAGGCTGCCCCAAGATGGGTCTCTTTGGCATGAAGATTATTTTGAGTTAAAAAGCCATCAAAACCCAGCAGATTCAGGAAAAGCCCTTTACCTCTCCTACAATTGCCTAAAAAGAATTTAGATAGAGGACCTGCTCCAGGAAGAGAGCTATCACCATAGATAACTATATCATACTATGAAGTAGTATAACTATAGATAGGGAGGAACCTAGGAAGACCTGTCTGATCAAAGTGCTTCAAATCCCATTATTTCTGAGTGGCCCACTCAGAAACATTTGTTTACCAAACCTTTACTCGTTTTCATCTTCCTGTGAATTGCAGTCCTTCCCTTTGAAGTCCCAGAACCCTACCCCTTTCTCCTTAGTTCAGGATAACATACATACCTCACTTGGCCTGCCTTTGGAATTTCTGTGTCTGTGCAGATTCCACATAAATACTCAATTAAATTTGATTTTCTCCTTCATAGGAGAAATGTGAAATGTCCATTTGATTCTCAGTTCAGTCAGAAGGACCTTGAAGGAAACAGGAAATTCTCGTTCCCCAACAACATATACTGGATGTTTATGGCAGCTTTGTTTATAATTACTCAAGATTGGAAACCTAACCAAATGTTCATCAACTGATAAAGGAACAAACAAATGATGGTGTATTCATACAATGGAATAAGATTTGCCCCATCCCCCACCTCCACAAGTTACCGATATGTGCAACAACATGGACGAGTCCCACAGCCATGACACTGAGCAGAAGAAACCAGATACAAAGAACATAGGAAGAAGTATAATTCTGTTTAGGTGAAGTTCTGGAACACGTAAAATCAATCTATAGTAATAGAAATCAAATTAGTGGTTGTGAGGCATGACGAGGAAAGGAAGGGACACATGGAAACTTTTGGGGGACCCACAAGTGTTTGGTATCTTGATATACACTTGTCAAAAGTCAACCTGTGTGTTTAACATGTGTAAATTTTGTTCTCAGTAAATTGTACCTTAATAAGGTAAAAAAAAAGTTAGCTTATTATCTTCCCTTGAAATTGCCTCTCTCTATCATGGATAATAACATGTTAACCATCCTTCCAAAGTTAACCATCCTTCCAAACTTTGAAGATTTTGTTGACCTTTCCTTCTTCTTTATCTTCCAAATCCAGTCAGCCATAGGTCCAGTAGGTTTTCCCTTTGCAGTCTTTCCATTCATTACCACCTTCTCCCCCATCCTGTATGCCTATTGTTTTCATCAGACAAAAGCAGAGGCAGAGTGGGGGAAGGAGAGAGAGAGAGAAGTAAAAGGAGGGAGAAGAGGAAAACTTATAATAATGAATTCCTTGTTTGTTTTTTGTGGGAGGTAGGATTTAAACTTAGGCTCTATGTCGTGTTTCTGTTCTTTGCAACAAACGTTGAGGCAGAATGTTGTGCTGATTAATAGCTTGAACTCTGGAGCCAGAATGACTAGCCTCCAATGAATCCCTGCTCTACCACTTACTGTGTGACTCTAGGCAAGTTGCTTCATCATTCTGAACCTCAGTTTCCCCATTATCCCTATACTACTGCTACTAATGAAACAACCACCCCTTTCTACTCTGTAAGCATTTTTATTGCCATTCCATAATTGAATATTTAAAAAAGACAAACAAAAAGAACAATGTGTTGGATGCTATAATAGAAGTAGTGACAGAATGCTGTGGGAGGATTGAAGAAGTGCACCACACAATTAGACGAACTTTCAAGTTTGAAAGCATAGTCCCCAACACTGCCTTCATCAACTCCATGTTTGTCACTGTTAGGTTCTATAATTGGCTCTAAAGACTCAGAACTCACAGAAAGCGATCAGAGTTTAATTACAGGGAAAGGATACAGATAAAAATCAACTACAAGAAGAAACACATAAGGCAGAGTGTGAATTTGAAGCTTCCATTGTCCCCCTCCCAGAGAGTCAGGCTGTTACCCTCCCAGCATCAGTGAATGACAATGTCTACAAGGAATTGCCAACAGGGAGGCTCCCCTGAGCTTCAGTGACCAGAGTTTTCACTGGGGCTTCATTACATAGGCATGGCTGATTGATTACTATAAGAGTGAACTCAGTCTCCAGGTCCAATGACACTACATGACCCAAAACCCTGACCCTAAGTACATTTTGGTCTTTCTTGTGTAGACAGTCCCTGCCCTAAACAAAGACACTCCTACCAGATATGACAGAGTGCATCCCAGAAGCTGAGAGCAAAGATCGGACCTTCTCTTTGGATAAAGCCAAATT
Source organism: Phoca vitulina (assembly GCF_004348235.1). NCBI lineage: Eukaryota > Metazoa > Chordata > Mammalia > Carnivora > Phocidae > Phoca > Phoca vitulina. Next base: position 26,260,361 of record NW_022589705.1, read on the forward strand.
CCTTAGTACACAGGACCTAACCCAGATTTGAAAGCCAGCTATGGTTTATGATTAGGGTTGAGATAAATTAAAGTCTTTGGAAGAATCTGGCAAAAGCCACACTGGATTGATTTGTTACTATTATTTTTATGTGTTTTTAAAAGGAATCACATTCTTGTACATTTAAATAGTAATGGCAATAATTCTTACTCCTAGACTTTTGTGTTATCTTGGCCACCTCTTTCTTCTTTTTCCCTGTTACCTCCTTATGAATATTTAATGTTTTCCTAAAATTTGGAAGTTTTTAAGGGTTGTAAGAAAAGCTGAACTGAAGTTTAAACACACATTTTACTTGGAAGAAAGTAACAGAATGGCCAAAATCAAGTGTGGGAGTTTATCTGTTTTTAATAATCTATGCTTTATAGTCTATATTGCTGTAGATAATTGAGAGTTGTCCAAGATTGGTTTTTGTAAGTGCTTAATTTTACTTGATTTTTACAAGATAGTCATTTAACAAACGAAGTTTCCAAATAATTCCTCATTTCAGCAATAATAGGCAAGAAAAGAAGATCAAATCCATGAACTATTTACTTAGATGAACAGAAATACCCTTTTTTGAAATAATGGATATGCAAGATTTAGCCATTAAAGGGTTAGGGTGAAATGAAAATCCTCTCAATAATAGTTGAAATCTGAGAAAATCTTTCAAGGAAATTAAACACTTGATCAAAAAGAGGAAAGGGTTATTGGTGAGAGCTGAAATTAAACAGCAGAACTGTTTGAGAAGAGGCCTCACTTATAAGAAGCAGGCAGTTAACAATATCCTCTCAGGGATCTGTGTTTCCTCAAGACCTCTCTTTGGGGAAATGCAATAGTTTCATTTTCTTTTCATTAAGATAGGAAACAGTGCCTCACCTTTGGAAAATGTGAAGAAAACTTTAACATTTTGAAAAAATCAAAATCAAGAAAGAAGAATTTAGAAGTCTGTTTCCAGTATAATCTAAGAGTAAGAACCACCCCAAATTGGGGGTCTAGGGCACCATAAAAGCATACTTCCTTCAAATTTTATTTTGTAAACAGAATTTTAAAAAAAAAAAAGCAAAATGATAGTGATTCACACTTTGTTCACAAAACTAACTAGGCACTTCTAACATTTGAACACTTTTTGGCTCATAAGAATGTACAGATCTGGGGCACCTGGGTGGCGCGGTCAGTTAAAGTGTCTGACCCTTGGGTTTGGCTTGGGTCTGATCTCAGGGCCATGAGATGGAGCCGCATATCGGCTCCACGCTCAGCTGGGAGTCTGCTTCAGTTTCTCTCTCCCTCTCCCTCTGCCCACCCCAGCTCGGCTCTCTTTCAAATAAATAAATAAATCTTTTAAAAAAATGTGCAAATCCCTAAAATGAGTCGGTTATTTGAATCCTGTCTTTGTTAGCCACTCATCACATGACCCCGAGGAAAAAGGACCACTTTCCCACGCTGTATTCGTCTATTGGAAAAAAGAGCATGAGACTACTTTCTAGTGAAAAAGTTATTGTTATCATCACCTACCATCATCATCCTTAGTACAAGTACCATATAGTAAGTGCCAACTGTGTGCTTTCCATAGTTCCTTTATTTAATTCTCATAAAAGCACTAAAGGTTTAAGCATGATTATTCTCACTTTATAGATAAAAACCTGGCACTCGGAGAATTCAGTTAGTAAGCAACCCAGCTAAATTAAAACCTGGTTCTGTGGGGCTCTAAATGTCCCCACTCTTTATCCCTTCCCCCGTGGGTCAATAGTGGAATATTTCCTATGAGCAATTCTATCTGTACTGCTGCCAGTGTTCAGGACTGGCACTCATCATACTTGTGCTCACAGTCAGCTCACTACCTGGAAGGACAAGGGCTCTGCCATGTCTGTGGGCTTAAGGCTAACGGAAGATGGGTCCCCACAACTCAATGGGGAATGGGGGGTGTGAAGCAGTTCAGCTTAACCTGGTTGTGAAGAGAATTCTGATGCATCTGGGCCTGAGCAGCAGGCTCACCAATCCCTGAGTTGAGCTAAATGAGCTTTTTGGTCCTGGGCCACTTCTCTCTCACACTTCACCCCAACACCACATGTCAATAATAGGTGCCTGATACTGCCTAATATTCAAAATTCTTTCTCATGTTATTTCAAAACCAACGTGCCTTCTATTACAGCATACTGCCTTTCAGGTAAATGCACAAACAAAAAATATTTCACTGACATCTTCAGTCGGAACTTTGTTTGCATGAGACAAAACCCCAATTTGTGTCTAAGAAAATGGTTAAATCTATTGACTCACAGAGCTAAATCATGGGACAGGCAGGACGAAGCTGACCTGAGGAAAGACTGGATCCAGAGACACCAGCATCACCAGGTTGTCTCTCTGTCTCTTCATGGAAGGCACTGGTGGCTCCAGGCTCACACCCTCAGGGGGCCCAACCAGAAAGGAGAAAGTATGCGTGAATCTCTATAGCTCCTCTTTGAAAAGTCCTGGGAAGCAGTTGTGATGTTCCAACTTGGGCCATATAGATCATGTGTCCAATATCTGGAACCAATCACTGGGGCCAGGGAGGCAGTCATAAAAGATGGCTGCTCCCATTTAGACCATTAGGTTAGAGTGCAGAGAGGAGGAGTGGTGCCCGCAAAGAAGGGGGTGATATCAATACGGACACCAGGAGAATTACTGGCAGCTTCCTCAGTCCTAGTCTACCACAGGGTCATATCCGGAGCAGGGGCTAGGTTCTAACATCAGCCTGAAGCTAAAACATCACACATCTCAAAATCATCCTTAAAAAAAATCTCTAAAATGGGTATGCAACCCTAATTCTTAGTCACACTAAAGATTAAAAAACACCCAGCTTGATTAAAGGAAAGAACAAAATAAATGTCTACAAACTGATATTTGGGCATTCAAATGAGCTTGCTTTTAAGACAGTAATCACACCTGTTCCCAAGAATGGGAGATAAAGAGAAAATTCTAAAAGTCCCCCTCTTTATCCACAGGGTACACTTGGTTCTTTTTAAATATGAAGCTTCTGTTACCTTCATGCATCTCAGTAAAATAATTTGTTGTGACAATTGAGAGGTCTGTGAAAGTACAGAGCACAGGATCTGATCATAGAAGGTACTCAGTAAATGTCTGCCGGAATCAAGTCCCAATCTTCCTCGAAAGTAAAGAGAAGTTTCTTTGTTTGGACTGGCATCTTGCGTTGTGGCCCCTCTACACCACGACAATGGCCTGCTACTTTGGGCTTGGTCTTCTGTCAATGGAATCATCTGCTTCAGGAGCTTCTCACAAGATGGGTTTTGTGCCAGGAGAGGTAGCTTGAGGGGTATAACCTGTGCTGGGATGGCCTGAGGAGCCTGAGTTCTCTGCTGAAATTAGCCATGAAACTTTAATCAAATCCTTTCAGTTCCCCAGGTCTCGGTTTCCTCTCTGGCAAAACTGGGATTCTAATACCTCTCTGCCAATAAAGCTGTTGGAGGGATATTAAATTAGATAGCATCCAGCTAACAAGCAAGCTCATATTAAGCAGTGACATAATGAATTTCTTTCCTTTCTGGGAAGGGATTGAATCGTGCCAGACCTCAGGACACCAATACCCAAAGAGAGTCTGGAACGCCCACGGGCAATCTGGCATGAAATGGTTAAAGCAGCAACTTCTGTCTCAAAAAGAGAAAGGTGGCATGCAGTTCTTCACTGCCCCTTTTTAAGGCAGAGTTAGCTTCTCCCTGTTTCTATCAAGTGGCCAAATGATCATTTTCAAATATATGGAATTGTGCCTCATGAGAAAAAAATCATTTTTGATTTGGATTTCTGTGTGTGCATGAGATGTGATGTTGGTGAAGAGACCCCGACATCCTACTGAGCTAGGAAAGTGTGTGGTTTTTAAAAGCATTCTGGACATATATTCATTTGTTAATTCATTTGTACTTGACCACTTGTCCTAGCAATCATTTTTTAATGTTTCACTGCTGGCAGTTGAATTTCTTCCTTTCCTAACTCTGGGATTAGACTCTTTAACCTCTCCTAATTGATGGCTCTACAATAGTTTACTATTGTTCGTTATACTGCAGCTCAAGTAAACATATTTAATGCATGTTATGATTATGAGGACCCCTTTTGGCCCAGAGAAACCCAGATGTGGCACAAATATTCATAACACATGGCCTCCGGAAAATACCTGGCTTGGAGATCTAAGCCAACGTGGAATTAATTTGATGTAATTCAATCTCTTGGAAACATTGTCTAATATAATTGCCTTAACATTATATTACTGACTGGTTAATTTGGATAGAAATGATTTTTTTTTGATAAGCATAAATTAGAATCTTGTGCTGATTTTGCAGAGGAGATTAGGTTATTCATTTCATTTTTAATGGCCTTCCGGGACTCCAGTTCTATTGTTGGTGAAGTACAGTTGCTGCCCAGTAAATCGACACCCGGGCTTAATGAGTATCTTGGGGTAATCATTCCAACATGGCATAGACCTAAGCAGCAACCCTCATTTTTAAAAACATAAATCATGTGATATTTATTTTCTTGGGCCATGAATGCCCTGGCATTGCACCTCATCTGGGAGATACATACTGTCTACAACAAATGGAACATTCGTGATCATTACGTATATTAAAACACCCACACACTAGTGAAAGGTACAGCATAGGTCCCCAAATTGTACCTAGAAGATGGTTTAGCACATACCCATCAGTTATTCCACTCGATTACAGACCCAGTGAGTCTGCATACACTAGAATATAGGCCAAGAGCATGCATATAGAGTGATAACTTTAATACACAGAAGACATGAAATTTGCCTAGGCTGAGACCTGGCCATTCATATGCTAGGTCCTACCACCTCCTTGCCTTATTCATGTTTCCAAGCAGAGCAACAGCAAGTGACTCATAATTTATTTGTTTGCCAGGGTGAGAGTGAGCGGTGGAGCATTCCAGAAGAGAGACCAGTAGACACAGAGACCTAGAGATGAGAGAGAGCATGGAATACTCACAGAAATAGGTCCAGGAGAGCTGGGAGTGCAGACTGAGGAGATGAGAAGGAGCAGGGCAGCATATAGAGAAGAGGACAAGGCTGCAGGGGTTTTGCATCGTTCTAAGGGCAGTGGGAAGCACCTGAGGAGCATTAAGTAAGGAAGTCACATAATCAGATCTACATGAGCATAAGTGTTTTTTCTAGCTGCAGGACAGAGAATAGATTGTTAGGGGGTCAGGAGTGTATCCAGGGAACCCTTTGCAATAATCCAGGCAGAGAGCTAGGTTTCCATGAGTGGGAGTGAGAAGTAAGGGAAGCTTTGGTGATGGGTGACTGACTTGATGTGGGAGTTGGAGGCAAAGGAGGCCAGAAGAACTCCCAGGTTTTCGACTTGGGCTACCACTGAGTACCTGGGGCCGTTTATGGAGCAGGGCGACACTGGAGGAGCAGCAGGGTTTTCATCTGTTTTGTTCTTGCTTGTTTTCTTTGCAGGGTAGGAAATGTGAACCTGAGTTCAGTTTCAAGCCCGCTGGATTTGAAGTGTCCCAAGCAGAGACTGATTGAGGAGTCATGGGGGGCTGGGAGGGGCTTGGTGGTGGCCAGGGTCAGAGAGAAGGGCTGGGCCGGAAGTCCTGATGTGAGAGCCACTGGTATAAAAATGGCATCTTGAAGCTTCAGGAGTGAGTTGAAATCTTCTGAGGAGAGAGAATTTCAAAGAAAGAAAGGAGGCTTTCCAGCGTTTACCCTTAAGGAGAGGCTGACAAAGGGGATAGAGAAGGGATGGTCAAGAGAGTTGGGAAGAAACCAGGAGAATGTGGGAACTTGCAAACCTAGAAAAAAAGATTTCGAGAATATTATCCTGTTTCCCTGCCTCTGGCCTGAAAGGCCGGAAGTTCCCCTAAATATAGCATGTCTGCTTCAGACTTCTGGATCTGACCCTGGTCCTACTCCTCCCACAAAGCCAGAGATGCAACAGTGGAACAAAAAACACTTACTGCAATTAGTATTTGAAAGCTCTACTATGGCCTCTGTGGAGGGCAGCATGAGGTAGAAGAAGTAGGTCCTGTGTGCAAGGAACTCACTACCTTGCAGAAGAGTCAAGAAATATTTTCATTTAGAAATAATTCACAGGGCAGGGCCATGTGAGTGTTCACTTCCATAAGGCTCATACACTGGATGTTGTAAGAGTTTAAAGGAAGCAGCAACTGTTCTGGCCTGAGAGAGTCAGAGGAAATGGGGATTTGAACTAGCAAGGGCCACGTCCTTAAGGTCTGAGCAAGCTGGCATTTCAGGCAGACGGAAATTGCCGGAGCACAGAGCACCGAGATGGCAAATCAGACCCAGCGGTGGGGCCTCCGCCAGGGCTCCCTGTTGCTGTCGCGGGACTCCCCACAGGCTTCCCGGCTCTGCCGGTGGCCCAGACACACTCTCACCCCTGCTCCTCCTGCTTGTATCTCTTCACAC